>NC_069503.1:526913593-527258368 GCF_027579735.1 Bombina bombina
GTAATTGTAAGTTAGGTTTTATTTTACAGGTATATTTGTATTTATTTTAACTAGGAAGTTATTAAATAGTTAATAACTATTTAATAACTATTCTACCTAGTTAAAATAAATACAAAGTTGCCTGTAAAATAAAAATAAACCCTAAGCTAGCTACAATGTAACTATTAGTTATATTGTAGCTATTTTAGGGTTTATTTTATAGGTAAGTATTTAGTTTTAAATAGGAATAATTTATTTAATTGTAGTAATTTTATTTTGATTTATTTAAATAATATTTAAGTTAGGGGGGTGTTAGGGTTAGGGTTAGACTTAGATTTTGGGGTTAATAAATTTAATATAGTGGTGGCAACGTTGGGGTAGGCAGATTAGGGGTTAATAAATGTAGGTAGGTATCAGCGATGTTAGGGACGGCAGATTAGGGGTTAATAATATTTAACTAGTGTTTGCGAGACGGGAGTGTGGCGGTTTAGGGGTTAATACATTTATTGAAGTGGCGGCGATGTCCGGTTAGGCAGATCAGGGGTTAAAAATTTTAATATAGTGTTTGCGATGTGGGGGGCCTCAGTTTAGGGGTTAATAGGTAGTTTATGGGTGTTAGTGTACTTTTTAGTGCTTTAGTTAAGAGTTTTATGTTACGGCGTTAGCCCATAAAACTCTTAACTACTGACTTTTAAATGCGGTATCAGTCTTGACAGAAGAGGCTGTACCGCTCACTTTTTCCAAGACTCGTAATACCGGCGTTAGGAAAATCCGATTGAAAAGATAGGATACGCAATTTACGTAATTGGATTTGCGGTATGCTCGAGTCGCAGAAAAAAAGTGAGCGGTACACCTATACCTGCAAGACTCGTAATACCAGCGGGGGTTAAAAAGCAACGTTGGGACCCCTCAACGCTGCTTTTTAAGGCTAACGCAAGACTCATAATCTAGGCGTTTATTTGAAAAGCAGGAATGTAAAGCTTAGGAGCCGGTTCCTTTTTGGTTCAGAACCCTGGATAGCACTTGCTTATTGGTGGCTACATTTGCTCACCAATCAGCAAGCGCTACTGAGGTGCTGAACGAAAAATGGGCCGGTTTACATTCCTGCTTTTCAAATAAAGAAAGCAAAAAAATGGGGAAAAAAATGATAATAGGAGTAAATTAGAAAGTTGCTTAAAATTGCATGCTCTATCTGAATCATTAAAGAAAACATTTGGGTTTAGTGTCCCTTTAAACATCAAACTTTACAGTGTTTGCTGTTGTTATAAAGAGTGATTTGAGGATACTGTAGATTTTTTTTTTCCTGCAGAGTGCTATTATAAAGAGGAACTTGAGAATGCCTGTATTTTTTTTTTTTGTGTGCTGTTGTTATAAAGGGGGAGTTGAGGCTACCTGTAGGTTTTTTGCTCTAGAGTGGCTGGTGTTGTTATACAGAGAGCATTGATGCTGTCCATATATTTTGTGCTGTACAGTTGCTGGTGGTTTTAATTAAGATGTAACTGAGGCTACCTTTAGATTTCAGACTGTTTTATACAGAGGAAGCTGCCTGTAAATTTCCGACTGCAGATTGGCTGATGTTGTTACACAAATGTTGTCAATACTGAGTCTATATTTCCTGCTGTAGAACAACTGGTGTTTACATATAGGTAGAGCAACTGAGTCTGCCTTTAAAATGTCTGCTATGGCAGAGGTATAGCTGACAAAGCTTTAGTGAGCATGTGCACCAGAAACACTAGTATTTTTCCCTAAAACATCTCAAAAACTAACACAAGTAAAAACATACTTCATAATAAGGTACTACCTCAGCACAATAATAATCACACACATCTGTATATCCATTTCAGAGCTAGAGATTTTCAAAAAAGCTTTTTATGAAAGGGACACATTTCTTTCTTTCTGTTATGTATATGAAAACGCAGCAGTTACGTTTAAGGTGAAACTAACAGGAGTTTGGGAATGTAAATTTGACTTTGAGGCCTATTTATCATATGTTTGTCGGACCTGATTTGACAGTGCGGATCAGGTCCGACAGACATCGCTGAATGCGGAGCGCAATACGCTCTTCGTATTCAGCATTGCACCAGCAGCTCACAAGAGCTGCTGGTGCAACGCCGCCCCCTGCAGACTCGCGGCCCTGCAAATTGGCCGCCAGCAGGGAGGTGTCAATCAACCCGGTCGTATTCGATCGGGTTGAATTGCGGCGATTCCTGTCCACCTCATCAGAGCAGGCGGACAGGGTTATGGAGCAGCGTTCGGAGCTTGATAAATCCGCCTCTTTTGTCTGCATGAAGGGTCGCTTGTTGTAGGATGCAGATGATCACCATGAGCACTTTTATATAAGCAGGGTTGTTCTTTTACAGAGCCCTACAGAGGTGCATTAAAACCCAATTTTTAAAGCAGTGAGTGCACTCATGTCTTATTGTCATAATAAGCAATCACTTACCTAATGTGTTTATTAAAAGGGGACATGGTCTCAAAAGGAGCTTCTATTGTTTAATAGCATTCACCCCTCCTATGAAAGAGTGGATATACCCCTTTAAATGCAGAGCTATATGCCCCTCTAATCAGCAGGTGATTGCTATAGAAATGGTGTAGTCCTGGCTCTGCCCAGCCTTCAGGTGATGGTCAGGACAATGATAAATAACCAACACCATTGGTTCTTTTTAGTTGTGCTGACAAAATAATGTTATTTCATATGTTCATTTACTAATTAGCATTGGAAATCATTGTTGTATGATTCAGTGCGTTGGTGTTTGATAGATAGAGGTACATTGATGTCTGGAATTATCAAATAAAATGTATAAATAATCACCTTTTACAAAGTGCTTCTTTGTTTTGCTATTTTTGGGGATACCTGTAAACTAAATATATAGGGCTTTATTACAAGTGGAGTGCTAAATATCACTTGTGTTCAAGCAATATTAGCGCTCCACTTTGTAATACCAGCGCACGATAATGTGCGCTGGTATTACAATTAAATCGCTGCTCGCGTTCACATCAGAACCTCGCGCAGTGAAGGGGGTAAATAGCGCAGCGATGGGCAAGATTTTTAAATATATATATATATATGAATATATACAAAACACGGAAGGGAACTGCACTCTCATACCGGACCGGGTACACATCCCATGACCCTGCAACATGCTCAGCCCTGGGTGCCACTGGCACTCACAGGAAGCTGTGCTGTCCCCAGAGCCACAAGCAGTTAACCCCAGACAGGTCTGGTTGCAAGAACCATTCTATTTTTGCTTTTAAATCTTAGCTGGGTTTTCTCTGTGTGTTGTATGAATATATACATATATATTTATTTGTTAATATGTGTCTATACACATATTAACACATAAATATATATGTATATAAGCATATTCATATATATTTACATTGCGGTCTATGGGAACAAACAGTTCCCATAGACCGCAATGTAAAGGCACTTTTCAGAGCCGTTTTTTTTTTCTAACACCCCACTCACATCAACTTTAAAGCCCCAAAACTGCCTATTTTTATTTTTTTATTTTTTTTTAATACTAGATTATTTTTTTAATAAACTATAATGCCCTCTATTTTAAGGGCATTTGGGGGCACTTTTTGAAAATTAACCAGAGATCCAATCTCTTGTTAATTTTCAGAGCCACTTGTAATGGCTGGTTAATTATCTCACTCCTGCAAACGGACAAATTTGCGATAATTTAGCGCTCTACTTGTAATCTCGCCCATATTCTGAAAGTGCATGATCTAATAAAAAAACTATATAAGCTTTGTGTGTAACATACAAAAATGTTCTAGAACTGATATAAATACATATAACTAAATATACATACTCAGACAGACATGGATTATAAACTATATATTGTTATGTATTAAATGTATATTCTATAGATACAATTCAAGCAGATAGCTTTGTAGTTGAAACAAAGAATTCAGCTTCTGGTAAACGGTATACATACCAGAGTCTTGCAATTAAGCTATGTTGAAAATGTGGTTTATATTATAATTTAATAAGATTCAAATCATTATTCATATAGAGTCAAAATGACATTGCAATCACTACTTATACAAAAATGACATGTTGGCTTTTTACCAAAATATTCAACATTCAATTAGATTTGAAAATCAAAATTTTGGATATTTTCCAGTGGTTTGAAAACGTTGATACAAAAGGATACTCATAAACTGCTTTTCATCTCAGTCAATTCATTTGTCATATATATTTTCTTTCATCTGACATAACCTGGACCCACACATGCACACGCATGCGCGCGCACACGCACACACCATATCAATTTAACAGTTTTTCATAGCCAGGTTGATAAAAGGTTAACACCCAAAACACTATTTAATTATGTTTTGGGAAATTCCAAAAATATAATTTTTCTGTGATTTATAAATAAATAACTTTTGCAAGAATTAGCCCAAGCATAATAATTTGATTCAAATGCATTAATTCTCAATAAAATTGAGCATTTTATATCAAACACATTTGTAAGTTTATATCTATTAACATTAACTGTTTAATGCTTATAAGTTATAAACTTATAACTGTTATAATATTATAAGGACATAAAACCCAAAATTTTTCTTTCGTGATTCAGATAGGGCATACAATATTTAAAAAGTTTCCAACTTACTTATATAATAAAATTTGCTTTATTCTCATACGCCTAGATTTAGAGTTCTGCGTTATCCGTCAAAAGCAGCGTTAAGGGGTCCTAACGCTGCTTTTGGCCGCCCTCTGGTATTTAGAGTCAGACAGGAAAGGATCTAACGCTCACTTTCAAGCCGCAAATTTTCCATACCGCAGATCCCCTTACGCCAATTGCGTATCCTATCTTTTCAATGGGATCTTCCTAACGCTGGTTTTTAGAGTCTTGGCTGAAGTGAGCTACTACTGACAAGACTCCAGCCGCAAAAAAAAGTCAGTAGTTAAGAGCTTTATGGGCTAACGCCGGTTTATAAAGCTCCTAACTACTGTGCTATAAAGTACACTAACACCTATAAACTACCTATGTACCCCTAAACCGAGGTCCCCCCACATCGCTGCCACTATAATAAATATTTTTAACCCCTAATCTGCCAACCGCACACCGCCGCCACCTACATTATCCCTATGAACCCCTAATCTGCTGCCCCTAACATCGCCGACCCCTATATTATATTTATTAACCCCTAATCTGCCCCCCAATGTCGCCGCAACCTAACTTCAAGTATTAACCCCTAATCTGCTAAATCTAACCCTAACCCTAACACCCCCCTAAATTAAATATAATTTTAATCTAACGAAATAAATTAAATCTTATTAACTAAAGTATTCCTATTTAAAACTAAATACTTACCTGTAAAATAAACCCTAATATAGCTACAATATAACAAATAATTATATTGTAGCTATTTTAGGATTTATATTTATTTTACAGGCAACTTTGTATTTATTTTAACTAGGTACAATAGCTATTAACTATTTAATAGCTACCTAGTTAAAAGATTTACAAAATTACCTGTAAAATAAATCCTAACCTAAGTTACAATTAAACCTAACACTACACTATCAATAAATTAATTAAATAAATTACCTACAATTAAATACAATTAAATGAACTAAACTAAATTACAAAAAAAACAAAACACTAAATTACAAAAAATAAAAAAAGATTACAAGAATATTAGGCTAATTACACCTACTCTAAGCCCCCTAATAAAATAAAAAAGCCCCCCAAAATAATAAAGGTCCCTACCCTTTTCTAAATTAAAAAGTAACCAGCTCTTTTACCAGCCCTTAAAAGGGCTTTTTGCGGGGCATGCCCCAAAGTAATCAGCTCTTTTGCCTGTAAAAAAAAAAATACAACCCTCCCCAACATTAAAACCCACCACCCTACTCTAACCCAAACTCCCCTTAAATAAACCTAACACTACCCCCCTGAAGATCTCCCTACCTTGAGTCGTGTTCACCCAGCCGGGCACCGATGGACCAAAAGAGGACATCCAGAGTGGCAGAAGTCTTCATCCTATCCGGGCAGAAGAGAACATCCGGACCGGCAGACATCTTCATCCAAGCGGCATCTTCTATCTTCATCCATCCGGAGTGGAGCGGAGCCATCTTCTTCCAGCCGACGTGGATCCATCCTCTTCAACCGACGCCTACTCGCCGAATGAAGGTTCCTTTAAATGACGTCATCCAAGATGGCGTCCCTCGAATTCCGATTGGCTGATAGGATTCTATCAGTCAATCGGAATTAAGGTAGGAAAAATCTGATTGGCTGATTAAATCAGCCAATCAGATTCAAGTTCAATCCGATTGGCTGATCCAATCAGCCAATCAGATTGAGCTTGCATTCTATTGGCTGTTTCGATCAGCCAATTGAATGCGAGCTCAATCTGATTGGCTGACTGGTGGCGGCGACGTTGGGGGGGGCAGATTAGGGGTTAATACTATTTATTATAGGGTTTGCGAGGCGGGAGTGCGGCGGTTTAGGGGTTAATAACATTATTAGAGTAGCGGCAAGGTCCGGTCGGCAGATTAGGGGTTAATAAGTGTAGGTAAGGTAGCGGTGACGTTGGGGGGGGCAGATTAGGGGTTAATAAATATAATATAGGGGTCGGCGATGTTGGGGGCAGCAGATTAGGGGTTCATAGGGATAATGTAGGTTGAGGCGGTGTCCGTAACAGAAGATTAGGGGTTAATAATAATATGCAGGGGTCAGCGATAGCGGGGGCGGCAGATTAGAGGTTAATAAGTGTAAAGTTAGGGGTGTTTAGACTCGGGGTTCATGTTAGGGTGTTAGGTGCAGACTTAGAAAGTGTTTCCCCATAGGAAACAATGGGGCTGCGTTGGGAGCTTAACGCTGCTTTTTTGCAGGTGTTAGGTTTTTTTTTCAGCCCAAACTGCCCCATTGTTTCCTATGGGGGAATCGTGCACAAGCACGTTTTGCCAGCTTACCGCTACCGTAAGCAACGCTGGTATTGAGGGTTAAAGTGGGCGGCCATCGGTGTGTCCTGTGAGATCAAGGGGGGCGGGATCGGAGGCGGGATGTTAGGGGGCGCGCGCGCGCGTGCACGGAGGTTGGCGGGCGGGCGCGTGCACGGGGCGGGAGCGGGTGGGAACCGCTACACTACGGAAAATAGTGTTAAGAAAAAAATGAAAAAATGCGGAGGGGTGGGGGGTTGGTTTTGTATGGGGGGAAGCTACACTACAGAAAATTTTAATAAAAATTAAAAAAAAACCCATGTTTTCTTCTAAAATGGGTACTGGCAGACAGCTGCCAGTACCCAAGATGGCACAGATTAAGTTAGAGTGGGAGGGTTATAGTGCTGTTTGGGGGGATCAGTGAGGTTGGGGGCTAAGTGGGGGATAGTACACAGCAGCATATGTAAATATGCTTTAAAAAAAAACACAAAAAAACAACAAATATAGCTTTTATTTTAGTACTGGCAGACTTTCTGCCAGTACTTAAGATGGCGGGGACAATTCTGGGGTGGGGGAGGGAAGAGAGCTGTTTGGGAGGGATCAGGGGGTCTGATGTTTCAGGTGGGAGGCTGAGCTCTACACTAAATGTGATATTAACCCTGCAAGCTCCCTACAAGCTACCTAATTAACCCCTTCACTGCTAGCCATAATACACGTGTGATGCGCAGCGGCATTTAGCAGCCTTCTAAATACCAAAAAGCAACGCCAAAGCCATATATGTCTGCTATTTCTGAACAAAGGGGATCCCAGAGAAGCATTTACAACCATTTGTGCCATAACTGCACAAGCTGTTTGTAAATGATTTCAGTGAGAAACCTAAAATTGTGAAAAATTTAACGTTTTTTTTTATTTGATCGCATTTGGCGGTGAAATGGTGGCATGAAATATACCAAAATGGGCCTAGATCAATAATTGGGGTTGTCTACTACACTACACTAAAGCTAAAATTACCCCAAAAAGCTCCCTACATGCTCCTTAATTAACCCCTTCACTGCTGGGCATAATACACGTGTGGTGCGCAGTGGCATTTAGTGGCCTTCTAATTACCAAAAAGCAACACCAAAGCCATATAAGTCTGCTATTTATGAACAAAGGGGATCCCAGAGAAGAATTTACAACCATTTGTGCCATAATTTCACAAGCTGTTTGTAAATAATTTCAGTGAGAAACCTAAAGTTTGTGAAAAAATTTGTGAAAAAATGAACAATTTTTTTTATTTGATCGCATTTGGCGGTGAAATGGTGGCATGAAATATACCAAAATGGGCCTAGATGAATACTTTGGGTTGTCTACTAAAAAAAAATATTTACATGTCAATGGATATTCAGAGATTCCTGAAAGATATTAGTGTTCTAATGTAACTAGCGCTAATTTTGAAAAAAAAATGGTTTGGAAATAGCAAAGTGCTACTTGTATTTATTGCCCTATAACTTACAAAAAAAGCAAAGAACAGGTAAACATTGGGTATTTCTAAACTCAGGACAAAATTTAGAAACTATTTAGCATAGGTGTTTTTTGGTGGTTGTAGATATGTAACAGATTTTGGGGGTCAAAGTTAGAAAAAGTGTATTTTTTTTAAAATTTTTCCTCATATTTTATAATTTTTTTATAGTAAATTATAAGATATGATGAAAATAATGGTATCTTCAGAAAGTCCATTTAATGGCGAGAAAAACTGTATATAATATGTGTGGGTACAGTAAATGAGTAAGAGGAAAATTACAGCTAAACACAAACACCGCAAAAATGTAAAAATAGCCTTGGTCCCAAACGGACAGAAAATGGAAAAGTGCTGTGGTCATTAAGGGGTTAAACAACTTTCCAATTTACTTTTATCACCAATTTTGCTTTGTTCTTTTGGTATTCTTAGTTGAAAGCTAGACCTAGGAAGGCTCATATGATAATTTCTAAGCCCTTAAAGGCCGCCTCTAATCATATGCTTTGTATTTGCTTTTCACAGCAGGGGAGAGCTAGTTCAGGTAAACCCTATAGATAACATTGTGATAACGCCCGTGGATTGTGGCAGACACTGCACTAATTGGCTAAAATGTAAGTCAATAGATAATAAATAAAATGTCATGTTATCAGGGGGCTGTCAGAAGATGCTTAGATACAAGTTAATCACAGAGGTAAAAAGTATATTAATATAACTGTGTTGGTTATGCAAAACTGGGGAATGGGTAATAAAGGGATTATCTATCTTTTAAAACAACAAAAATTCTGGTGTTGACTGTCCCTTTAAGGGTGCGCTGGGAAAAAAGCAGTGTTAGCTACGCGGGTCTTTACCGACAAAACTCTAAATCTAGGCGATAGTATTCTTTGTTGAAGAGATACCTAGGTAGGTAGCGTGCACATTTTTGGAACTCTACATGGCAGGAAAAAGTGCTGCTATCTTGTGCTTTTGTTAATATATAACATTCTTCCAAAACTGCTGCCATAGGCCCTGATGATCAAAAGTGCTGCGAGGCGGCCATATATGTAAAAGGGATCCGATGCGATGTTAAGAAAGTCGTCAAAATATTAAAAAGTGCCAATATTACTTTTTAAAGTAAAGATAGAAAATAATGTTATATAATTCTGCACATAGTGCAGAATTATATAACATTATATTAGTGCTAGCTTTATAGAACCTAATATTGCCGGTGAATTGTTATAAAAAAAGAGTGTTTTCCAGACCCCTCTCTGTGCTCTACTGATCGGGTCTGTTTTTTACACTCAGCGCATCTGGCCAGCTGTCTAGTCACTGGCAATATTAGGTTATATAAATCTAGCACTAATATAATGTTATATAATTCTGCACTATGTGCAGAATTATATAACATTATTTTCTATCTTTACTGGCCCTTTAAAGGCAGCATTGTTGGTGATGCTGGCTAAATATTCCAATAGTCCATTCAACCAATAGAAAAAGCTTTACTTCTATTGGATGATTTTACTAAGAATTCAAAAATCAGCAAATAGAAATGCAAGGGCACCCCTATATTAGGGGGAGCCTTGCATTCAAGCTTGAGTGCGATGTGGTGATCGCACGGAAGAGGATCAAATGGGAGACAGAAGACAGAAGAAGTGGACCGCTGCCATGAAGAAAGAAGAGGAGTAGTGCCGGAGATGATCACACAGCAGCCAGAGTTAAGTTGGGTGAGTAGAAACTTTGGGATTTATAGTTAAGATTTTTTTAGGGTGGGTTTTTTATTTAGAATAGGACTTTTTTAGTTTTTTCCCCCCAAAAGAGCTGTAATTACTTGAGGGCAACGCCCTACAAAGTGCTCTTTTCAGGGCAACCTGTTTTTGGGAGAGTGTTTTTTTTAGATTAGGATTTTTTTACAATAAGGGTTTTTTTATTGCACAAAAGAGCGGTTAGATTTTAGGACAAGGCCCAACAAAATGCCCTTCTCAGGACATCTTTTTTAGTATAGGCTTTTGTTTTTTGTTTTCTTTTAAGAATATGCTTGTTTTTTATTGGGCAAAAGAGCTGTAATTACTTTAGGACAATGCCCTACCAAATGCCTTTATCAGGGCAATTTTTAGTTTATTTTTTTTTTACAAATAGGCTTTTTATTTGAGGTGGGAGTTACTTTGGTTTTAGATTAGGGATCTTTGTGCCAAGTAAAAGTGGTGGGATTTTTTTTAAGGGGACTTTAGTTTTAGGATAGGCATTAACTGGATTTTTTTTATTTTTGGTAGTGCTTTGTTTTGGGGGGTTTTTGTAATGTGCTTTTTTATTTTTTCTAATGTTAATGTTTGATATTTTGTGTAACTTAGGGGGTGTTAAGTTAGGGATCTTGGGGGAGGTTAGCTGTTAGATAGTTATGTAGTGTAGGGCTAGTTTGCTTTGGGGTGTTGTGGTGGATTAGAGGTTAATAGGGTAGGGGGTTTCTTGAGGTGGGGGGTTGTGGCAGTTTAGAGGTTAATAGGTTAGGGGGTTGTAATGGAGTGGACCTTGTCAGGAAATGTAAAGCACAAACAGAATGATGCAAAATAAGTTTTCACTTTTAAACAAAAGTCTTTAATTTCAGTCAGCAGTTCAAGGGTTAAACAACCACTGTTTTGCTGTTAAACAAACAAGCAAAAATAAAAACAGTACACATACAAAGGCATATGCTTTAGAACAAAAAAACAAACAAACAACTTATATAATCCTACAAGTTCTTAGGATAAAACATTAGGCATTTTAATACAGGTTATCCAAGACAACTCTCCCAGTGTCTTGCTACTTCCCTGTCTGAGATCCAAATGAATCTAACCTTCCTTGCAAGAGCTGCCTTATATAGCCCTCTAACTATCCTCAGCTGTTGCTAATTGGCTTCTTGTTGTCTGCCTGTTACTAATAGTAATATTTTCAGCATTGAGCAGGCAAGCCTTACAGCACCTTGGTTCTTTCAGTATAGTATTTTTCCCTGTTAAGAAATTAACCCTTTCTACAGGGATGAGTTTATACACTCCATCACATACCTCACCCCTCAGAGTGGACCTCTGGGGACGCTCTACCAGATCAACCACACCACCCTCCCAGGAGAGAAAATCAGCATTGAGGTGGTCCTTTCCAGGTCTATGGAGACAAAAAAAAAATGTTTGCAACTCCAAATACCATCTAATGAGCCTTGCATTTTTGTCTTTCATAGTATTAAGCCACTTCAAATGAGAATGGTCTGTGACAATAGTAAATTGGCGGCCTAACAAATAATAGCCCAGAGTATCAACAGCCCATTTCACTGCCAAGCATTCCTTCTTTATAACAGCATAATTCCTTTCTCTAGGTATTACTTTCCTATTCAAAAATAAAACAGGGTGCTCCTAACCATCAAACTCTTGTGACAACACTGCGCCCAGGCCCACCTCAGAGGCATGTGTATGCAAGACAAAATCCTTGTCAAAGTCAGGGAGGTGCAATACTGGCTTAGTACACAATATTTGCTTTATCTTTTGAAAAGATTCAGCACAGGAGGAGCAGAGGTTTTTTGTTAAATCTGTCAATGGGGCTGCTAATGAAAAAAACTGTGGAATAAACTTTCTGTAATATCCTATAAGGCCAAGAAAATCCCTAACCTCTTAGTTTTAGGGACTGGTGATCTAGCCAAGGTCTCAACCTTGTCCTGCATAGATGTAATGCAACTATTACCCAATATATAGCCTAAATACCGGGTTTCAGCTTTACCAATAGCACATTTAGCAGGGTTTGCTGTGAGACCTGCCTCTCTTAATGACCTCAACAACGCTGATACCTTGTTAAGGTGATCTTCCCATCATGTCATCTAAGTAAGCAGATGCATACTTCCCATGGGGTTGAAGAATATTGTTCATTAACCTTTGGAAAGTTGCAGGAGCACCATTGAGACCAAGGGGTAACGTACAAAACTGGAAAAGACCCATAGGCGTAGAAAAGGCTGACTTTTCTTTAGAGGCACTAGTAAGCGGTATTTGCCAGTAGCCCTTAGTCAAATCTAAGGTTGTGATATACTTCGTTTTACCAAGCCTGTTTAACATTTCATTGACCCTAGGCATAGGGTAAGCATCAAATTTTTTTCTAAAATCAATGCAAAACCTAACATAGCCATCTGGTTTTGGCACCAGAACTACAGGGCTACACCATTCACTCTGTGAAGGCTCTATGACCCCAAGCCTAAGCATGTTCTCTATTTCTTCTTGTACCACCATTTGCATTCTCTCTGGTATCAAGTAAGGCTTTAGCTTCACAACCTCATTACTTTTAGATCTTATATGGTGAGCTACTAAGTGTGTCCTCCCTGGTAATATGGAAAATACATCCCTAAAAACCTCTACCAGTCTCTGTGCTTCATTTTATTGAGCAGGACTTAGTTGTTCTCCCAGAGCCACCGCCTTTTGTTCTTTATTTATATCCCTGATATTCGGCCCTAAGTCTACACTGTCTGTTCTAGGAGCAATAAACAAATTTTCCTCACCCCATCCATGATTTTAACAAGTTTACATGGTATATATGTTTCTCTTTTCTGTGTCCTGGCTGGAAAATATTTATAATCCACCTCCCCAACTCTTCTAAGCACTTTATATGGACCCTGCCATTTTGCAAGCAACTTGCTTTCTGAGCTAGGTAACAACAATGATACCTTGTCCCCAGGTTCAAATGTCCGTACCCTTGCATTTCTATTATAACTAAGTGCCTGGGCCTGCTGGGCTCTTTCCAAATTGCTGCAGGCAAATTGTCCAATCCTTTGTAACCGCTTTTTTAACTGTATAGTATACTGGAGGTGGAGGACATTCTGATCAAGATTAGACTGAGTTTCCCACTCTTCTTTAACATGGTCTAGTATGCCTCTCGGTCTCCTTCAAAACCGCAACTCAAATGTGGAAAATCCTGTAGATGACTAAGGGACTTCCCTTATAGCAAATAACAAATATGGTAACATTTTGTCCCAGTCTCGTTTTCACAGTCTACAAATTTCCTCAACATCTGTTTAAGGGTTCCATTGAATCTCTCAACTAACCCATCCGTTTGAGGGTGGTAGACTGAGGTTCTAAGGGACTTCACTTTTAACAGAGTACAAACCTCCTTCATAATCTTTGAAGTAAAGTTTGTTCCTTGATCTGTTAATATCTCCTTTGAGATGCCCACCCTTGAAAACAGTTTACTTAATTCAGAAGCAATAGTTGGAGCAGAAGTATTCTGTAAAGGGATTGCCTCAGGGTATCTAGTAGCATAATCTACTATTACTAAAATAGGCTGGTTACCTGATGGTGTTATCTCTAGTGGACCAACCATATCTGCCCCAATTCTCTCAAATGGAGTTTCTACCAATGGTAAGGGTACCAAAGGTACTTTAATCTGACCCTTCAGAGCTACTAATTGACATTCAGGGCAGGATTTACAGACATTTTCTACCTATATATGCCAGGCCAATAAAATCTAGACAGCAACCTGGCTAGTGTTTTCTCACGCCCTAAGTGACCTGCAAGAGGAATAGAGTGAGAGAGCTGGAATAACTGTTTCCTATAGCAGTTAGGCACTAATATTTGTTCACATACCTCTTCAGTTATAGAGTTTTTACAGACCCTATATAACAATTCATCATGTAATATGAAGTGGGGAAAGTTCTTACTTTTACCCACATCCAAAGTATGGCCATTCGCTATGGATAAGCTCTTATATGCTTCCCTTAATGTTGGGTCATTCCTTTGTGCCCTTCTAACATTCAGTGGATGACAAAAATTCTGAAATGGGTGCATCTAATAAATTTGTTGGCTCCACAATCACGTTTCCTTTGTTGTTTTTAATTTTAGGACCCGGACTAAAACAACTCAGGGTCTTTAAAAGGAAACAGTTCTACTAATTCTGGGCACATTTCCTTTTTATTTGACTCCTCCATATCCTTAACCTGAGAGTGGAGAACTTTAAAAAAATGTACCCAGTCTTTCCTAACTACTACTGAATATGGAAGGGTTTTGGCTACTCCTACAACAATCTGTGAAGCATGCCCCTCTATCTGTAGATTAACGGAAGCTGATGGATATGGATTTATGTCTCAATAGATGCACATTATAAACACTGGCTCTTTCATTTCTCCATCTTCTAAAAGATCTTCATGTATCAAAGTTCGCCTACACCCGGAATCAATAAGAGCCTTAACCTCTTTACCATTCACTAATGCAGTGACTAGAAAACTGTCCAGGCTACAAAATTCCCCCATTATAGCTGTACATCACTGCCAAACATAATTACACTCCATGAAAGGACAGTACTTAGCAATATGATACGTTTCCCACATTTAAAACAGACTAAGGGTTTTTATTTCAGCTGGTTGCTATGTACATAACTTGGTTTCATTTCTAACTGGTTTCTCTCTTGAACACCTTTAGGTGAGGGGGCAGATTAGAAAGGTTTCTCTTTAATAAAATCTTTGTCTCTTCTAGGAAAAGTTGGCTCTAATGTAAATCTCTGTTTCAGTGGACCAACCCATTTTTCCTTTCCCCCCACTTTTTGGGGACTTTGATATCCTGTAGCAAACTCTGCTTGCAAGAACTCTTCTGAAATTTGGACAGCACAATCTAGGGAACTACGTTTATGCCTTGAGACCCATTGGAAAAGTCCACGTGGGAGCTGTGTAATATATTGTTCCAAGATTATCATGTTCATAATTTCTGTTAGTGTTGGAACTGAAGGTTTTAACCACTAATAGGCCACATACTTTAGCTGTTGCGCAAAGGCCCTAGGATGAGTTCCTGCAACAAAAACTTTACTTCTGAATTTATGTCTATAATACTCATCAGAAAACCCCATACGGTTAAGTATAGCAGATGTAAGCATCTTATAGTCCCCAGCTTCTGTTTCTCCTAATGCCTGATATGCTGCCTGAGCTTCACCAGTTAAGAATGGAGCCAGTCTTATAGCCCAAGTACCTTTCTGCCATTGTGCTAGGGTAGCAAGTCTCTCAAACGCTGTTAAGTAAGATTCTGGATCATCCTCAGGCCCCATCTTAGCCAAGGCATTTGAAAAAGACTCCTGAGGTGAGCTTTCTGTCACATCTTGTCCCTTTGTTCTGTCCAGGATTTATTTCACTAGCCCAGCTTGGAAGTCCTGTTGGTCTGTAACTTCAGAAGGTACACAGATATCTTAGCGGCTTAGGTACTCTTAAAAAACAGTACACATACAAAGGCATATGCTTTAGAACAAGAAAACAAACAAACAACTTATATAATCCTACAAGTTCTTATAATAAAGCATTAGGCATTTTAATACAGGTTATCCAAGACAACTCTCCCAGTGTCTTGCTACTTCCCTTCCAAGAGAATCTAACCTTGCTTGCAAGAGCTGCCTTATATAGCCCTCTAACTATCCTCAGCTGTTGCTAATTGGCTTCTTGTTGTCTGCCTGTTACTAATAGTAATATTTTCAACAGTGAGCAGGCAAGCCTTACAGCACTTTGGTTCTTTCAGTATAGTATTTTTCCCTGTAAAGAAATTAACCCTTTCTACAGGGAGGAGTTTATACACTCCATCACAGGGGTATTTGTGTTGGGGGGTATTGGTGGTTTAGAGGTTAATAGGTTAGGGGGTTATTAGGTTATGGCAGATTAGTGTTAATAGTGTAGCAGGGTTAGGGCACATAAGGGGTTAATAGTTTAGAGGAGCAGTATATGTATATACAATGTTTAATTTAAGTATTGTGTAGATTTTAAACATGTTTTTTAGAACACGAAAAAAACCCAACATGTTTTAAATCTATACGATACTTAAATTAATATACATTATACAGGAAAGTGCATATCATTTAATTTGCATTATACAGGAAAGTGCAAATCATTTAAACATTGTATATACATGTAGCGACATAGCTACTATAAATATAATAGAAAAGTTTTTAGTTTTTTTTAGTCAGGTATAGCGAAGACATGACGTAGATTTAGGCATTCGTGGGAGTTAGCTGGGCATTCCAGGGGAGTATCTTGCATTTTACTTGGGATATATCCCTTCCCAGTCCCACACCATTCATATACCATATCTGTATAAATTCATTTTAAAATCTTTTTGACAATAAGAAATCTTTATTTTACGTGTACAAGTATATGTCTAAATGAAATACTTTATTTCCTATATAATAGTATATTTTATTTCTTGTGTTTTGTTATGCAAAATTTTTACGTCAGGTTTTTAAAATCACAACATTTTTCAGAACTATTTTGCGTTGCAGTTGACCACAACACTTACGTACCACTTGTAATATAAGCGCTAATAGCACTCCCTGCGCCATCCATTAAAAGCAGGGTTCTAGAAAAAAATGTTGGTCTCTAGCTAACGCTTTTTACCATCCATTTGCAAAACCAGACTGTGCGCTGTTCATTGTGCGAAGTTGCACAAATAATAAACCCTACACTATTGATTGTGCTCTATTTGTAATGTAGCCAAAAATGTTTAATTATGCAGAATGAACAACTTTGCAATGGACTTTTATCATTTGTTTTGCTTAATTTTACTGTAAATATGTGAGATGCTGTACCCTCACACTCCTACATGCTGCACCGTGATTGGTTGATATATGCAGCCATTCATTTATATTTGTCCCTTATTGGACACAGCAAAGGAAGTAAGATGAACAACATTCAAGAGGATTTTCAAAGGGTCAGCAAAATAATTCATATTTTTTTTACCAAATGGGATCTTGCAAGTAAACCCGTTCTGTAAAGTGAGAACTTACAGTTTGCTGCGATTGCAGTGACTCAGTAGTTTCATTTTTTTAAAACCTGATTTACAGTATGGGAACTTTGTAAAGCCCACTAGTTTAAACAGGAACAATTGTGCCAATTTTCTTCTGCCATTTTGTTTTTAAACAAAAAAAACTCCAAATGAATATAACACATTTTTGTTTTTGTTTTTTACAGTAAACTTCATTAACATATATAATAGACAATTATACAGTATAATGCATACAAATAACACATGATGCACGTTATACCCATAATGCCCCAGCTCAAATAGTTTTATTATTAATATAATTATTTGTTTTGTTTATTGTTGTTGTTTATGTATTTATTTTAGTAACAATGGCCATTGCACTACATAGCAAAGATATAAATTAATAAGTAAATATTCCCCCTCCACACTGCTAACATTTACAAGCATTCGTGAATATTTTGGAATGATCTATGATAGCGAGAACTATACTTTTCTATAGAAAGAACATAGCCAATCATCTGTGCAGCGAGGGAAAGACACATTTTTAGAACATTTCACCTGGTGTGAACATTGCAAGACAGAAATTAACATTTCTCCTTGGACACAACAATCCTTGGATGATCAAGCCCTTAGTAAAGCAGGTTATTAACTGCATATTATTGAGGTGTTGTCAGTCCTTCATTCCCCTCTTTCAAATAAGGGGTCTCATGTACTTAATATGTTGCATAGAGCTGACATATGATCTCTGGAAGAGGGTCTTCCCACATACCACAAGAAATAGGTAAAGGCTTGTGGGTACTTCCTTACTGAGCATGATGTAATCACACACAGTGGGGCCGAATTATCAAGCTCCGAATGGAGCTTGATGCCCCTGTTTCCATGCGAGCCTTCAGGCTCACTGGAAACAGCAGTTATGAAGCAGCGCTCTAAAGACCGCTGCTCGATAACTGGTTCGCTGCCTCTGAGGCTGCGGTCTGCAATCCGCCCGATCCTATATGATCGGGCTGATTAACACCCCCTGCTAGCGAATCTGCAGGGGGCGGCATTGCACAAGCAGTTCTAGTGAACTGCTTGTGCAATGTTAAATGCTGACAGCGTATGCTGTCGGCATTCAGCGATGTCTGTCGGACATGATACGCTACAGCATATCATGTCGGACAGACATTGATAAATCGGCCCCTATGTGATGACATTTCACAAATTGCTGACAGTTTGAGATACTTATATCCATTGTATCCATTGTTTATTTTTTTGGGTCTGTGTGTATATTAAATGTGTGGCTCTTTAATTGAATATAACAATTTCTAAAATGTATTCACCAGCCCAGAAACTGGAGACAATTCAAATGTGGCCCTTGAAAAGACAGGAAAAAGAAGAAGGGCGCCTCCTAGTGTAACCAATAGTATACTGACTTCTTATTATAAAATTAAGGTAATCGTACCCACAATGTTTACATAAATAATGATCTTACAGTGTCCCAATTCACTGCACTCCAGTGTTTGCTAGCTGCTCCCTCAATCAATCCAAATGCGATTGATCCCTAAAACAAACAAAACAAAGGGTGCTTCCTAGTGCAGTTAGCTGTGGTAAACCCTCCCGTGATGTGTATAAGTAAAATAGTATACTCACAAAAGTGTTTGCACAAACGTGCTAGAAAAATGTGCTGCGATTTTCTAGTGTCCCAGCTCACTAAACTCTGGCAATCTCTTCACAGCAGGACTTGGCAGATATTGACAACTCCAAAGGTTAAGCCAATCCATTTTTTTTAATTAAAAGAAAAACTTAAAAACAAAACTTAAAAACAAAGATTATTACAATATTTGGATATGGCTCTAGAAAGTGCACAAATGCAAATGTGGCCCTTCATTGGAAAAGGTTGGATAATGGTGCTAGTATAAGGTTCTGTGGGTTAATCATTTTCGACACAACTGCAGTGCTCTCCAGCAAATACTTCACCCTGACCAGTGAATCCTCCTTTATGTTATTAATAATCCAGGCACTATAGACAGCACATATTAATCACTTACTGCATTAAATACACAGTCTAAGTTACCTCAAATGCATTGATCTCAACACCACCAATCATTTAAATTCTTTACCACTTCTCAATCCAACTACCTTAAATCAATTTCCTGCCAATAACCCTTCACTGCTAGAGACCCAGCCACATCAAACCATTAATTACCAATGGCTGCCACTGCACTAAACCAACAAACAACATGACCCTCAACATCCTTAACCCTCTCTACCAACATACCACTCCGACTTTATTAATTCCTCACCATCACCATTTTCTTACCTTCAGCAACAATAACACACTAAATAATATAAGAAGACAATATTTAGACCAATCAAAGGACCTAGAAATACTAGAAGAAAAATAATCTGCAGATTGTATTTTCAATAGGAGAAAAAGTAGGGTAGAATAGTTGTAGAACAATGAGAACTATAGAGTATGCCATGAATAGGGAGCTATAACTGGGCAGCTTTAAGCAAATTAAGCTTTGAATGAAACTACTTTCCAAATCACTTTGATAATCAAATTTGCTTTGTTCTTTTGGTATTCGTAGTTGAAAGCTAAACCTAGGTAGCCTCATATGCTAAACCCTTAAAGGCCGCCTCTTATCTAAAAACATTTGACAGTTTTTCACAGCTAAGTGTGTTAGTTCATGTGTTCCCTATAGATAACATTGTGCTTATGCTTATGAAGTTACTTATGAGTGAGCACTGATTGGCTAAAATGCAAGTCTGTCAAAAGAACTGAAATAAGGGCGCAGTCTGCCGAGGCTTAGAAACAAGGTAATCATAGAGGTAAAAAGTATATTAATATAACTGTGTTGATTATGCAAAACTTGGGAATGGGTAATAAGGGGATTATATATCTTTTTAAACAATAAACATTCTAGAAAAGATTGTCCCTTTAAGGATATAGGCCTCTAGTTATCAAGCTCCGGATGGAGCTTGACGGCCCCTGTTTCTGGCGAGTCTTCAGACTCGCCAGAAACAGCAGTTATGAAGCAGCAGTCACAAAGACCGCTGCTCCATAACCTGGCTGCCTGCTCTGAGCAGGCGGACAGACATCGCCGGAAATCAACCCGATCGAGTACGATCGGGTTGATTGACACCCTCCTGCTGGCGGCCTATTGGCCGCGAGTCTGCAGGAGGCGGCGTTGCACCAGCAGATCTTGCAATACGCTCGCCGTATTCAGCGAGGTCTGTCGGACCTGATCCGCACTGTCGGATCAGGTCCGACAGACCTTAGTAACTAGAGGCCATAGAATGAAACGTCTCTGGAATTTACCTTGCATGTGAATCTCTCTCAGACACTGCAAAACATAATTACTCATTTACTATTTAAATAATCTTTGAGAGCATTGCATAATATATTGAGACACCAAGGTTTAGATTTTCAGATTACTAAATTACTACCTCTTCAGGTAAGCCCTCAGTTCTTGGCTGGGTTGAAAACAAATAATTTTGTTTTGTCATAGGAAACTGAAGAACATATGACAGCTGAAAAGCATTTTAACTAAAACTGTTTTCTCAATGCAAGAAATACAAAGACCTGGCTGTGGAGCTAAAATCTCTCTCACCTAGATTACGAGTTTTGCCTTAGAGGCTGTGCGGTACTAACAAGAAGTTTATGCTCACTGCTCACTTACAGATAGCGCTGGTATTATGAGTTTTTACAAACCAGACAAGAAGTGAGCATTGAGCAAAATTTTGCTTATTATCGCACTCCAATAGCAGCGCTGCTTATGTTAGCGGTGAGCTGGTGTAACGTGCTCGTGCACGATTTCCCCATAGGAATCAACGGGGAGAGCCGGTGGAAAAAAAGTCTAACAAAAAAGCAGCGTAAAGCTCCTTAACGCAGCCCCATTGATTCCTATGGGGAAATACATTTTATGTCTACACCTAACACCCTAACATGAACCCCGAGTCTAAACACCCCTAATCTTACACTTATTAACCCCTAATCTGCCGCCCCCGACATCACCGCAAACCTACATTATAATTATTAACCCCTAATCTGCCGCTCCGGACACCGCCGCCACCTACATTATACTTATGAACCCCTAATCTGCTGCCCCCAACATTGCCGAACCCTACATTATATTTATTAACCCCTACTCTGCTGCCCCCAATGTCGTGGCCACCTACCTACACTAATTAACCCCTAATCTGCCGCCCCCAACGTTGCCGCCACTCTCGCCTCGCAAACATTAGTTAAATATTATTAACCTCTAATCTGCCGTCCCTAACATCGCCGACACCTACCTACATTTATTAACCCCTAATCTGCCGCCCCCAACGTCGCCGCCACTATACTAAATGTATTAACCCCTAATCCTAAATCTAACCCTAACACCCCCTAACTTAAATATAATTAAAAGAAATCTAAATAAAATTCCTATCATTAACTAAATAATTCCTATTTAAAACTAAATACTTACCTATAAAATAAACCCTAAGCTAGCTACAATATAACTAATAGTTACATTGTAGCTAGTTTAGGATTTATTTTTATTTTACAGGCAAGTTTGTATTTATTTTAACTAGGTAGAATAGTTATTAAATAGTTATTAACTATTTAATAACTACCTAGCTAAAATAAATACAAAGTTACCTGAAAAATAAAACCTAACCTAAGTTACAATTACACCTAACACTACACTATAATTAAATTATTTCCCTACATTAAATAGAATTAAATAAAATTATCTAAAGTACAAACATCCGACACAGAACATCCTCTTCATCTGATGGCTAAGACTGAATGAAGGTTCCTTTAAAGCAGTGATTTTTAACCTTTTTTTTGCCGTGGCACACTTTTTTACATTAAAAAATCCTGTGGCACACCACCATCCCAAAATTTAAAAAAAATCACACATTGTAGCCTAATACAGCATATATATATATACACATACACACAAACACACACATACTGTATGTATTGTGCTGTTATGCCATGCCTCCTACAAACTACCCCTGCACTGGGAGTAAAAAACAAGCAAAGTTTAAAAAATATGTCACACTGTTGTCAGTCTGCCGTGGCATACCTGAGGATCTCTCACGGCACACTAGTGTGCCACGGCACACTGGTTGAAAAACACTGCTTTAAAGGACCAGTAAACACAGCAGATTTGCATAATCAACAAATGCAATATAACAAGACAATGCAATAGCATTTACTCTGAATTTCAAATGAGTAGTAGATTCTTTTTTAACATATTTCAAAGTTATGTATATTTCCACTCCCCCTGTACCATGTGATAGCAATCAGCTAATCACAAATGCATATACGTATAGTCTGAGTTCTTGCACATGCTCAGTAGGAGCTGGTGACTCAAAAAAGTGTAAATATAAAAGACTGTGCACATTTTTTTTAAATGGAAGTAAATTGAAAAGTTGTTTAAAATTACATGCTGTATCTGAATCATGAAAATTTAATAAAACATGAGTGTCCCTTTAAATGACGTCATCCAAGATGGCGTCCCTTCAATTCCGATTGGCAGCCAATCGGAATTAAGGTAGAAAAAATCCTATTGGCTGATGCAATCAGCCAATAGGATTGACCTGACATTCTATTGGCTGTTCCCCCTAAACCGCCGCACTCCCGCCTCGCAAACACTAGTTAAATATTATTAACCCCTAATCTGCTGCCCCTAACATTGCTGCCACCTACATTAAACTTATTAACCCCTAATCTTCCGCTCCGGGCATCGCCGCAACCAACATTATACTTATTAACCCATAATCTGCTGCCCCCAACATCGCCAACACCTACATTATATTTATTAACCCCTAATCTCCCGCTCCCAATGTTACCGCAACCTACCTACACTTATTAACCCCTAATCTGTCGCTCCCAATGTCTCCGCCTCTATATTAAATGTATTAACCCCTAACTCTAAGTCTAACCCTAACACCCCCTAACTTAAATATAATTTAAATAAATCTAAATAAAATTACTATAATTAACTAAATTATTCCTATTTAAAACTAAATAGTTACCTATAAAATAAACCCTAAGTTAGCTACAATATAACTAATAGTAGGTGTCGGCGATGTTGGGGGCAGCAGATTAGGGGTTAATAAGTATAATGTAGGTGGCGGCGGTGTCCGGAGCGGCAGATTAGGGGTTAATAAGAATAATGTAGGTGTCGGCGATGTCGGGGGCGGCAGATTAGGGGTTAATAAGTGTAAGATTAGGGGTGTTTAGACTCGGGGTTCATGTTAGGGTGTTAGGTGTAAACATAAAATCTGTTTCCCAATAGGAATCAATGGGGCTGCGTTACTGAGATTTACACTGCTTTTTTGCAGGTGTTAGACTTTTTCTCAGCCGGCTCTCCCCATTGATGTCTATGGGGAAATCGTGCACAAGCACGTACTACCAGCTCGCTGCTCACTTAAGCAGCGCTGGTATTGGAGTGCGGTATGGAGCACAATTTTGCTCTACGCTCACTTCTTGCATTTTAACGCCGGGTTTGTAAAAACCTGTAATACCAGCACTGTAGGTAAGTGAGCGGTGAGAAAAAACTGCACGGTAGCACCGCATAGCTCATAACGCAAAACTCATAATCTGGCTGTTTGTTATTACAAGACATGTAATAACATATGAGCCAAGTCTCAACATTTTTTTAAAACCAATTAACATCCCTTTTAGTGCAATTTTCCAATAGCCAAACTCTACCCACTATTTGTCTTATTTAGAGGAGCCAATCTGGGCTTTAGCCCACAGACAATAAGGCTAACCACTGCCATAATTTTAATATAAAATAAATTATTTTGCAGTTGCTATCAGATAAAGCCAACTAGGGACAGATATGTAGTTGTCTTGGCCTTAAAAAATGTCAGCAGGTGCACTTCAAGATCTGAGAATTAGGCATTGCTCAATTTCCATAGCTAAATTACATGAAAAAGGGTTCAAATATATAATAAACATAAAAAATGTTTTAAAAAATATATATTGCAAAGTTGTTTCATAACACATAACATTTTATATAAAATCTCAAGGTGTTTACTGGCCCTTTAAATCCTCTACCAGTTTTTATCCTCCCTTTCCTGAAATTAAAGGGACACTAAACCCCAAAAATGTATTTCATGATTCAGATAGAGAATACAATTTTAAACAAAATTCCAATTTAGTTCCATTATCTAATTTGCCTTATTCTTTAGAAATCCTTTGCTGAAGAAATAGCAATGCGCAGAGGTGAGCCAATCACACAAGGCATCTATGTGCAGCCACCAATCAGCAGCTACTAAGCCTATCTAGATATGCTTTTCAGCAAAGGATATCAAGAGAATGAAGCAAAATAGAAAACATAAGTAAATTAGCAAGTTGTTTAAAATTGCATACTCTTTCTAAACCATGAAAGAAAAAATGTGGGTTTAATCTCCCTTTAAAGCTGTATCTGTTCAGCTGTTTGAGAGTCTGTTCTAACAACCTGTTTGTAAATTTGTGGCTTTTAACCTCCGCTATATTGTTTGACCTTCAATTGTTGCTGTCTGTACCTGACCTTTGAACTATCTGGATAAATGGAGTTTGCCTCTGGCTCTTTAGTTTCTTCACTCTGAGTTTGTCTGCTGTTCATCTATGTCAGGGACCCCAGCCTAGGCTAATAGTCTTACCCAGATGTGGGCTAATACTCCAGCGCAGCTTTGCTCCTTCAGTCCAACCCAGTTGTGCCTTTAGTTGAATAGCTCTTTTCATCAGTTAACTGACAGCTATAGATCTAGAGTAAGATCCCAAATGTTAAATTATAGAAAGAGTAAAACCCCATTAACATAAATTTTTGAAAGTTTTACCTACTCATGTAAAGTTATATTTTATCATTTTACTGCAATTCACTCTTCCAGGCATAGCGCATATTCCAAATTCTTGCATTAATCATAAAGATAATAAATAATATGTCACAGTCTATATGTGTGGACGTCTGTTCATATGATTCTATTATAGTAATGATTATGCTTTTAATCTGCAATTTTTTTCATCATATTATTTATAGTTATTTTCTATACCCTCTTCCTAATTTGTGTAGATTTCATTAACAGACAATAGTGATATCACTTTTAGCACTTGAGGTTATAAAGCCACCATAAAATAACCACATAACCATGTATAATTGATTCATGATTTCTTAAGAATATATATATATATATATATATATATATATATATTCAAATAATTTTATTAAATTTTTTTACCATGTAAGAATAACATTGACTGTATAGAGAGACATTCAATTAGTCGAGATGCCACAAAAACAAGTATGAGAATAAAAAATTGTGACATAAGTAATTTCCAACAAAATATACAGTCCTTCTCTCTGATATATATATAATTTATGAAGAAAAAGCACCTATTGGTAGGCATGGATACTTGGTAGATATGGTTAATTTCAAGAAGTAATATTAGAACTTTGAATTAAAGTATTAAATCTAAAGGTCCACTAAGATGCCTTATAAAGGCAGGAAGGGATGACGTAACGAAAAGAAAAAAAAAGTGGGAAAGGAGCCATAGAAAAGAAGAATAGACTGTCCTCTCTCTGACCTCACCATTTTGGTCTTCTGTGTCAGTAGTACTCAACAAAGGGTCTCTATTACACTTAGTCCCTCATCAGATATATTTTTATAGCTTATTATCTAGAGAAATCTATGGTTCTCAGATTGCATGGTAAACTTTGGATACTCCTCCATATCTCATACATATATTTTATACTATTCACTTCTTCCCCACACCCTAGGGTGGCTTTTTGTTTCCAGGATCTAGAGATGGATAACTTCATTGCTATGAGAATTTATAAATAGAGATATATCCTAGTCCTTAGAGTTCCAGGTGTATAAGCCCAATCTCTGGGCTAAATTGGTCTGCAAGGGTCTAACCTTTAGGGCACATCCCTCAAATATCCAACACACAAGGGACTGCTAAGAAAAAATCTTGTGCAATGTGTATGAAACTGAGTACCACTGCACCAGCAATTTATAATACAGCTTATAGATCATGAGTCAATGGATTGTGGATTGTGTTGCTATTTTTCTCTAATCCTCTCCAGAGAGCTCTTATTCCCAATCCCTCTCCCATGTTCAAATACTTTAAAATTTTACTACGTTTTGGCAATTCATTAAGCATCTACATAGCCTACCATAGTGACAGGGGTCTATTCCCTCCCTTTAGAAAGTTCCAATCTCAAAGTAACTCCTGTAGCTGAAGTGAGTTGAAATGCAGATCTAATTAATCTCTTGCGTGATCCAAAAATCTCCCTCATAAAAGTCTTCCACCACCTGGAAACTTGTGCTTTTCTATAGTTATAGAAGGATTCTGGTAATCAGAATAGTCCCTAGGGAGGTAAGGTGCTACCATAGGATAGTGTTGAATCTTGAGCCAGCTCTCCAAACAACCCTTTATCAATATATTTACTATACAAAGGGATGAGTTGTGATGTGGGGAAACCCATAAAATGTTTTCCAGACTGATGTTATATATTAAGGAAGCTTGCTCTCACGCTAGCTGGAGGGTTCAAGGTCTGGGCCCTACAATGAAACATGAGATAGAATAGACACTTTGTAATATAGTTTAAAGATGGACAGTCCAATGCAAATTACTCATCACCACCTGGGAGCCTCCTGTTTAAAACATTTTAGGGAGTCTAGAATTTAACAAGATGGGAGAAAGAAGAAGGACCCTGCTTGTAAGGCTCCTAAATATTCGATTTTTGAAGCATCATTTTATAACCTGCAACACCACTCATCCAGGATATCTCCCCGCATATTGTTGCAAAAGAAGAATGTTTTGTAGATCTTATATTGGTCTTCAATGATCCAGTCAATCTTATGGGATGCACTGCTCAGACCATCTGAATATGTTTTGGGATTTGAGGGATCAGAACATTTCATTCGGGATTCCCAAACAGAAAGCCTCTTTCTTGTTGACATTTACTTTATAGTAGGAAAGTTTTCCAAAGAAACCAGAAGGTCAAATAGAACAGGTAGTGGGATGGTAGGTTGTGATAGGAACAAATCATTTGTGAACAGCAGTCTAGTGAATGTGACTAAAAAGACACAAACGGAAGGCTCCTCATGGGGCAGCAATAAGAAAAGAGACTATGATTAAACGATAAGTGAAAACTCACAGGGGTTGCAGCACTCGCATGTGATTGGTAAGGTAGGCTGACCACTCACAAATGGCTTAGCTCACTGATCTCTTGGTAACTGGATTGTGTATCATACAGCAGAATCCTTGTGCTTATTATAAACTTTTATTAAAGCATAAAACATAGGGTTTGTCTTTGTTAAAACAATACTGTTTAACTGCAACTCTCATCAGTCATTTCATCAGGCATATACACAATAAAACAAGTGGAGTATTTGAAAGCCTATCACAGCCAGTGAGTACGAAACAAAAATCATTAATGGGACATGAGACCCCAAATTTTTCTTTCATGATTCAGATAGAGAATACAATTTTAAACAATTTTCCAATTTACTTCTATTATTTAATTTGCTTCCTTCTCTTGTTGTCCTTTGCTAAAAGGTTTATCTAGGCAAGCTCAGGAGCAGCAGAGAACCTAGGTTCTAGCTGTTAATTGGTGGCAGAATATATATATTGATTGTGATTGGCTCACCCATGTGTTCCGTTAGAAACCATTAGGGCATTGCTGCTTCTTCAACAAATGATACCAAGAGAATGAAACAAATTAGATAATAGAAGCAAATTAGAAAGTTGTTTAAAATAGTATTTTTTATCTGAATCATGAGAGAAATGTTTTGGGTTTAATGTCCCTTTAAGGGCCAGATACTGTTCTGAGCTTAACTCTTATAATTAAAAACAAATAATTATATAACTACAAATCAATTTACACATCAAGTGTAAGCTAAACATACATCAAGTGTGCTATAACTAACCTTTTGTAAAAAAAAATACTATCTATCAATAATATATCAAGTGTATACATGTGTGATGTGTTATACAGGTAGCCCTCAGTTTACGCCGGGGTTAGGTTCCAGAAGGAATGGTTGTAAATCAAAACCATTGTAAATTAAAACCCAGTTTATAATGTAAGTCAATGGGAAGTGAGGGAGATAGGTTCCAGGCCCCTCTCAAAGTTGTCATAAGTAACACTTAATACATTATTTTTAAAGCTTTGAAATGAAGACTTTAAATGGTAAACAGCATTATAAACCTAATAAAATAATCACACAACGCAGAATATATAATTAAACTAAGTTAAATGAACAAAAACATTTGCTAAACAGCATTATAATCCTAATAAAATAATCACGCAACACAGACTTCACTTGCATTTTTCTGCAAACAGTTCTTTCTATGTATTCTAATCTGGACTGATTTATAGACAGGAAGATATTGTTCCTTTGAAATCTGCTCGATAGCTCAGGTCTGGTTAAACTGATTAATTTCAGCTTGCTTGGCTTTGCTGCAACACAAACGGACAGCTCCACCTACTGGCTATTTTAATAAATGCACTGCTTCTCAATGCTTTTCAATAGCAGTCACATGACTAAAAAAAAAAAGGTTGTTATTCTGAAACGGTGTAAATTGAACCGTTGTAAAACGAGGGCCACCTGTACATCCTTTTTTTCTCATACTTGAAGGACCTAGTGTTGCCACCCAGCCGGTATTTCAGACATGGCCATTATTTTAAAGGTTCAAGTCAAAATTGAAAATAAAGATTAAATATAGTTATAAAGATGCTATCTTGGTCAAACTTATTAAAAGTTTATAGAAATCTAAATTATAAATAAATGATCATTTAAAATCAGTCCTATCAGTCCTCTTCTTTCCTGGAGTCAAGATTTTCATTGGACCACAAAGATCTGAATGAATGAGGTCCAGAGGGTTTGAGCTCTGCTGTTGCTCTGCTTTGGAAAAGGTTTTTTCATAATTTTTCCTTTAATGCAGCTGGTACATTTCACCATTTGATTACATGGATTAATTTTATACCACTTGCACAGTCATTCTGAGGGGCATATTTATCAATATGCGAGCGGACATGATACGAAGTAGCGTATCATGTCCGCTCAGGACCGTCTTTAACACAGGGCAAAAGGGGCAGCTGCCCAGGGCCCAGTCTTTGTTGTGGGGCCCAAGAGTCCTTAAAAAAAAAAAAATTTTTTTTTTTTTGGTTCATGCCAGTCTGCTGATGTCAGTCCTAATACTGTCACAGTCAAAAGTTCTCTGCTTATATATTTATTTGTGAGAAACTGTACCAGACTGTGCTGGAATCAAGTGACATGCCAAGCTAGTGCCATGTGCTGTTTTAGGTGTCCACTGTGCAGCACTGAATGCTAAGCCCTAACTCGGCATCCAACCAATCATAATGTATAAGAAAAGGTTCTGCTGGGGTTACCACTGTTACCAGGTAACTGCTCTGGTGGTGGGGATTGTTCAGGGTAGGGCTGACTGTAGGCGCATGCAGCAGAAAGCTGGAGTGGCAGGCACGTGAGGCTTTGAACATCTGTGCAGCTGCACACACTGCTCTCTTCCGTCTTGAGGCACACATACATTGTATTTTTAATATTGGATTATATATTGGAGTGTGCACATAAATGTGTGTGCTCTGTAGTGTGTGTTTGTGTGTACATGTATATGTGTATGATCTGGAGAGTGTGTGTTTGTGTGTACATGTGTATGCTCTGGAGAGTGTGTGTTTGTGTGTACATGTATATCTGTATGCTCTGGAGAGTGTGTGTTTGTGTGTACATGTATATGTGTATGCTCTGGAGAGTGTGTTTGTGTGTACAAGTATATGTGTATGCTCTGGAGAATGTGTTTGTGTGTACATGTATATGTGTATGCTCTGGAGAGTGTGTGTTTGTGTGTACATGTATATGTGTATGCTCTGGAGAGTGTGTGTTTGTGTGTACATGTATATGTGTATGTTCTGGAGAGTGTGTGTTTGTATGTACATGTATATGTGTATGCTCTGGAGAGTGTGTGCTTGTGTGTACATGTATATGTGTATGCTCTGGAGAGTGTGTTTGTGTGTACATGTATATGTGTATGCTCTGGAGAGTGTGTGTTTGTGTGAACATGTATATGTGTATGCTCTGGAGAGTGTGTGTTTGTGTGTACATGTATATGTGTATGCTCTGGAGAGTGTGTGTTTGTGTGTACATGTGTATGCTCTGGAGAGTGTGTGTTTGTGTGTACATGTGTATGCTCTGGAGAGTGTGTGTTTGTGTGTACATGTGTATGCTCTGGAGAGTGTGTCTTTGTGTGTACATGTGTATGCTCTGGAGAGTGTGTGTTTGTGTGTACATGTATATGTGTATGCTCTGGAGAGTGTGTTTGTGTGTACATGTATATGTGTATGCTCTGGAGAGTGTGTTTGTGTGTACATGTATATGTGTATGCTCTGGAGAGTGTGTTTGTGTGTACATGTATATGTGTATGCTCTGGAGAGTGTGTGTTTGTGTGTACATGTATATGTGTATGCTCTGGAGAGTGTGTTTGTGTGTACATGTATATGTGTATGCTCTGGAGAGTGTGTTTGTGTGTACATGTATATGTGTATGCTCTGGAGAGTGTGTTTGTGTGTACATGTATATGTGTATGCTCTGGAGAGTGTGTTTGTGTGTACATGTATATGTGTATGCTCTGGACAGTGTGTGTTTGTGTGTACATGTGTATGTGTATGCTCTGGAGAGTGTGTGTGTATATGGGTTAGGGGAGTTTGTTATGTTAGGCATTCCCTTGGTATTCATGAAAGTGGTAATTTTGCTTTACAGTGGCTGTCTAAACAATAAATATGTAGTGAATATCCCAAAACTGGTGAGAAGCTTTTAGGGGGGCCCAAAATAAAATCTTGTACCAGGGCCCTGTAGACATTAGGTCCAACACTGATTTTTACTATGCAATGCCGTGCATCGCATTAAATATTTATGTACTTAAAAAAATATATAAATAAATTAAAAACCAACATTTAATTCATTAGTAAATATTTTCAATTAATCCACAGTGGAGGAGTTTATATATTTATTTACTTATTAGTACTGCTTAGGTCCAGTTTCACATATTGCAATTTATTTCATATTTTTTTGAAAATGATTAGCCACTGCTGGGCTAATCATTTAAAAAAAAAATTGATTTAGTTGTTGTTTGGGGTGTTGGGGTGGAGAGCGAAATTGCATCGGCCGGGGGGTACCCAAGGAAATGTCTGCCCAGGGCCCAGTCAGTATTAAAGACGGCCCTGTGTCCGCTGCACATCGATAACTGCCAACAGCATACACTGTCGGCATTTATCATTGCACCAGCAGTTCTTGTGAACTGCTGGTGCAATGCCGCCCCCTCAATCAACCCGATCGTATTCTATCGGGTTGATTTCTGTCCGCGGCCTCAGAGCAGATGGACAAGTTATGGAGCAGCGGTCTTTAGACCATACGGAGCTTGATAAATATGCCCCTGAATCTCAACTTTCTTCTTTATTGGACTTCTGTACCCATGTCGTCTGTGTGGATGCAGTTTGAGTGTTCTTTCTCGTTGGCAGTATTAACCACTTCGCTGCAGTTCAGCTGATACAGTTCATCTGTGATTTTAGCCTTTGCGAGTAAGCAATCCCCTTTTGTGATGACACAACTGTCCCCTTAGAAGGTCACTACATTGCCTTGTTTTGTAAACATTCTTTACTGATAAAAGATTACTTTCAAGAGTAGCCACATACAGAACATTTTTCATGGGTATCTTTCAGGTGACACTCTGGGAGATAGGACAGTAAAGAAATGTATCTTATTCCTTCTGATTCCAAGGTTTCAAACTATGTCTGTAACGTTCTCTGAACAAAACACCTAGTAACTAGTATGCTACAAAGCTTTATCTCCTTGTAAAAAAAATGCAGATTTACAGTCACTGCTATGCTATTAAACATTTATCTATAAAACATTCATTGAAAGTTCATGATCTCTATAATGTGAACATTCCGACAATCTTGGAGAAAAATTATGCAGAATGAACTATATGTAGCAAACAGCCACTCAATTTTGCAGGCCAGACCCACCATAAAAAACTGTGGTTTTAACATGTCTCTTCTGTTTGTTTTGTAGATACTCCTACCACATATGCCAGCCTTCTGTCACTACAACCTTATATTCCTACATAGGCTGTAGTATTGCAATGGTAAGTAAAATGAAAGAACTAAATAATAATAAAGGGATTATAAAGATAAATAAAGTTTGTGAAAAAGTTAACAATTTTTTTATATCAAATATACTTAAATGGGCCTAGATACATTTCCCTCTAATTTATTTGAGCAGTGTGCGCCAAATTTTGACCTGTGTAATATTTGTCCAAGTGACTAAAATGTGTGCACACTATTCTTGACTGCAGTCAAACTTGAAAATATTTTAAAAGTAGTAACGCACTCTCTAACACACACAGAAACATACAGATGCGCACTCTCCCACTCACACACACACACTCTCATATACACAGATACTCTCTCAAACACACACTCACATTCAGATACACTCTCTCACACACAGATAATCTCTCTCACACAATCAGAAACACATTCTCTCTCTCACACACACAGATATACACTCTCTCACACACAGATACACTGTCTCTCACACAAACACACACTCGCAGATACACACACAGATACACTCTCTCTCACACACACAGAAACACTCGCTCTCTGACACACACAGATATACACTCTCACACATACACAAACAAACAGATACACTCTCTCTTCTTACACACACACACACATACTCTATCACACACAAACACATAATCACACATACACTCTCTCTCACACATCCACAAACACATACATTCTCTGTCTCTCACACACACACACACACACACACACACACACACACACACACAGATACAGTCTCATACAAAGATACACACACATAGATACACACTCTCTCACACAGATATATACACTCTCTCACACCTACAGATACACAGTCACACACAAATACACTCTCTCAAACAATATCACAGATGTACACTCTCTCTCACACACACAAACAGATACACACTCTCTCTCAAATACACAGATACGCACTCTCTGTATCACTCACAAACACATTCTCTCTCATACACACAGATACACTCTAAAACACAGAAACACTCTAAAACACAGAAACGAACAATCATTCACTCTCACACACACAAATACACTCACACCCACAGATATACACTCACACATACACAAATAAATATAGTCTCACATAACCTCACAAATGTACATTCATGTCAGAAATACTTTATAACTCTCTCGCACACAGATATACACTCTCTCACACACACACATAGATATATTCTCTCACACACAAACACACAGATATAAACTCTCTGTCACACACACACATATATACACTCTCACGGATACACACAAGATACACACTAACACACACAGATACGCACACGCACAGGTACACACACTCAAACGTACAAATACACACACTCTCACACTGGAGTTGTAAAAGTTTTCAAATACTAAATATAAATACTTTTAAAAAAAATCTAAGCGCTACCTACATTATAAAAAAGTAGTATATGAGACAATAATATTTTAAAGGGACATAATACTCATATGCTAAATCACTTGAAAGTGAAACTGTAAAAAGCTGACATGAAAATATCACCTGAACATCTCTATTTAAAAAGGGAATATATTTTATCTCACAATTTCTTCAGCTCACAAGAGTTAGTGCTTTGTGAACAGTTATATTTCAGCTGCTGTCCAGCAGCAAAAAAACCACCAAAAAACAATAGCCAATCAGCAGTGCTGAGGTCATGCATTTCTTTGCTTTGCTCTCATTAGATTTCACTGATATCTTGTGAGATTTTATAGTAAACTTCTTTAAACTGAATAGGAAAATAACATGCTAGATGTATAGTCCTTGCAAGTCCTGGGACTAGCATCCTTATTGGCTGCTTAAAGTCTTTACAGTGGGGTTTGAATACTTAGGACATTTTGAGGTTAAAAATCTTCCTTTTTTACATAGAGATGCTCAGGTGATATTTTCTAGTCAGCTTTTAACGGCTATGCTGCATCACTTTTTGGTGCTTCAACATTTGTGTACCATGTCCCTTTAAGCTTTTAGCTGCTGGGTCAGTGTAAGGAATTACTTATTATAGTGCAACATATTTCCCTGGAGTGGATGAAATATGCATCAATGATATGTGGGATAAGGCATTACCCCAGGGCCACAGGAGAGAGGTGCAACAACCTACCTTTTTACAAGAGTCCTCACTTCAGCACAAGTTTACAACTTGCAACAAGCCTCTTCAAACATCCCTATCTGCACTATCCTCTCTGTAAAAGCCAGCAAGCTGTAGCGCTTACTATACTGTGCAGGGGATAGGATAGTCACTAGCCAGTACTCAAAATTTAAAAATAAATAACCTTTGAACTGCCAGTGGTTACATACTGCGCCTCCTTATGGAGTTGGAGCACGGAGACATTTTTTTGTTTGTTTGTTTTTTTAAACTTAAAAAATACACACACACAAAAAAGCTTGCCTGTAACTCTTGTGCGTACTTTTAAACTTTTTGGGCGCAAACCTTAGAGAAAACAGTGATCTAGGTCAATACCTTGGGGCCTATTTATCAAGCCGTCAACCGCAAATACGCTGGAATTCCGCAGCGTAATTGTGGCGAGCTTGATTCACCTTATTTATCAAAGTCTACAGATGGGCAAAGTAGAAATCTGTGACGTAACATAAGATCCGCCGGTTTCATTCCGAAACAGATCGATGCTTACGTCACTACAGATGTTCCGAATGCAAATTCGGCACTATCTGACTACTTTTGCTAGTTATCAAATAACTACCAGGTACGCTCGCCACTATTCTGGCCCAGCAAACCTGGTTTTCAATCCGCCGCCCTGGAGGCGGCGGATGCCATAGGAATCAATGGGAGTCTGAAAGCAGCGAAAGCTCATGTTCGCTGCTGCCCGATATTCCATTGATTCCTATGGGAGAATAAAATTTATGTTTACACCTAACACCTTAACATGTACCAGAGTCTAAACACCCCTAATCTGCCACCCCCTACACTGCGGCCACCTACATAAAGTTATTAACCCCTATCCTGCCACTCCTGGACCCCACCGCAACTAAATAAATGTATTAACCCCTAAAACCCCTGACCTCCCACATCACTAGCACTTACTAAACCTATTAACCCCTAAACCGCCAGCCCTGCACATCGCCATAAACTAAATTAAACTATTAACCCCTAAACTTAACAACCCGCTAACTTTATATCAAATATTAACTCATCCCTATCTTATAATAAATGTAAACTTACCTTTAGATTTAAATTAAACTATATCGAACTATTAATTAAACTACCCTAACTGTTATACTAAAATTACATTAAACTATATTAAACTAGTAATGAATCTACCCTAACTGTTATACTAAATTACATTAAACTATATTAAATTAATAATTAATCTACCCTAACTTTTATACTAAAATTACATTAAACTACAAATTAAATTAACTATATTATAGATTTAAACATCTAACCCTACTCAAATAATTTAAATCTACACTAAAAAATTACTAAGTTACAAAAAACTAACAACTAAGTTACAAAAAATAACAAACACTAAGTTACACAAAAAGTAAACACTAAGTTACAAAAAATAAAAAAGAAATTATCAAAGATTTAAGCTAATTACACCTAATCTAAGGGCCCTATGAAAATAAAAAAGCCCCCCCCCAAAAAAAGAATGAAAAAAAAACATAACCTACAATAAACTACAAATAGCCCTTAAAAGGGCCTTTTGCGGGGCAATGCCCCAAAGAAATCAGCTCTTTTACCTGTAAAGAAAAAATACAAATACCCCCCCAACAGTAAAACCCACCACCCACACAACCAACCCCGCAAATAAAAACATAATCTAAAAAAACCTAAGCTCCCCATTGCCCTGAAAAGGGCATTTGGATGGGAATTGCCCTTAAAAGGGCATTTAGCTCTATTGCAGCCCAAACCCTAATCTAAAACTAAAACCCACCCAATTAACCCTTAAAAATCCTAACACTAACCCCAGAAGATTCACTTACAGTTTTGAAGATCCGACATCCATCCTCCAAGAAGCCGGCAGAAGTCTTCATCCAAGCGGCAGAAGTCTTCCTCCAAGCCCGCAGAAGTCTTCACCCAGACGGCATCTTCTATCTTCATCCACCCGGTGCGGAGCGGCTCCATCTTCAAGACATTCATACGGAGCATCCTCTTCAATTGACGGCTTCTTCGGAATGAAGGTTCCTTTAAATGACGTCATCCAAAATGGCGTCCCTTAGATTCCGATTGGCTGATAGAATTCTATCAGCCAATCAGAATTAAGGTTGAAAAAATCCTATTGGCTGTTACAATTAGCCATTAGGATTGAACTTCAACCCTATTGGTTGATCCAATCAGCCAATAGGATTGGGGTCGCATTCTATTGGCTGTTCCAATAAAATTCTATTGGCTGTTCCAATAAAAAAATTGTGTGGGATTTCCATAGTGCCGGTATTACAGGTTTTGCGGTGAGGCTAAAATGCTTGCGTTACAGCCTATACCGGCACGATCCATACCCCCATCTGAGAGCAGTAGTTATGGATTTTGTGTAACAAAAATGTTTCACATAACTCATAACTAAAATGTTACAAAGTACACTAACACCCATAAACTGCCTATTAACTCATAAACCCGCCGCTCTCCCACATCATAAACACTATATTAAACCTATTAACCCCTAATCTTCCGCCCACCCACTTTGCGACTATTCAATAAAGTTATTAACCCCTAATCTGCCGCCCACCCACATCGCCAACACTATTTATATATATATTAACCCCTATTCCCCCACACCCCGACATCGCCACCAATATAATAAAGTTATTAACCCCTATTCCGCCGCTCCCCGACATCGCCTCCACTAAATAAAGTTATTAACCCCTAAACCTCCGGCCTCCCACATCTCCGCCACTAAATAAACCTATTAACTCCTAAACCACCGGCCCCCCACATTGCAAAACACTAACTTAAGCTATTAACCCATTAACCTAACACCCCCTAGCTTTAAATTAAAATTACAATATAACTCTAAATAAATAAAAACTTACCTGTGAAATAAAAATAAACCTACCTTTAAATTATAAATTAACCTAACCTTACTATTCTAATAAAATAAAAAATACTACCAATTAAAATATCTAAATTACAAATTTGAAAAAAACCTAACACTACGAAAAAAATAAATAAAAATTACAACTAAAAAAAACAAATCCTACGAAAATTTAAAAAAATCTAAGTTTACCAAAAAAATTAACACTAGAATCTCAAAAAATAAAAAACACTATCGCCTAGATTTAGAGTTTAGTCGGTAAAGACCCGCGGTGCTAACGAGGGTTTTTTTTCCAGCGCACCCTTAAGACAACGCTGGTATTTAGAGTTGTCTGAATGGCTGCGTTAGCCTCAGAAAAGGGAGCGTTGAGCATAATTTAGCTCCACTTCAACCCTCAATACCAGCGTTGCTTAAATCAGCGGTAAGCTGGAAAAACGTGCTCGTGCACGATATCCCCATAGGAAACAATGGGGCTGAGCTGGCTGAAAAACACCTGCAAAAAAACAGCGTTCAGCTCCTAACGCAGCCCCATTGTTTCCTATGGGGAAACATTCTCTAAGTCTACTCCTAACACCCTAACATGAACCCCGAGTCTAAACACCCCTAATCTTACAATTATTAACCCCTAATCTGCCGCCCCCACTACCGCTGACACCAGCATTATATTATTAACCCCTAATCTGCTGCTCCGGACACCGCCGCAACCTACATTATAGCTATGAACCCCTAATCTACTGCCCCTTACATCGCCGACACCTATATTATATTTATTACCCCCTAATCTGCCCCCCCCAAACGTCGCCGCCACCTACCTACACTTATTAACCCCTAATCTGCCGACCGGACCTCGCCGCCATTATAATAAATGCATTAACCCCTAAACCACTGCACTCCCGCCTTGCAAACACTATAATAAATTGTATTAACCCCTAATCTGCCCTCCCTAACATCGCCGCCACCTACCTACAAATATTAACCCCTAATCTCCCGCCCGCAACGTCGCCGCTACGATAATAATTGTTTTAACCCCTAAGCCTAAATCTAACCCTAACCCTAACACCCCCCTAACGTAAATATCATTTAAATAAAACGAACTAAATTTACTATAATTAAATAAATTATTCCTATTTAAAACTAAATACTTATCTATAAAATAAACCCAAATATAGCTACAATATAACTAATAGTTTAATTGTAGCTATTTTTGGATTTATATTTATTTTACAGGCAACTTTGTATTTATTTTAACTAGGTACAATAGCTATTAAATAGTTAATAACTATTTAATAGCTACCTAGTTAAAATAATTACAAAATTACCTGTAAAATAAATCCTAACCTAAGTTACAAATACACCTACCACTACACTATCAATAAATTAATTAAATAAATTACCTACAATTAGCTAAACTAAAATACAATTAAATAAACTAATCTATAATACAAAAACAAACACTAAATTACAGAAAATAAAAAAAAATACAAGAAGTTTAAACTAATTACACCTAATCTAAGCCCCCTAATAAAATAAAAAAGCCCCCCCTCCCAATAATAAAATGCCCTACACTATTCTAAATTAAAAAGTAACCAGCTCTTTTACCAGCCCTTAAAAGGGCCTTTTGCGGGGCATTGCCCCAAAGTAATCAGCTCTTTTACCTGTAAATAAAAATTCAATACCCCCCCAACATTAAAACCCACCACCCACATACCCCTACTCTAACCCACCCAAATCCCCCTTAAATAAACCTAACACTAACCCACTGAAATCTCCCTACCTTGAGTTGTCTTCACTCAGCCGAGCCGAATTCTTCATCCAAGCGGAGCAACAAGATGTCCTCCATTCGGTAGAAGTCTTCATCCAAGCGGGGCAAGAAGATGTCCTCCATCCGGTAGAAGTCTTCATCCAAGTAGGGTCTTCTATCTTCATTCATCCGGAGCGGAGCGGAGCCATCTCCCAGCCAGCCGACGCGGAGCCATCCTCTTCAACCGATGGACTAACGACGAATGACGGTTCCTTTAAGGGGCGTCATCCGAGATGGCATCCCTCGAATTCCGATTGGCTGATAGGATTCTATCAGCCAATCGGAATTAAGGTAAGAAAAATCTGATTGGCTGATTCAATCAGCCAATCAGATTGAAGTTCAATCCGATTGGCTGATCCAATCAGCCAATCGGATTGACCTCGCATTCTATTGGCTGTTCCGATTGGCTTACCTTAATTCCGATTGGCTGATAGAATCCTATCAGCCAATCGGAATTCGAGGGACGCCATCTTGGATGACGTCCCTTAAAGGAACCGTCATTCATCGTTAGTCCGTCGGTTGAAGAGGATGGCTCCGCATCGGCTGGCTGGAAGATGGCTCCGCTCCGCTCCGGATGGATGAAGATAGAAGACCCCGCTTGGAAGAAGACTTCTACTGGATGGAGGACATCTTCTTGCCCCGCTTGGAAGAAGACTTCTACCGGATGGAGGACATCTTGTTGCTCCTCTTGGATGAAGAATTCGTCTTGGCTGAGTGAAGACGACTCAAGGTAGTGAGATCTTCAGGGGGTTAGTGTTAGGTTTATTTAAGGGGGGGTTGGGTGGGTTAGAGTAGGGGTATGTGGGTGGTGGGTTTTAATGTTGGGGGGTATTGTATTTTTATTTACAGGTAAAAGAGCTGATCACTTTGGGGCAATGCCCCGCAAAAGGCCCTTTTAAGGGCTGGTAATAGAGCTGATTACTTTTGTAATTTATTTTGGGGGTCTTTTTTATTTTATTAGGGGGCTTAGATTAGGTGTAATTAGTTTAAACTTCTTGTAAAAAAAATTAATTTCTGTAATTTAGTGTTTGTTCTTTTGTATTATAGATTAGTTTATTTAATTGTATTTTAGTTGAGCTAATTGTAGGTAATTTGTGTAATTAATTTATTGATGGTGTAGTGTTAGGTGTATTTGTAACTTAGGTTAGGATTTATTTTACAGGTAATTTTGTAATTATTTTAACTAGGTAGCTATTAAATAGTTATTAACTATTTAATAGTTATTGTACCTAGTTAAAATAAATACAAAGTTGCCTGTAAAATAAATATAAATCCTAAAATAGCTACACGGTAACTATTAGTTATATTGTAGCTATATTAGGTTTTATTTTACAGGTAAGTATTTAGTTTTAAATAGGAATAATTTATTTAATTATAGTAAATTTAGTTAGTTTTATTTAAATGACATTTAAGTTAGGGGGGTGTTAGGGTTAGGGTTAGATTTAGGTTTAGGGGTTAATACATTTACTATAGTAGCGGCGACGTTGCGGGCGGGAGATTAGGGGTTAATATTTGTAGGTAGGTGGCGGCGATGATAGGGAGGGCAGATTAGGGGTTAATACAATTTATTATAGTGTTTGCGAGGCGGGAGTGCAGCGGTTTAGCGGTTAATACATTTATTATAGTGGTGGTGAGGTCCGGTCGGCAGATTAGGGGTTAATAAGTGTAGGTAGGTGGCGGCGATGGTTGTGGGGGGCAGATTAGGGGGTAATAAATATAATATAGATGCCGGCGATGTTAGGGGCAGCAGATTAGGGGTTCATAGGGATAATGTAGGTTGTGGCGGTGTCCGGAGTGGCAGATTAGGGGTTAAAAAATGTATTATATGGTTTGCGATGTGGGGGGGGCCTCGGTTTAGGGGTTCATAGGTAGTTTATGGGTGTTAGTGTACTTTATAGCACAGTAGTTAAGAGCTGTATGTTCCCGCGTTAGCCCATAAAGCTCTTAACTACTGACTTTTTTTTGCGGTTGGAGTCTTGTCGGTAGAGAGTCTACCGCTCACTTCTTCCAAGACTCGAAATACCAGCGTTAGGCAAATCCCATTGAAAAGATAGGATATGAAATTGACATAAGGGGATCTGCGGTAGCCTCGAGTCGCAGAAAGAAAGTGAGCGGTAGACCCTTTCCTGCATGACTCCAAATACCAGCGGACCCCTTAACGCTGCTTTTGACGGCTAACGCCAAACTCTAAATCTAGGCGTATGATTACAAAAAAATAAACAAAATTCTCAAAAATAAAAACAATTACACCTAATCTAAATAGCCCTATAAAAATAAAAAAAGCCCCCAAAATAAAAATACGCCCTAGCCTACAATAAACTACCAATAGCCCTTAAAAGGGTCTTTTGTAGGGCATTGCCCTAAAGAAATTAGCTCTTTTACCTGTAAAAAATACAAAGTCCCCCCAACAGTAAAACCCACCACCCAACCAACCTCCCAAAATAAAAAACCTAACTCTAAAAAAAACCTAAGCTACCTATTGCCCCTAAAGGCGCATTTGTATGGGCATTGCCCTTAAAAGGGCATTCAGCTCTTTTCCAAGTGCCTATCCCTAATCTAAAAAAAAAAACACCCCAAAAAAAAACCTAACACTAACCCCAGAAGATCTACTCACGGTTTCTGAAGTCCGGACATCCATCTCCATCCAGGCAGCGAGGTCTTCATCCATCCCGGGGCATCTTCTATCTTCATCCCGGCGGCACGGAGCGTAACCATCCTGGAAGCTGAACCCATCCTGGGCGTAGCGTCCTCTTCATAGGGTTGCCGCCGTACACTGATGTTGAATGCAAGGTAGCCGTTTCAAAATGGCGTCCCTTGCATTCCTATTGGCTGATTTGATTCTTTAAGTTCAAATCAGCCAATAGGATGAGAGCTACTGAAATCCTATTGGCTGTTCAAAACATCTAATAGGATGAGAGCTACTGAAATCCTATTGGCTGATTTGAACAGCCAATAGGATTTCAGAAGCTCTCATCCTATTGCCTGATTTGAATTTGAAGAATCAAATCAGCCAATTGGAATGCAAGGGACGCCATTTTGAAACGGCTACATTGCATTCAACTTCAGTGTACGGTGGCGACCGTATGAAGAGGACGCTCCGCGCAGGATGGGATCAGCTTCCAGGATGGTTCCGCTCTGCGCCGCCAGGATGAAGATGGATGTCCGGACTTCAGAAACCGTGAGTAGATCTTCTGGGCTTAGTGTTAGTTTTGTTGGGGGGGTTTTGAGTTTTTTTTTTTTAGATTAGGGATGGGCACTTGGAAAAGAGCTGAATGCCCTAAGGGTAATGCAAAAGAGCTAAATGCCCTGGGTGGTGGGTTTTACTGTTGGGGGGGTTTTGCATTTTTTTACAGGTAAAAGAGCTGATTTATTTAGGGCAATGCCCTACAAAGGGCCCTTTTAAGGGCTATTGGTAGTTTATTGTAGGATAGGGGGTGTTTTTATTTTGGGGAGCCTTTTTTATTTTTTAGGGCTATTAGATTAGGTGTAATTGTTTTTATTTTTGATAATTTTGTTTATTTTTTGTAATCTTAGTGTTTTTTATGTTTCATGATTTTAGTGTTAATTATTTTTGTTGATTTGTTGTTGTTTTTTAGTTGTAATTTAGATTTTTTATTTTTTTTCGTAGTGTTAGGTTTTTTTAAATTTGTAATTTAGATATTTTAATTGGTAGGATTTTGTATTTTATTACAATAGTAAGATTAGGTTAATTTATAGTTTAATGTGAGGTGTATTTTTATTTCACAGGTACGTTTTAATTTATTTAAATAGCGTTATATTGTAATTTTAATTTAAAGTTAAGGGTGCGTTAAGTTTAGGAGTTAATAGTTTAATTTAGTGTTTTGCGATGTGGGGTGCCGGCGGTTTAGGGGTTATTAGGTTTATTTAGTGGCGAAGATGTGGGAGGCCGGAGGTTTAGGAGTTAATAACTTTATATAGTGGCGGCTATGTCGGGGATCAACGGAATAGGGGTTAATAGCTTTATTATAGTGGAGGCGATGTTGGGGTGCGGGAGAATAGGGGTTAATAACTTTATTATAGTGGTGGCGATGTTGGGGTGCGGGGGAATAGGGGTTAATAGCTTTATTGTAGTGGTGGCGATGTCGGGGTGCGAGGGAATAGGGGTTAATAACTTTATTGTAGTGGTGGCAATGTCGGGGTGCGAGGGAATAGGGGTTAATAACTTTATTGTAGTGGTGGCGATGTCAGGGTGCAAGGGAATAGGGGTTAATAACTTTATTATAGTGGCGACGATGAAAGGGAGTGGCGAAATAGGGGTTAACAACTCTTATTAGTGTTGGCTATGTCTGGGGCAGCAGATTAGGGGTTAAAATCTTTATTTAAGTGTCAGCAATGTCAGGGTGGCAGATTAGGGGTGCTTAGACTTGGGGTTTATGTTCGGGTGTTAGGTTTAAACGTAACTTTTTTTCCCCCATAGACATTAATGGGATTGCGTTACAGCGATCGCCATTCCGCACTTCAGGTGTTCCGGGATAAAGATCGTTCAAACGGGACTTCAAAAACTATAAGTGGATCTTTTTTTTCTAACACTCTCTCCCTATTGATGTCTATGGGGGAAAGCGTGCACGAGTGTTCGTTTCGCACCCTGTTTAGTGCAAAACTCGTAATCTATGTGTTTTTTTTATGTATAGTAAAACAACTTTTCAGTTTACTTTCAGTCTGAAATGTTTCCAGTCCTGAAATGGAAAGTGCACATGACAGGGTTCACAAGCCTAACCTTGCCACCACATATCTCTCCCTAATTTGTAGGTTGTTATCTTGTCATTTCTGTCTTCTCCAAATTCAAGTCCAGATTGGCTCCTGCATATAATGAAAATAGTGGGTGGAGTTTGACTTTCATTAAAAAATTGCAGCAAACAATATTTTTGGTAAATATTTAGCGCTACAGAATCTGTTGGCGCTCCACATATAACCATTAATAATAAAAAAAAATACTTGTTGAAGTTTAAAAGTGACTATATAGCTATAGAAAAATTATACCCAGTCTACACAATGTTTCCAATTTTTTTTTTCTATTATCTAATTTGTTTTGTAATTTTTTTTTTTTCTTATTTTTTTTTTCACATATCATTTTTATTGAAATTGGGTTGAGCAAAACACACATCGTCAGACAACAGCAATGCAGTTGCAGAAAAGAGGAGAACATACAATACATATTCATAATATTAATGATGCACAGATCCTCTGTATTCGTTACAGCAAATTGATAAGAAAACGGGTTATAGTACAATGGTTGATGCATCACTTCTAGCTGTTCGTATCTGCAGTATATATTTGTTAAGCATATGTACTGACCTTACCATGTGTTCACTCAGCCCTCTTTTTCTTATTTTCCAAAAGGTTAACCTTACTATCTAATATCTAACTAAAGTAAACTAAACATCAAATCTAACATAAAACTTAAGGACATGCTATGTGATCATCTAAGGTGCATCAACTTGTGGCCCAGCGGTGGTGGTGGGGAGAAAAAAAAAAAAGGGGTGGAGAGGGGGAGGGGAAAGTGAGAGTGAAGGGCAATGCCGAGGGGGGGGAGAAGGGAAGTAATTTCAACCCGGGGGTATTGTTTCTATGAATAAGTGTTCCCATTCACCCCTCAGTTCCCCCTCAACAAAAACAGTTGAGTCTTTAAATGGTACCAGGATCAGTCTCTGGATTTCTAATTCAAAGGTTAGTATAAGCCTGCGCCACTTGCGTAGGAAGAGGCCCAGTCTATTTTGCACGTCCATCCTAACATCCATCTGTTCAATAAATATCTGTGATCTGAGTAGGTTTCTGAAGCCTTGGAAAGAAGGTCCCCTTCTCACCGTCCAGCTTTTTAGAATGCATTTTCTGGCTATAAGTAGCACCAAGCTCAGCACTGCATCCTGTTGCTTATTCTGTCGTGCCCAGTGTAGGAAAATGACCGTTTCAGGCTGAAGTGTGAATCTTATCTGTAAGATTTGATTAATCCAGTATTGGATTTTACCCCAAAACTGTCTAACTGATGGGCATTCCCACAGGTAATGTAAGAGGTTAGGGGCTTCTATGGAGCACTTTGAACACTCATTAGGGCGTGAGGGTATCCATTTGGCCAGATGCTTTGGAGTGAGGTAGGCTTTATGGAGAAAGCGCACCTGGGTTTCCCTGAACATGGCAGACAGAGTGGTTGATTTAGTTCTTTCCAGTCCAACCCGTATATCCTCCCACGTAATTCCCCCAATCCCCTCCCTGACCCAACCCTCCCGTATCCTCTTGTGTATGCCCTCCGAGTACCGATGTATGAGTGCCTGGTAAATCTCAGACAGGGAGAATCTCCCTATCTGATAAAGAGTTTGGGTAACCCTAAAGGGAGAGCTCTCCCAGAGTTCCGGTGTGTTTCTTATTAAGGTAGTGACATAATGTCTCACCTGCAAGAAGGCATAGAAGTGGGTCCTGGGGAGATCGAACTCTCTTTGCAAGGCCCCAAAGGTCTTTATGTCCCTTGAAAGTGGGTCCCGTAATTGTTTAAGTGATCTCAATCCTTTCTGTTCCCAAATCAGGAAGGGCCGTGAATCGGAACCCGCCGGAAAGTCTGGGTTTTTGACCATTGGTAAGTAGCTGGAGGCACCACACGATTTCTTCAAGAATTTGTGGGCCTGGTGCCAGGCCCTTAAGGGGTCTGTAAATAATGTGCTAAGGCCTAGTGTTTTTACTGTCCTCATGTTTGTGATGTGTGGCAGATATGCCAGGGAGATATTCCCCAAGATAGCCTGCTCCAGAGGATACTGACAGAAGTGGTGTGTGCATACCTGCCAGTCCAGCACCAGGCGAATTAGAGCGGCCCAATTGTACAATCTGAAGTCTGGCAGAGCCAGGCCTCCATTGAGGAAGTTCATGCTCAGTTTTTCTCTTGAGATACGTGGTTTGCCCCCCCGCCATATGAAGCGGGTTGCTGCCGAGTTTAACATTTTAATGTCGGCCTTGTACAGAAGCAAAGGCAACATCAAGAGCGGGTAGAGGAGGCGGGGCAGGACCATCATTTTTAGCAAGTTAATCCTGCCCGATAGCGAGAGAGGTAGGGATCTCCAGCTATTCATCTGAGTTTGTAGTTTCATGCAGATGGGCGTTAGATTGTTAGCATATAGTTTGTTAGGATTGGCCGAGATCTTAACGCCTAGATATGTGATGTCCCTTCTAACCACCGTGAACGGGAAGTCTCCTTCCCCAGAGAACTTTCGGTGTAACCACAAGATCTCCGATTTCTGTGTGTTCACCTTGTACCCGGAGAACCGGCCAAAGTCAGTAAGTGACTCCAGAACTGTCGGAATATGTGTTTGAGGATCTTGAACAAACAACAGCATGTCGTCCGCGTACAACGCCAGGTGCTGCTATCAAGATATCAATGCCAGGAAACGCCTGCCGAAGCGTTATCGCCAGAGGTTCGAGGGCTATGTTGAAGAGTAGAGGCGACAGGGGACAACCCTTTCGCGTTCCTCTGTGGAGCTGAATATTGGATGAAAAGGTATTATTAACAATTATGTTGGCGTAAGGAGAGTGATATAGGTTCCTGATAAATTCAAGGAACGGGCCTGAGAAGTTGGCCCTGGTCAATGTATGAAAAAGGTGGTCCCACTCGACGCGATCAAAGGCCTTCTCTGCGTCCAGGGACAGCAGGAAGGCCTCCTTACCATTTTTAACGGAGTCATTATGTTTGTTGGTCCAATAGTGTTGTATGACTTGTAGGACACGGCGAACATTTACCACCGAGGACCTTGCGTGCATGAATCCCATTTGGTCACTGTGAATAATATCTGGTAAGATATATTTGAGCCTCTCGGCCAATAGCTTTGTCAGAATCTTGTAATCCGAGTTTAGTAGCGAAATCGGACGGTATGATTCTGGTGCTAAGCTATCTTTACCCGTCTTCGGGATCAAGGTGATGTATGCTGCGGAGAACTCAGGTATCGGTGCTCTCTCCCCCCCAAAATACGAGGAGTAAAGAGCTGCTAAAACTGGGGAGACTTGTCCCTTAAGAAGCCGGTAGAACTCCACCGGTAGCCCATCAGGGCCTGGGGCCTTACCCAGTGACATTGCCATTATTGTCCTCTGGATCTCCTCCTCTCCTATGTGAGCATTTAATTTCTCTAACTGAGACTCTGATATCTGTGGGATGTTAATGCCTTCCCAGAATTTATCCATCAGCTCCACATCATTTGAGCGTTCGCTGGAATATAAAGTAGAGTAATATGTTGCGAACGCTTTCGCAATGGACTCTGCATCCTTTACAATTTTGCCCTGGGTTCTCAATGCCGCTATGTGTTTAGAGGATGTGGGGGTGTTTACCAGGGTTGCCATCAGTTTCCCGGATTTATCCCCGAATCTATAATATTTGCCTCTGGATCGTAATAGATCCTGTGAGGCCCGGCTAGCCAGCAAAGCATCATATTCCTTTTTCAAAGCAATATAATTGCCGTGGTTCAGAACAGAGGGTGTCGTACAGTAGGTGCGGTAAGCCTCGGCCAGGGCCTCCCTCAATCTCTCAATCCTTTCCGTACATTGTCGCTTCCTGCGAGCTAGAAAGGCGATAATGTTACCTGCCAGGACCGCTTTAGCTGCGGACCAGAACAGTTCAGGGGAGTCCGTATGTTGGGCATTATTTGCCCGATAATCATCCCAGGATTGTACCAGGTAACTTTGAAATTCCTGTGAATGAATTAGATGCTTCGGGAATTTGAGAGTACGTCTGTTAGATACCGGGAGATTCCCATCCAAGAAAAGCGCTATTGGGGCATGGTCCGAAACCATCACTTCCCCAATCTTGGTGTCAATAACGAGTGGAAGCAGTGAGTTTGAGACCAAGAAGAGGTCTATCCGAGACAGGGTGGGGGAGGCACGCGACGCGCATGTGTAGTCTTTTCCATCAGGATTAAGCTGTCTCCAAATGTCTACCACATCCAGGGAATCGCCCAGAAGTGCAAAAATATCTTTTTCAAATTTTTCTGAGGGTCTGATAGCCTTACCAGGTGGCCCTTTTTGTGGGTCCCTAAGCCTATCACAATGAGAGTTGGGGGTGAGATTAAAATCCCCTCCCAGGATGATATGAGTGCCCAAATAGGGGGTGATAGCTGCCACAAGGGCGTTCCAAAAGCTCCTATCCCTCTGGTTGGGGGCATAGATGTTGCATAGTGTATAGGATTTTCCTGCAATATTTATCTGTACTAGTATGTATCTACCCTCTGGATCCTTGTGTACGTCTGTTATTTTGTGTTCAAGTCTCTTCCCCAGTAGTATCGCTACACCCCGACTAGCCGAGCTATATGATGCATACTCAACCCTCCCAACCCAGTCTGATTTCAATTTCTCATGTTCGGGATCTAGAAGATGCGTTTCCTGTAGGAACGCTATGTCTGCTTTCTTTTTTCTGAGCTGAGTGAGGATAGTTTTTCTCTTTATTGGGGAGTGTATGCCCCTGATGTTCCAGGAATAGAGATTAAATTCTAGTTATTCGGACAGATCCCATGAGTTTGCAAAATTGGGTATATATGTGTAAGATGTGGAGGTAGCCAGATAGTGACCAGGGAGTTGAAGGGAGGGTGGGAGAGAAAGGAGGAGAGAAGAAGAAAAAAAAAAAAAAAAAAACACAGTACACCACCACCAACCTCATCGCATTGTACAGGCTCCCGGTTCAGCCTCCCTCTGCGACGAGCCACCGCCGGGCCGCAACCTAAGTCTGGTTGCATGAGTTGTTCTATGATAGAAAAAAGAGTGTTTATGATCACATTTAACATAGCAGCCTGATATTGCAAGTGCAACAGCTTTCAAACAATGTGTAAGACACTTTACAATCACTTGAGCATAAACAATTGTCCCATGAACCTCAGCCGAATCTTTCTGCTGAGTGGTGTGGTGTTGTTTTTTCCTTACCAGTATAAGCATCCCTGCAAGGACAACAAACCTTAAAACATAACTTGTGCATAATAACTCAACTTGTAACTCTTTACACAAATCCTGAGCCATCATGTAATATTTACTTAGTTTCATGACTAAAGTGTCGTGCTATAGACGCACATTCAATTATTCTCTTCAGCCTAGGTCCCCCCCATCCTGTTCCCTGACTGGGCTATGCGCAGGGGAGTCTCCCTTCTCTACAAATTCTTGGGCTTCCTGTGGGGTGTTGAAGAATTTTGGTCCCCTAGGGGTAATGATTTTCAGCTTAGCAGGGTATAGAAGAAAGGCCTGCTTGCCCTCTCTGTGCAACTTAGAGCAGATAGGTGAGAACTCTCTGCGCCTGCGTGTGAGGTCTGCAGAGAAGTCTTGAAATAGCAGTAAGCGTGCATTTTCAAAAGTTAAATGGTCCAGCTTTCTGTATGCTCTCATGATGGCTGTTTTTGTTTGAAAATGTAAAAATTTGATCATGATAGGGCGGGGCTGCGATCTGTCTACGCCTGGCTGTTCTGCTCCTACCCTATGCGCTCTCTCAACTCCTCCATCTAGATCTCTAAGTGGAATGTTTAGCAAAGTGGGTAGTGTCCAGTATACGCACATTATTGCGTTGCGATCTGTTTTCCAGATCGTCTACTTTTAATTGTAAGGTGAGAGCCTGTCTTTCCAGATTCCTAATTTTATTGGTGGTGGCTACATTGCTGTCTTCTAGGTCAGAGATTCTGCCTTCTGCCTCAGCTACCCTGGTAGAAAATTGCTTGACATAGTCAGTGAGAGTGTCAACCCCTCTTTGTAAATTATCAATTTTAGGCATAAATAGCATCGAAATCTGTTTTACTATAGGGTGTGTGTCTATCTGACTGCTTTCCTGAAATGGGTCTGTAATAGAGCTTTGAGAGGCCTGTTCTGTGGCCGCTCTATTTTTTCTCTCACTATTTTTGTTACGGCTTGACATTGCGTGGTTAGTTAAAAATCTCTCCATGTACCCATAAAGCAAATTAAAAAAAAAGGAAAAAACAACAGGGTAGAAATTGCAAGGTTAGTTATAGAATAATACAGTGAGATTAAATGCAATGACCCTAGTTTAAGCCAAACCACACTACACAATGACTGTGATGCAGCACAGATTACAGCTTTCAACTATCAAGTAGTTTCTGAGTGTTTGCGTTCAGGTTAACCTATTCAGTCACTCTGTACAAATAAAACCAGTCACTCCTGCTTCATTCCTGCATTTTCCACACCCACAGTTCTGAGTTCCATTCCTATAATGACACAGTATACAGGGTATGACAGATTTATAAGAAAGGGCACTATGGCAAAAATCTCCCAGCCTTGTGTTTAAATGGGTCTGTGCCTATTAAAGCTATCCTAGGCACTGTCTTGTGAAAGTTAGTCACTTCTGATCAGATCCAATGTCCCTTTGTGTCGAGTTCCACACTTTGCAGCTTGCTCTTCACAGGGGGCCAGAGAGATATAAACAGTGTCAGCCTATGTGAGTAAACTGCCACGAGGCATGAGGCGACTTAACATGTGGCTGTATGGTCCCAGATGTCCCACCAGGGGGACAGAGATGCTTTTAGCAACTGTATCAATATCTTGTAATGTTCTGTGTTGCAGGGTTTAGCTCTGGGGCAAGAGGGGTGAAAGCGATCAAGGTCTAAACCTCAGGCAGTGTTCCGGTATCATTATTGTTATGAAGGGGCCTAAGAAGGAGAGGGAGGATATCTGTGTAAGAGCCCGTTGGTTCAGGATCAGTGTGTGAGGCTCAGCTCTTGAAATGTCCCGCTCCCTCCGCCACCCTGTGCTTGGTGCTGTTCGGTGTGGTCAGCGCTTACCCTCTGCCCTTGCCTCCTTGTTCCCTGTTCTGCAGCTACCCAAGATGGCGCCGGTTTTCGCGCCAAAAGAGGATTCTGTGCGTTTGAGTCGGCTGCAGGGCTCTGAGCACCCCCTTCAGCGGTGTTTCCAAGATCACTTAAGTATGCTAAGTCAGGAAGGTTCGTAAGTGGGGTTTAAAGGCGTGCGGGAATTGTTGGGGACTCCCGTATCTGTGCCGCTATGTCCCTTCTCTCTTACCCGCTTCTCCTCGCCTTCCGCTGCCGCTGCTCCACTTGCTTGTAGTCTCCAAGCTCTCCGCAGGGTCACAGGGGACCTCCACCCCTCTCGGCTATGCTTTTCTGGGGTCTGTGTCCTTAGCGGCCTTCCGGTGGTGGAGCGATGTAGTGCTCACCCGATCTCTATGGCGGTCCAACAGGTGAAGTCCCCCACTCCGGACAGCAAAATCTGCCAAGGAGAGATCGCTGGATACAAAGTTCACTTGGGGCTCTCGTGCCAGGGTCAGTTTGGGAAGCCCAGGCTGTATTAAGCCTAATTTAAGAGGGTCAAAGCACGGAGCTCCTTGCTGTTGCTGCTGTCTCTTAGTCCAGCCCACCGGAAGTCTCCTCTTGTTTTGTAATTTTTGTATCATTTGTTGAAAAGTATACCTAGGTAGGCTCAGAAAGCTGCTTATTGGTGGCTGCACATATATGCATTTTATTATTGGCTTTCAACTTGTTCCCAGCAGTGAATAACTGCACCTTCAACGAAGAATACCAACAGAATTAAGCAAATTAGATTATAGAAGTAAATTGGAAAGTTGATTAAAATTGTATGCTCCATCTGAATCATAAAATAAAAAAATTTGAGTTCCTTTTAAAAGGAGTGAAAGGGCTATTGTATCTCTCAGTTTTGGATGACCTCCTAGTTTCTATTTTGAGAACAGGTACTTAAAGGGACATTATACACTCAAAACAATATGGGGTATTTAAGTAAAGCATATAAAGATAATAAACTTTGTCATTGACATGTATTTTCAATTTTGCCTCTAAAGCTGCTAAAAATGATAATTAAGTTGGAAGTCAGGTAACTACATGAGAATACGTCCGTAATACGGCTAGGCTATTGAGCAAGCATTTGTCCCTCACTCCCTAGCAAGTACAAGCCCTGCAGGGACAGCTGTGTGAGCTATGCGTGATTCATAGGGATAATAAAAGCCTATACCTATATGTAATGTGTGGGACTGACACATCGCACCGAGCGGCAGTTTACAGTGCAGTATAGGGCTATATTATGTGCGCTCTAAATATCCCAGCATAACGCTCACAGCTCTCCCTGCAGGGCTTGTACATGCCTCTGCTTTATCGCCAGCGTCTCCCTAAGCGGGTTGTTTGCTCTCACTAGGCGGGAGCTCGGCTGCACCGCCATCAATCAGCTGGGATTAGCTTGCTTGCCCATGCTGTGTTCTGTGTATGCTCGATTATTTTACAGACTATTTGTACTGTGATTTTACATCTGAAACGGTAAATGCTGGTTGGGCTGATGATGGATTCTGCAATAGTGTTATGAAATGACGTAACAAACACAAACCAATGGCTATGTTTTCACTTTCAAGACGGACTAAAAAAAACTAATTTTTCAGCTCAGACTTTGAACTAGTTGCAGGATGGAATTACGTGATTGCATTAGTATGACGTTTCAACAATATCCTGCAAATAGTTCATAGTCTGAGCTGAAAAATTATAGTTTTTTTTAGTCCGTCTTGAAAGTGAAAACATAGCCATTGGTTTGTGTTTGTTACGTCATTTCATAACACTATTGCAGAATCCATCATCAGCCCAACCAGCATTTACCGTTTCAGATGTAAAATCACAGTACAAATAATCTGTAAAATAATCGAGCATACACCGAACACAGCATGGGCAAGCAAGCTAATCCCAGCTGATTGATGGCGGTACAGCCGAGCTCCCGCCTAGTGAGAGCAAACAACCCGCTTAGGGAGACACTGGCGATAAAGCAGAGGCATGTACAAGCCCTGCAGGGAGAGCTGTGAGCGTTATGCTGGGATATTTAGAGTGCACATAATAAAGCCCTATACTGCACTGTAAACTGCTGCTCGGTGCGATGTGTCAGTCCCACACATTACATATAGGTATAGGCTTTTATTATCTCTATGAATCACGCATAGCTCACACAGCTGTCCCTGCAGGGCTTGTACTTGCTAGGGAGTGAGGGACAAATGCTTGCTCAATAGCCTAGCCGTATTACGGACGTATTCTCATGTAGTTACCTGACTTCCAACTTAATTATCATTTTTAGCAGCTTTAGAGGCAAAATTGAAAATACATGTCAATGACAAAGTTTATTATCTTTATATGCTTTACTTAAATACCCCATATTGTTTTGAGTGTATAATGTCCCTTTAACTCACTAAAAGGCCTTTTCAGGAACTTTTCTGTTGAAAAGTTGTTCACAGGTGCGAACCTTTAACAAACAAACAGATCTTGTATTGTGATCACCAATTTGAGAGGAAAGCAAAAAGCCATTTCAGGAGCAAATTGCTTATAGATTGTGATTAACTAATATGTTTGATATCCATTACTAATGAGGTTGCGGGTTATTCCTACACATTGTTATGTAATGGCTTTCCAGATTTAAACAAATACTGCATGTTATTTGTAGCTAATTACAGCTTGAGGGGCACATATGTACTTGTATGATGAAAATAGTTAAAGGGACATTCCAGTCAAAATTTAAATGCACATAGATTAAAAGGATACTAACCCCAATTTTTTTTCTTTCATGATTCAGATAGAGCATGCAGTTTTAAGCAACTTTCTAATTTACTCCTATTATCAATTTTTCTTTGTTCTCATGTTATCTTGATTTGAAAAAGCAGTAATGAAAGGTTAGGAGCCGGACCATTTTTAGTTCAGCACCTGGGTAGCGCTTGCTGATTGGTTTGCTACATTTAGCCACAAATCAGCAAGTGCTACCCAGGTGCTGAACAAAAAACGAGCTGGCTCTAAAGCTTACAGTACTGCTTTTTCAAATCAAGATAGCATGAGAACAAAGAAAAATTGATAATAGGAGTAAATTAGAAAGGTGCTTAAAATCTCATGCTCTATGTGAATCATGAAAAAAAAATTGAGTTTAGTGTCCCTTTAATTAGATCTTTGAATATAAACATATTTACAATATAAATGTATTGGCAAAAATGCTTCTAGTAAAAGTTATGACTGTTTCAGTGTTAGTATTTTTCTCTGCAAGTGCACGTGAAGCATAGCTAGATATTGTTACTGCACCCACATCATTTTAAATAATGCAGCTGCTAAGATAATCAGTGGGGCTTGTATCATGTCAGCAATTAACAAATGGAGTCATTACCAGATGGTACAAGCACCTTAGGCTCTATGAGCAAGTGCTGTATTTAAAATGCTGGTGCATGGTGCATACTTAAATAAGCTTGTGAAACAGTTATAGCTTTTATTAGAAGCATTTTTGCTAATGCATGTATATTACAAAAATTGCTTCTGTTCATTACCGAAATGCATCCATGTGGTTTTCAATTTAGGCTGGAATATCCCTTTAACAATACTTCACTATTACATGTTTTTAATTTATTTTTGAGGATTGAATATTATAATTCACTTCATATAAACAAGAGTCTTTATGTATACTATGTATAATATATCATTTGTGGCAAATATATATAACGTATTACATAGTTGTCAATATTTGAAAAAAATGTCCAGGGACACTTTGCAGGAGAGCCACGCCCATTAACAGTTTGCATAGCTCCGCCCTTTCAGATTGACCCCCCCAAACTGATTGCTTAAAGGGATAGGAAAGATCAAATGTTCATGTTTCAGATCGAGAATGCAATTTTTCAATTCACTTCCACTTTGTTCTCTTTGGTACCTTTGTTAAAAAGGATATGTACAGATCATCAGCAACATCAATGCACTACTGGGAGATAGAAACATAGAAACATAGATATTGATGGCAGATAAGAGCCATAGGCCCAGCAAGTCTGCCCGACCTTACCTAACAGTATAAACTTATCTAGTTCGTAGGATAGCCTTATGCTTGTCCCATGCATTTTTAAAGTCCCCCACAGTGTTTGTTGCTACTACCTCTTGAGGAAGTTTATTCCATAAATCAATCACTCTTTCTGTAAAGAAGTGCTTCCTCAAATTACTCCTGAATCTACTACCCTTTAGCTTGAGCTCATGACCCCTTGTTCTTGAATTTTCCATTTTATGTAAAATACCCACAGCCTCAGTTTTACTAAACCCTGTAATGTACTTGAAAGTTGCTATCATATCACCTCTTTCCCTTCTCTCCTCTAAGCTATACATATTTAGGTCACTGAGTCTATCCTGGTAAGTTTTATTTTTTAGACCATGTACCATTTTGGTAGCCCTCCTTTGCACAGATTCAAGTTTGTTAATATCCTTCTGAAGATATGGCCTCCAGAACTGCACACAATACTCAAGATGAGGCCTAACTAATGATCTATAAAGTGGCATAAGAACCTTACTACTTCTGCTGCAAATACCTCTACCAATACATCCAAGCATTCTGCTAGCCTTACTCGCTGCATTACTACATTGTTTACTAAGTTTTAAATCATCTGAAATAATAATTCCCAAGTCCTGTTCCTCGTCTGTAACAGTCAGTAAAGTGTCATTGAGTCTGTAATTAACATTTGGATTTTCTTCCCTAAATGCATTATTTTACACTTTGCTGTGTTAAACTTTAGATCCCAGTCGTTTGTCCAATCCTCCAATTGTTGTATATCACTTCTCATTTTGTCTACTCCCCTGGAACCTCCACTCTGTTGCAAATTTTTGTATCATCTGCAAAGAGACATACTTTCCCCTGTAGCCCTTTGCTGATATCGCAGATAAATATGTTAAACAAAACAGGCCCCAGAACTGACCCCTGAGGAACACCACTAGTAACAGCCCCCTCTGCTGAATGAACTCCATTTACTAAGACACTTTGTTTTCTGTCCTTAAGCCAGCATTCCACCCAGTTCAAAATTTTTGAATCTAGACCAAGGAGATATAGTTTGTGAATAAGTTTATTGTGTGGGACGGTGTCAAATGCTTTGCTGAAATCTAGATATGCTACATCAACTGCTCCTCCCTTGTCTAATACTTTTGTTACATAATCAAAGAAGTCAATTAGATTAGTCTGACATGATCTCCCTGAAGTAAAACCATGCTGATTTTGGTCCTCTAAATTGTTTGTCTTTATGTAAGTCATAATCCTTTCTTTTAAGAGGCTTTCCATTAATTCCCCTACTACTGAAGTTAAACTAACTGGCCTGTAGTTGCCAGATTCTTCTCTACTGCCCTTTTTATAGCTGTTTGCTTGTTAGCTACACACATCTTTCTTTTGTCATAAGCTTACCAGATGTGTTTAGCTAGCTCCCAGCAGTGCATTGCTGCTCTGGCACTGGCTTTAATTATGTTTTAACTTTGCAGGGGTTATACACACAGTTATATGCAAGTAATAGTGCAATAAGAAAACTGTTCTACCCTATTAGAGAATTTCTTTATGCACTGTTATAGCTAGGGTTGCCACCTCGGCCATGTTTTCCTGGGCACTTATGAGTTACACATGCTGCAGGGTGTGCAGGGAGGAACATACTGATGTCCAGGGTCACTATTTGTGTGCTGTCCAGGTGCTCAGTGAATGTTGCCCTCTGCACACCCTGCAGCATGTGTAACTTATAAGTGTCCAGGAAAACATGGCTGAGGTGGCAACCCTATATGTGAATCATAAAAGAAAATATTTAGCTTGTGTGTCTTTAAAGGGACAGTATTATTATTATTATTATTATTGGTTATTTGTAGAGCGCCAACAGATTCCGCAGCGCTATTAACAAAGGCGGAGTACAAAAAAAAACAGTTATAGAGATCAAATGGGTAGAGGGCCCTGCCAAGAGTTGCACTGTTGTAGTCAGCTCTTGAGAAGGTGATCAACGAACAGCTGGACTCTTAAGCTTACATGCTAGGGGGGTTCAGGGGATAGCAATGGAGGAGAGGAACTGGTATAAAGTAAGGTTAGCGTAGGTTGTATGCATCCCTGAACAGTAGAGTTTTTAGGGAGCACTTGAAGCTTTTAAAACTAGAAGAGAGTCTTGTGGAGCGAGGCAGAGAGTTCCACAAGATGGGAGCCAGTCTGGAGAAGTCCTGTAAACAGGAGTGTGATGAGGTGATAAGAGAGGAGGAGAGTAGGAGGTCTTGAGCAGAGCGAAGGGGATGGGAAGGAGAGTATCTGGAGACAAGATCTGAGATATAGGGGGGATCAGTGCAGTTGAGGGCTTTGTATGTCAGAGTGAGAATTTTATGTTTGATCCTAGAGGCAAGAGGAAGCCAGTGAAGAGATTGGCAGAGAGGTGCAGCAGATGAAGAGCGACTTGTAAGGAAGATGAGTCTGGCAGAGGCATTCATTAAGGATTGTAAAGGAGCTAGGCGGTAGGTGGGGAGACCAGAGAGGACAGAGTTGCAGTAATCGAGGCGGGAGAGGATGAGAGAGTGGATTAAAATCTTAGTTGTGTCTTGTGTAAGGAAGTGTCTAATTTTAGAGATGTTTTTAAGGTGAAAGCGGCAGGCTTTAGCCAAAGACTGAATGTGAGGAGTGAAAGAAAGATCTGAGTCAAATGTGACCCCGAGACATCGGGCATGCGGGGTAGGGGTAATGATGGAGTTGTCGACAGTTATAGAGAGATTGGGGGTGGAGAGTTTTGAAGAAGTGGGGAAAATAAGGAGCTCAGTTTTGGAGAGATTTAGCTTGAGGTAGTGAGAGGACATCCAGTTGGAGATGTGAGAAAGACAGTTAGTGACACGGGTTAGCAAGGAATGAGAAAGGTCTGGTGCAGAGAAGTAGATTTGGGTGTCGTCGGCATACAAATGATATTGTAAACCATGGGACTTTATTAGGGAACCTAGTGATGACGTGTAGATTGAGAAGAGAAGGGGACCGAGGACAGAGCCTTGCGGTACTCCGACAGAAAGTGGTGACGGGGCAGAGGAAGCCCCAGAGAAGGCTACACTAAAGGTACGGTTTGACAGTTAGGAAGAGAACCACGAGAGGGCTGTGTCACATATGCCGAAGGATTGGAGGGTTTGGAGCAAGAGAGGGTGGTCAACAGTGTCAAAGGCTGCGGACAGATCAAGGAGAATAAGCAGAGAGAAGTGGCCTTTTGATTTTGCTGTAAGTAGGTAGTTGGTAACCTTACCAATTGCTGTTTCTGTGGAGTGATGGGGACGAAATCCAGATTGCAATGGGTTAAGGAGGGAGTTTATTGTAAGGAAATGGGAAAGGCGTGCATAAGCTAGTTTTTCGAGAAGCTTTGATGCAAGAGGGAGGAGGGAAATAGGGCGGTAGTTGGATGGGGAGGTAGGATCAAGGGAAGGTTTTTTGATGATAGGTGTGACCAGTGCATGTTTCAGCGATGAGGGAAATATACCGGTGCTGAAGGAGAAGTTGAAAGTGTGTGTGAGTATAGGGGTAAGGGTGGCAGAGAGGGAGGGGAGTAGCTGTGAGGGGATAGGGTCAAGGGGACAGGTAGTGAGGTGAGAGCGCAGTATAAGTGCCGAAACTTCTTCCTCAGTAACAGGGGAGAATGAGCTAAGTTTAAGGTTATGTGGGTTGTGGTTGATTGAGAACATTTGAGGGGGTGAGGGAATAGAATTATGTTGAGAGCTGATTTAATTTCTGATGGAGTTGATTTTGTTATTGAAGTGGTTGGCAAAGTCTTGAGCTGACAGAGAAGTTGTATTAGGAGGTGGGGGAGGGCGGAGAAGAGTATTGAAAGTGGAGAACAAACGTTTTGGGTTTGAAGAAAGATTAGAGATAAGAGTAGAGAAGTAGTGTTGCTTATGGAAATTAAGGGCAGAGTAGTAGGAGTTCAAGATAAATTTGTAGTGTTGAAAATCAGCTGAACTCCTAGATTTTCTCCAGTGCCGCTCAGCAGTACGGGAACATCTGCGTAGGTATCGTGTCAGTGGCGTATGCCAGGGCTGAGGATGAGTGTTTGATTTCCGAGCTATGGTGAGAGGGGCGAGATTGTCAAGGACGGATGTAAGGGTGGAATTATAGTGGCAGATAGATTGGTCAGGGCATGAAAAGGAGGAGAAGGATGAGAGGAGAGGTTTGATGGAATTAGAAAGCTGTTGTTGATCTAATGACGTAATGCTTCTGTGAAGTTTGGTGTGAGGAGTAGAAGGAGGGAGAGTTGTAGGGAGGGATGATATGTTGCAAGTAAGGAGATGGTGGTCAGAAAGAGGAAAGGGGGAGTTTGTGAAGTTTGAGAGGGTGCATCGATAGCTAAAGATCAGGTCAAGGGAGTGACCATCTTTGTGAGTGGGAGAATCAGTCCATTGTGACAAACCAAAAGAGGACGTGAGTTGCAGAAGTTGTTTTGCAGAGGAGGCAGTGGGATTGTCAAGAGGGATGTTGAAGTCACCAAGAATGAGGGAAGGGGTGCCTGAGGAAAGGATATAAGGTAGCCATGCAGCCAAGTGATCTAGAAATTGAGTTGAGGAGCCAGGAGGACGGTATATGACTGCGACACGTATAGAAAGAGGAGAGAATAAGCGAATCATGTGGGTTTCAAATGAAGAAAATGTGAGGGAAGAGATGGGGTGTATTTGTTGAAAGGTGCAATGAGAGGAAAGTAAAATACCAACACCACCTCCTTGTCTATTACCAGACCTAGGAGTGTGGCTGAAGTGGAGACCCCCATGTGACAGAGCAGCAGTGGATGCTGTGTCTAGGGGAGAGAGCCAGGTTTCTGTTAGGGCCAGAAGGTTGAGGGAGCGGGAGATAAAGGGGTCATGTATAGAAGTGAGTTTGTTGCAAACAGAGCGAGAGTTCCAAAGTGCACAAGTGAAAGGGGAAGTGGCTTTTGATGCAAGATGAATGTGAGTAAGGTTATCAGAGTTTTGTTTTTTGAGTCTGTGGGATGGTACAGATGGATGTGCACGGCTAGGCAGTTGTTGGGGACCAGGATTAGTGGAGATGTCGCCAGCAGTTAGTAGAAGCAAGAGGGAGAGTGACATGAGATGAGATACAGATTTGCAGTAGTGAGACTGCTTTTGAGACAAGGTGCTGGGGGGAGAGAGAGTGTTTAGGAATAGGTAAAGTTCATGAGTACAAAAGTAATGTGAGTTTAAGAGAGATGGGCTAATAAACAGTGAAGGTGGAGAGGGAGAAGGAGTAATTGAGTAATGTAGTTTGTTATAGAGACAGAAGGCAGCAAAAAGGAATAAGATGATATTAGGCATTTTTACAAAAGAGGGAACCAGTTAAACACATAAGACACAGTATTACAGTAGCAATTGCATTTGAAAACAGTAAGGTATATCAAACATAATATTACAAAAGTACTTGCCTTGTGTCTTGCCCCTTGTGTCTTGCCCAATCCTTGTTCAGTTCTTGTGTAATTCTATTGCTATATTGCTAGTGAATCACTTATAAAATGTTCACTTTGAAAATGTGAACATATGCTATTGTTACAATGTACACTGCCCATGCAATGCACCCCTGTGCAATGCACATCCCAAAATAGTGTGAAATATATGCAGGGAGGGCAGTCAGCTGAGTCCACTAAATGTAGTTGATTGCTAATCAAAGACAATTGGAAAGGCCAATTGGAAAGTTAGATTCTGGTCTGGTCAGGGTGAGATGTTAAGTAAACAGACAATAAAATTTGGGGGAGGTTAAAACTATGGAATAAGACAGCTATACATTTTAGAATAATAGCAAGTATTGATAAGGGTTGAACATCACACGGCAGTTAAATGAACATTAGAAATAACACATTGGATAACAGTACAACAGATGTAGGACTAAATTAACAAACTAAAATCATTTGCTCTATGTAAATATTCATGTACCAGAAGAGAGTTACAGGAGAGTAAAAAACACCAGAGAACAGTGAATAGCTGCAGAATGACAGGGTCTCTATTCACATACCAGAAGAGAGTTACAGGAGAGTAAAAAACACCAGAGAGCAGTGAATAGCTGCAGAATGACATGGTCTCTATTCACATACCAGAAGAGAGTTACAGGAGAGTAAAAAACACCAGAGAGCAGTGAATAGCTGCAGAATGACAGGGTATCTATTCACATACCAGAAGAGAGTTACAGGAGAGTAAAAAACACCAGAGAGCAGTGAATAGCTGCAGAATGACAGGGTCTCTATTCACATACCAGAGAAGAGTTACAGGAGAGTAAAAAACACCAGAGAGCAGTGAATAGCTGCAGAATGACAGGGTCTCTATTCACATACCAGAAGAGAGTTACAGGAGAGTAAAAAACACCAGAGAGCAGTGAATAGCTGCAGAATGACAGGGTCTCTATTCACATACCAGAAGAGAGTTACAGGAGAGTAAAAAACACCAGAGAGCAGTGAATAGCTGCAGAATGACAGGGTCTCTATTCACATACCAGAGAAGAGTTACAGGAGAGTAAAAAACACCAGAGAGCAGTGAATAGCTGCAGAATGACAGGGTCTCTATTCACATACCAGAAGAGAGTTACAGGAGAGTAAAAAAACACCAGAGAGCAGTGAATAGCTGCAGAATGACAGGGTCTCTATTCACATACCAGAAGAGAGTTACAGGAGAGTAAAAAACACCAGAGAGCAGTGAATAGCTGCAGAATGACAGGGTCTCTATTCACATACCAGAAGAGAGTTACAGGAGAGTAAAAAACACCAGAGAGCAGTGAATAGCTGCAGAATGACAGGGTCTCTATTCACATACCAGAAGAGAGTTACAGGAGAGTAAAAAACAACAGAGAGCAGTGAATAGCTGCAGAATGACAGGGTCTCTATTCACATACCAGAAGAGAGTTACAGGAGAGTAAAAAACACCAGAGAGCAGTGAATAGCTGCAGAATGACAGGGTCTCTATTCACATACCAGAAGAGAGTTACAGGAGAGTAAAAAACACCAGAGAGCAGTGAATAGCTGCAGAATGACAGGGTCTCTATTCACATACCAGAAGAGAGTTACAGGAGAGTAAAAAACACCAGAGAGCAGTGAATAGCTGCAGAATGACAGGGTCTCTATTCACATACCAGAAGAGAGTTACAGGAGAGTAAAAAACACCAGAGAGCAGTGAATAGCTGCAGAATGACAGGGTCTCTATTCACATACCAGAAGAGAGTTACAGGAGAGTAAAAAACACCAGAGAGCAGTGAATAGCTGCAGAATGACAGGGTCTCTATTCACATACCAGAAGAGAGTTACAGGAGAGTAAAAAACACCAGAGAGCAGTGAATAGCTGCAGAATGACAGGGTCTCTATTCACATACCTGAAAGCAGAGAAGAGAGAATAGGGTTAGCTTGATGCAGTGTGCAATTTTTCAGCAGATGTCAATAGGCAGCATGTTTTCTTAATAAGCAGCACTGTGCTGAGTAGTGAATGCAGTTCTTGTATAATTCTATTGCTATATTGCTACTGAATCACTTATAAAATGTTCACTTTGAAAATGTGAACATATGCTATTGTTACAATGTACACTGCCCATGCAATGCACCCCTGTGCAATGCACATCCCAAACTAGTGTGAAATATATACAGTATACTCCAGAATTTGTATTGTTTAAAAAGATATATAATCCCTTTATTACCCATTCCCATTTTTGTATAACTAACACACTCTGTGAGTACCTTCTATCTAAGTCTCAGCAGACTGCCCCCTTATCTCATTTCTTTTGACAGGCTTGCATTTTAGCCAATCAGTGCCCTCTCATAAGTAACTCCACGGGCGTGAGCAGAATGTTATATATATGGCACACATGAACTTATACCCGATAGCTATGAAAAAAAACTGTCAAATGCATTCAGATAAGAGGCGGCCTTCAAGGGCTAAGAAATTTTCATATAATCCTAGCTAGGTTTAGCTTTCAACTAAAATACCAAGGCCTAGATTTAGAGTTTTGTCGGTAAAGACCCGCGTAGCTAACGCTGGCTTTTTTCTGGCCGCACCTTTTAAATACCTCTGGTATTGAGAGTTCACAGAATGGCTGCGTTAGGCTCCAAAAAGGTAGCGTACAGGCATATTTGCCGCCACTGCAACTCTCGATACCAGAGTTGCTTACGGACGCGGCCAGCTTCAAAAACGTGCTCGTGCACGATTCCCCCATAGGAAACAATGGGGCTGTTTGAGCTGAAAAAAAACCTAACACCTGCAAAAAAGCCGCGTTCAGCTCCTAACGCAGCCCCATTGTTTGCTATGGGGAAACACTTCCTACGTCTGCACCTAACACTCTAACATGTACCCCGAGTCTAAACACCCCTAACCCTACACTTATTAACCCCTAATCTGCCGCCCCCGCTATCGCTGACCCCTGCATATTATTTTTAACCCCTAATCTGCCGCTCCGTACACCCCCGCCACCTACATTATCCCTATGTACCCCTAATCTGCTGGCCTAACATCGCCGACCCCTATATTATATTTATTAACCCCTAATCTGCCGCCCCCAATGTCGCCTCCACCTAACTACACTTATTAACCCCTAATCTACCGACCGGACCTGAGCTCTACTATAATAAATGTATTAACCCCTAATCCACCTCAATAACCCTATAATAAATAGTATTAACCCCTAATCTGCCCTCCCTAACATCGCCGACACCTAACTTCAAACATTAATCCCTAATCTGCCGACTGGAGCTCACCGCTATTCTAATAAATGTATTAACCCCTAAAGCTAAGTCTAACCCTAACACTAACACCCCCCTAAGTTAAATATAATTTAAATCTAACGAAATAAATTAACTATTATTAAATAAATTATTCCTATTTAAAGCTAAATACTTACCTGTAAAATAAACCCTAATATAGCTACAATATAAATTATAATTATATTATAGCTATTTTAGGATTAATATTTATTTTACAGGTAACTGTATTTATTTTAACCAGGTACAATAGCTATTAAATAGTTAAGAACTGTTTAATAGCTAAAATAGTTAAAATAATTACAAAATTACCTGTAAAATAAATCCTAACCTAAGTTACAATTAAACCTAACACTACACTATCAATAAATAAATTAAATAAAATACCTACAATTACCTACAATTAAACCTAACACTACACTATCAATAAATGAATTAAATACAATTCCTACAAATAAATACAATTAAATAAACTAACTAAAGTACAAAAAATAAAAAAGAACTAAGTTACAAAAAATAAAAAAATATTTACAAACATTAGAAAAAAATTACAACAATTTTAAACTAATTACACCTACTCTAAGCCCCCTAATAAAATAACAAAGACCCCCACCTTACCAGCCCTGAACAGGGCCCTTTGCGGGGCATGCCCCAAAGAATTCAGCTCTTTTGCCTGTAAAAAAAAAACATACAATACCCCCCCAACATTACAACCCACCACCCACCTACCCCTAATCTAACCCAAACCCCCCTTAAATAAACCTAACACTAAGCCCCTGAAGATCTTCCTACCTTATCTTCACCATACCAGGTTCACCGATCGATCCAGAAGAGCTCCTCCGATGTCTTGATCCAAGCCCAAGCGGGGGGCTGAAGAGGTCCATGATCCGGCTGAAGTCTTTATCCAAGCGGGAGCTGAAGAGGTCCATGATCCGGCTGAAGTCTTCTATCAACGGCATCTTCAATCTTCTTTTTTCAGGATCGGAACAGCCAATAGAATGCGAGCTCAATCTGATTGGCTGATCGGATCAGCCAATCGGATTGAACTTGATTCTGATTGGCTGATTCCATCAGCCAATCAGAATATTCCTACCTTAATTCCGATTGGCTGATAGAATCCTAACAGCCAATCGGAATTTGAGGGACGCCATCTTGGATGACGTCCCTTAAAGGAACCGTCATTCGTCGGGAAGTCATCGGTGAAGATGGATGTTCCGCGTCGGTGGGATGAACACAGATCCTGAAGAAAGAAGATTGAAGATGCCGTTGATAGAAGACTTCAGCCGGATCATGGACCTCTTCAGCTCCCGCTTGGATGAAGACTTCAGCCGGATCATGGACCTCTTCAGCCCCCCGCTTGGGCTTGGATCAAGACATCGGAGGAGCTCTTCTGGATCGATCGGTGAACCTGGTATGGTGAAGATAAGGTAGGAAGATCTTCAGGGGCTTAGTGTTAGGTTTATTTAAGGGGGGTTTGGGTTAGATTAGGGGTATGTGGGTGGTGGGTTGTAATGTTGGGGGGGGGTATTGTATGTGTTTTTTTACAGGCAAAAGAGCTGAATTCTTTGGGGCATGCCCCGCAAAGGGCCCTGTTCAGGGCTGGTAAGGTAAAAGAGCTTTGAACTTTTGTAATTTAGAATAGGGTAGGGCATTTTTTTATTTTGGGGGTCTTTGTTATTTTATTAGGGGGCTTAGAGTAGGTGTAATTAGTTTAAAATTGTTGTAATTTTTTTCTAATGTTTGTAAATATTTTTTTATTTTTTGTAACTTAGTTCTTTTTTATTTTTTGTACTTTAGTTAGTTTATTTAATTGTATTTATTTGTAGGAATTGTATTTAATTAATTTATTGATAGTGTAGTGTTAGGTTTAATTGTAGGTAATTGTAGGTATTTTATTTAATTTATTTATTGATAGTGTAGTGTTATTTTTAATTGTAACTTAGGTTAGGATTTATTTTACAGGTAATTTTGTAATTATTTTAACTATTTTAGCTATTAAATAGTTCTTAACTATTTAATAGCTATTGTACCTGGTTAAAATAAATACAAAGTTACCTGTAAAATAAATATAAATCCTAAAATAGCTATAATATAATTATAATTTATATTGTAGCTATATTAGGGTTTATTTTACAGGTAAGTATTTAGCTTTAAATAGGAATAATTTATTTAATAATAGTTAATTTATTTCGTTAGATTTAAATTATATTTAACTTAGGGGGGTGTTAGTGTTAGGGTTAGACTTAGCTTTAGGGGTTAATACATTTATTAGAATAGCGGTGATCTCCAGTCGGCAGATTAGGGGTTAATGTTTGAAGTTAGGTGTCGGCGATGTTAGGGAGGGCAGATTAGGGGTTAATACTATTTATTATAGGGTTATTGAGGCGGGAGTGAGGCGGATTAGGGGTTAATAACTTTATTATAATAGCGGTGCGGTCCGCTCGGCAGATTAGGGGTTAATAAGTGTAGGCAGGTGGAGGCGACGTTGTGGGGGGCAGATTAGGGGTTAATAAATATAATATAGGGGTCAGCGGTGTTAGGGGCAGCAGATTAGGGGTACATAAGTATAACGTAGGTGGCGGTCGGCAGATTGGGGGTTAAAAAAATTTAATCGAGTGGCAGCGATGTGGGGGGACCTCGGTTTAGGGGTACATAGGTAGTTTATGGGTGTTAGTGTACTTTAGAGCACAGTAGTTAAGAGCTTTATAAACCGGCATTAGCCCAGAAAGCTCTTAACTACTGACTTTTTTCTGCGGCTGGAGTTTTGTCGTTAGATTTCTAACGCTCACTTCAGACACGACTCTAAATACCGGAGTTAGAAAGATCCCATTGAAAAGATAGGATACACAATTGACGTAAGGGGATCTGCGGTATGGAAAAGTCGCGGCTGAAAAGTGAGCGTTAGACCCTTTCCTGACTGACTCCAAATACCGGCGGTAGCCTAAAACCAGCGTTAGGAGCCTCTAACGCTGGTTTTCACGGCTACCGCCAAACTCTTAATCTAGGCCCAAGAGAACAAAGCAAATATAATGATAAAAGGAAATGAGAAAGTTGTTTAAAATGGCATGCCCAAAATCTAAATCATGAAAGGGTAATTTTATTTAGCCTGTCCCTTTAAGTTAAAACTATGTTATAAATAAATAAATAAATAAATAAATAAAATAAAGCTGTTTCTCTCTATTTCCATAAACTCTTCTATTTTTTTATGTATGCATGGGATATACAACATGAAATATGTTATTCACTTTCATTTGATTTCTGTGGTCACACAGCCTATTATACTTTATTTTATTATCTGGGATAAAGCAGGGTAAATGTTTGAGAATTTAGTCATGGTAGTGGTACTAAACATTTTAAAATCTGACAGTATGTTTCCTCTGTGCAACTGCTAAAAAAAAAAGATTTATATTTCATATAAAGAAAATATACACTATCGCTTAAGCTGTGCATAGCTGCCAGCTGCTATGATTTAGAGTGTTTTTACTTTCAAACCAATACAATTCGCTTGCTGACCAAACACAGTTTCACTTCGGAAAAAAAACCTTGAATGCATATATTGTTTTCTGGGATATGAGCACATTGTAAGCACTCTCTTTGTGGTCTTCTCAAAGTAACCTTTGAACATGATCCAACAAGAAGTGTTAGTTTTTTTTTTTATGAATTAAACTTTGTGTAAAAAAAAAAAAATATGTTAAAGCAAACCATTTTTTTCACTTATTGAAATAGTCACAGCTCTTAAAATCTCGATAAATAGAAGATATTGTTCTACTCTGATTTTCACACAAGTATTGCATGATAGTTACCACGTGGAATAATAAACAATGCAAAGCCGAATAATGAAAAGCAGATGTACTGTGGATTTTAGTCTAAATGTTCAAAAGCATCTTTGGAATGTGGTATTTTGGACAAGTGACCCGAGTTAATTGTGGGATACTTATTTTTAGTTTTATGTTAAAGGGATAGTAAGCACCATAAATGTTATTGTTTAAAAAGATAATCTGTTTATTTACCATTCCCCAGTTTTGCATAAACAACACTGTTATAGAAATATACTTTTTACCTCGGCAATTACCTTGTATCTAAGCCTCTGCAGACTGTCCCCTTATTTCAGTTCTTTTAACAGATTTGCATTTCAGGCAATTAGTGCTGACTCTTAAATAACTCCACAAGAGTGAGCACAATGTTATTTATATGAAATACATGAACTAACACCCTCTAACTGTCAAATGCATTCCGATAAGATGAGTCCTTCAAGGTTTTAGAAGTTAGCATATGAGCCTACCTAGGTTTAGCTTTAAACTAAGAATACCAAGAGATCAAAGCAAATTTGATGATAAAAGTAAATTAGAAAGTTGATTAAAATTACATACTTTATCTGAATCATAAAAGTCTAATTTGGACTTTACTATCCCTTTAAGAAATAGATTGAAGAAGGTTTATGAGATAGCATTTTATTATTCCGAACTACAATCATTATGAAAGAATACATTTCTCTTGCTACTCTAAAATCACAGGTGCATTAAAAGGGATACAAAACCCACAATTTTTCTTTCACAATTCACATAGAACACACAATTTGAAAGAACTTTCCAATGTAATTATAATATCTATTTTGCTTTGTTCTCTTGGTATCCTTTGTTGCAAAGCATACCTAGGTACGCTTAGAAGCAGCAATGCACTACTGGGACTTAGTTGTTGATTAGTTGCTCCACATATATGCCTCTTGTCATTGGCTGACCCAAATTTTTCAGCTAGCTCCTAGTAGTGCAATACTGCTCATTCAACAACAAATACAAATAGAATTAAGTAAATCTGATAATAAAAGTAAATTATAAATTTGTTTAAAATTGCATGCTCTATCCTGTGATGGCTAAACATGGCGCCCCAGATGTTTTGGAACTACATTTCCCATGATGCTTGCTTAGGCACTCTGCAGTCTAGTTGAGCATCATGGGAAATGTAGTTCCCGAAACATCGGGGGTGCCAAGGTTAGCCATCATTGCTCTATCAGAATCATGAAAAGAAAAAAAAAATTGTTTCATGTCCTTTTAATTAGAAATGTGCGATTCATTTCGGATCGATTCAGAAATTCGTCCGAATTCGTTAAATTTGGAGATTCGGATCGATTCGAATTTCCGAATTGAAATAGTGCCGAATCTACCGAATAAATCTGAATTAGTTCAGATTTATTTGGTAGATTCGGATGGCCATGGATTACACTAGTATTGTACAGTATATTAGGTTATATCACTCTGCTATGGGTTACACCTAATATACAGTACATAATACTAGTCTAATACACAGCACATCCCACCTAACACATACCGAAATTCCGAATTTCCGAATTGAACCAAATCCAGCCGAATTTATTCGAATCCGAATGAATCCTAAACGAATTGATTTTAATTTTTCCGAAATCTAATCGATGCGAACCGAAATTCGAAAACATCCAAATCGATCCGAACCAAATTTTTTCGCCATGCACATGTCTACTTTTAATTATTGTGATAAAAATAAAGCAATCAAAAAATATATAGAACATAGATTTTGATTAAAAAAAAACATCTAATGTATGTGCCAATACCACTACATATAACCATGTGTTTAAAGGGACATTTTACAGTGAGTTAAAAAAAATAGTTTGTTGGAAAATATTTTTTTATTTTTATTTAATAATTTTTATTGAGGTTGTTAGATTTTGCAACATTAGACAAACAGTTTATAGAAATGAAGAATAGTATACCATTTGTTATAATAGTATGATATTAGGATATAGTAGTATGGTTTTTCCAACTCAAAACTATGGGTTAACCAACAATATAGACAAATAAGTGTGTATCTTGCAGCGCCACAATGAACAACCATACAAGCTATACCTCAAAAGGCGGAATCTCCCAACCAGATTCCGATGGATCAGTAAAATAAAATGCCAAGATACAGCGCTACAATACCCCTGATGGGGGGTATGTGGCTTAAGATGGTGTCCATGATCAGTTATAAATAAAATGGATAACTAGTATATTCTATAATACATTAAGTTATATCCAAACGTAAAATTCAATCAGTACATAGTGTGAATAAAGTATAACATTTAATAAGATTAAAATATAACATTTAATGAGTTAAAATACAAAATAAATTTACAATAAAAAGTGTGTAAAAAGATAAATATATATATATATATATATATATATATATATAGAGAGAGAGAGAGAGAGAGAGAGAGAACAGAGGAATGTATATATATATATATATATATATATATATATATCGAGAAATAGATACGGGAGAGAAGCAAATGCTTTAAAATTTATATATAAGCTAGTGAACAAGGGTAACCTCCAATCGGTCCTTGTTGGTATTATAAGTACATATGGTGCAGGCCCTTAAATAGTATTATAATGTGTAATATAACAGAAGAACTCATCCTGGAAAATAGCCAGGTTGAAAAAAGACAGGGAAACAGCACTCTTTTGAAAAAACAATATTTTTACTAGCACGATTTATATACATAAGTGGTAAAGGGGATGGCAATCGGGAGTCCTGCCTCCACCCTTGAACCGCAAGGATAGGCAAAGTACACTGTGTGTAAGGTACAAAATAGTTTGCAACAATAATATTTATCAAAAAACAAATATTTATTATGGGACCTTCCGAGTCCAATATACAAAACCTGACCGGTCAGGGGATGTGCGGAACAAGTTGCGCAATATGTAAATGCAGCACAATACAAAGCTGACTTAATTAAAGCCTGTCACACTTCCTACACCCAGCTGCACACAGCACCTCTGTGAAGAGGTAATTGCTGGGCAGGTAAAACGTTGTAAGGGATCTAAGAAAGTGATGACAGCTTTATAACAAGCGGGATAAGCTAGTCAGATATACCTTGCAAACTGTACATAGAAGAATTTATATTCAGAGGGGAAGTGTATTCCTGGGATCAACTACACCCTGCTGCAGCCGACGCCTCACTCAGGAGGTATAGCGGTCGGGCAGGTAGAAAAATGGGATCTAAGTGATCTAATGGAAACACGCCCTCAGGATATGTACATAAATAGATAGACCAGACATTTAAATCTTCATGTATGGATGACATGTATTGCAGACAAGGTATAAGTAAGTACATTCAAGAAAACAGCGTTATTGCATGCCATGCAGAAAAGCAATTAGGTGTGTTAGTATTCAGCATATGTCTGTCCATTTTAAGTTCCTAGAAAAAGCTGTGCCCCCTCTCGACAGAGTGGCGTTTGCCAGGTGCGAAATTCATGCACATAAGCCAAAGCTGATTCATGCAGTTAGCGGCAAGGAATGTAATGGAACCATACGACCTGATAGCTGCAATGACAAGTCGGCCGTGCCGAGTAGCTGTGAGTCCATGACATGTATGCCAAAATATGCCGAGTTTTGATTCTGACTTTGCTTTAAGAGTGCCTGGTAGTAAACCGCAGGACTTGTTTGCAGATTCTTTGCTTAATGATCTTCACACGCACATCACGTGATCCGGTCGGCTGGACCTATGCCGACGCGCGTTTCACCCGTGCGTCCAAGTTGCTTAACGGGCTTCGTCAGGGCGTGATATCCAAGGTGCACCTGTAACTCTATTTATACCTAGTGTCGTTTTGCGCCTCTACTGACAGGTGAAAGTATTGCAAGTATTTGCAAAGTATCAACAATTAAGGAAAAAACCAAAATGTGTCTATATTCAAATATGAAGTAATAAAAAAGGATCTATCTTACTTTACATTGAAATCTAGAGAAATATAAAGGAGAAAATAATAAATATATTGATGTTGCAATCGTCTTTTTATTAAAAATTAACAGAATTTAGCCTACTATAGTACAAGACGCTAGAGAATGTGTTCATTCACAGAAAACAGGCCATATCCAATTTGTCATTGAGGCCTGCAGGAAGCTGGGTACCCAAAACTGAGATCCACCTGCATTCCTTTTGGAGGAGAATTCTGTCATTATCCCCCCCTCTATTGTTGGTTATGCCCCTATCTATCCCGATAAAGGAGAGAGAGTCAGGATTACTGTCATGCATATGTTCGTAATGTTTGGCAACGTTACTTTTCTGGTTCTTATATTTCACATCGTCCCGGTGCTCTGTTATCCGGTCTTTTATGGCCCTTCTCGTTTTTCCCACGTAATAACGCGGGCAGCTACACGAAAGAAGGTAAACAACCCCTTCCGTGTTGCAATTCACAAAGTGTTTTAGAGTATATGTTTTTCCTGTGTGTGTTGCAAATTGTTTGGTCTTAACCATATACTTGCATGCAACACATTTCCCACAGGGATGGTTGCCATAGGATCTGTGTTTGGACAACCAATTTTGTTGTTTAGGAGTCGACAAATATTGGCTCCTCACCAATTTGTCTTTAAGACTCGGTGCCCTTTTGGCTGTGATGTTCGGAAAATCCCCAACATCACGTGATACTGCTTCATCACTAATCAAAGTGTGCCAGTTGTGTGCCAAAATCTGTTTTAATGAGGTCCAATGGCAATTATACTCAGTGACCAATCTAATTTTTGATGATTCACCAGTCTTGTCTTTGGGTACCAAAAGACTATCCCTATTCAGATGGGCCGCACCGGTTAGGGCTTGTTTCACTATCCTCTTTGAATATCCTCTATTCAAAAACCTTTTTTCCATTTCAGCCGCATGCTGATAGTACTTCCCTTTTGTGGAACAATTTCGGCGTAGCCTGAGAAATTGGCCCTTAGGGATACCCCTTTTTAGGTGGCTTGGGTGATGGCTAGAAGCGTGAAGAAGGCTATTAGTGGCCGTGCTTTTGCGATAGTTTTCTGTCATCAGGCAGCCATCTTTAATCTTCACATTTATATCCAAAAAGGATATTTCTTCCTTACTAAACTGTAGGGTAAGTGAGATATTACTCTTGTTCTTATTTAGAGAATTCACAAATTCTTTCAAGGTCTGCTCTGAGCCTTCCCAGACTAGGAAGACATCATCCACATATCGTAGCCATATGTGGATGTTCTCGTCGAAAAGGGGATTCTGGTACACTTCTTCCATTTCCCAGATGCCTAGATGGAGACACGCATAAGTGGGAGCACATGTTGCTCCCATAGCTGTGCCCTGTTGCTGGGAATATATCTTATTGTCAAACATAAATATGTTATTTGTAAGTGTGAATTTTAGCAGTTCAATCGCGAAGTCAGTATGTTGTACAGCACTCATACCTCTCGTCGATAGGAAATGCTTACATGCCCTAAGTCCTACTTCGTGTGGGATTGATGAATATAGTCCCTCCACGTCTAGGGTGACAAGGATGGCATTTTCGGGGAGCACCAACCTGTCAATCTTACGTAGGAAATCCGAGGTATCCATGATGTATGATGGAAGAGTGATGAGGTAGGGTCTAAGAAAGGAGTCCACGTAGTTGCCCAGATTTTCAGTAAGGCTGCCTATGCCAGCCACAATCGGTCTACCTGGAGGATGGTTGGCATTTTTGTGGATCTTAGGGATGCAGTAAAATACAGGCATCACCGGATGTTCTGGATATAGGTACTTAAATTCTGTGGAGGTTATAATATCCTTGCTTTTTGCTTCTTTCAAAATATTGAAAAGTGCAAATTGTAATGCAGGGATCGGGTTAAACGTTAAACTCTTGTAGAATGTTTTATCCAAGAGTTGACGTTTAACCTCCAAAGTATACATGTTTTCGTCCCAGAGAACCAAATTCCCACCCTTATCCGCGGGTTTTATTACAAAGCCCTTGGCATTCATTAGCTGGTTAAGTGCCTTTCTTGTTATAAAGCTGTCATCACTTTCTTAGATCCCTTACAACGTTTTACCTGCCCAGCAATTACCTCTTCACAGAGGTGCTGTGTGCAGCTGGGTGTAGGAAGTGTGACAGGCTTTAATTAAGTCAGCTTTGTATTGTGCTGCATTTACATATTGCGCAACTTGTTCCGCACATCCCCTGACCGGTCAGGTTTTGTATATTGGACTCGGAAGGTCCCATAATAAATATTTGTTTTTTGATAAATATTATTGTTGCAAACTATTTTGTACCTTACACACAGTGTACTTTGCCTATCCTTGCGGTTCAAGGGTGGAGGCAGGACTCCCGATTGCCATCCCCTTTACCACTTATGTATATAAATCGTGCTAGTAAAAATATTGTTTTTTCAAAAGAGTGCTGTTTCCCTGTCTTTTTTCAACCTGGCTATTTTCCAGGATGAGTTCTTCTGTTATATTACACATTATAATACTATTTAAGGGCCTGCACCATATGTACTTATAATACCAACAAGGACCGATTGGAGGTTACCCTTGTTCACTAGCTTATTTATAAATTTTAAAGCATTTGCTTCTCTCCCGTATCTATTTCTCGATATTCTTTATTATTATACCAGGCTACTTAGGTTTATCCTAGCTTCCCTGGTCTCCGGTGAGATAGATCCCCTAGCTAAATAACCAGGAATATCATACATTGCCCTGGTAAAACTTAGGGGTTCCTTTTGGCATTCTGGATACCTTGTCTCCGGCTTTGAACCGTGAGGTTTTGGCATATATATTACTTCACAAGACACTATTAGAATGGCATTTACATTTTCAGATGAAAATTGGGAGGCTGAACTTACAGCTTCACTATCTGTATCCAATTTGGAAGAGAGTCAGGATACTAGTAGCAATACACCAGTCAACATCTATGGTGCTTTTAAAAGCTATAAAAAACAACTTGTTAAACAAGTAAAACTTAGGGCTGAGACATCAAGCCTTGAGAATTATATTAAAATGAACATCATCCCGAGGGGTTTACGTCTTCGATTGGACCCTGGGACTAATCTGAGGGAAGACGAGGGAGGTGAAGAGTTTATGGAAGGTTGGAATTCCAGCCTCTCAGACTGCTCCATCATTTTGATGAAAAAAATGGTCATTCGTAACAAAGAAAGACTAGAAAAGACCATCACTCAGGCAGAGGAATCACTTAAACTGGTTAACACTTTTTCAAGTAATACAAACTTTGCAAAACTAAATGAGGAGATAAAAGAACAAATATCAAGGTTACAAACTGATATTAAATTAAGAAAAGGTAGGAAATTCTCGCGAGACAATGATGATTATAAAAATAAAAAAGTTTATAATTATCTGCCACAAAGAAGTTCCTACGACTCGGGTACTGATGGGTCAGATATAGAATCTGAGCACCGAAGATCTACCCGTAGGAACTCACAGTCTTTTTTAGGAGAAGGAGGAGAGGGGGAAGAAAAAGGAGGAGGAAAAGCAGCAGGTACACACTTAGAAGAGAGGAGGTATCCCTCCAGACAACGACGGCAACGGAGTTACGACCAGAACCAAACGAACTACCCTCGGGGCAGATCGCGAGGGTTTCGGGGTCGAAGGGGATATTGAATAATTCAGAAGAGGGTCTTCAGATAATCAATCTATCCTCCTTCAAATTGAATCTCATACATATAGAGGTTTTAAAAAAAGGATTGACCTTTTGTCCTACTAATTCACTTAATAAGTTTAAGTTTATTAAAGACCTACACCTATTTGCACGTCGGGTTGTACTATCGCAAATTATGAAAGGAAAGAGTAGACACCTAGTGGAGGATGTTGCTCTAAATAGAGAAGATACATCTAGCATATTGAACCTTCAGAGTCTTTTGGCAGATAGTGAAGGCAGCCAATATGTCCCCTCACAGATGGAAGACTCCATCCAGTATGAGAGGTTTCACTCTAATTTTAAGGCAAAATCCAAATATATGCCACAGCTATCCATGGTACCAGCTGTGAACATTTTCGTCAGAGAAGTTGAAAAACAAATCCTAGGACTACCCTTCACTGGATTGGTCAATGACAATCTAACAAAATCTGAAAGAAAGGCACTTAACCAGCTAATGAATGCCAAGGGCTTTGTAATAAAACCCGCGGATAAGGGTGGGAATTTGGTTCTCTGGGACGAAAACATGTATACTTTGGAGGTTAAACGTCAACTCTTGGATAAAACATTCTACAAGAGTTTAACGTTTAACCCGATCCCTGCATTACAATTTGCACTTTTCAATATTTTGAAAGAAGCAAAAAGCAAGGATATTATAACCTCCACAGAATTTAAGTACCTATATCCAGAACATCCGGTGATGCCTGTATTTTACTGCATCCCTAAGATCCACAAAAATGCCAACCATCCTCCAGGTAGACCGATTGTGGCTGGCATAGGCAGCCTTACTGAAAATCTGGGCAACTACGTGGACTCCTTTCTTAGACCCTACCTCATCACTCTTCCATCATACATCATGGATACCTCGGATTTCCTACGTAAGATTGACAGGTTGGTGCTCCCCGAAAATGCCATCCTTGTCACCCTAGACGTGGAGGGACTATATTCATCAATCCCACACGAAGTAGGACTTAGGGCATGTAAGCATTTCCTATCGACGAGAGGTATGAGTGCTGTACAACATACTGACTTCGCGATTGAACTGCTAAAATTCACACTTACAAATAACATATTTATGTTTGACAATAAGATATATTCCCAGCAACAGGGCACAGCTATGGGAGCAACATGTGCTCCCACTTATGCGTGTCTCCATCTAGGCATCTGGGAAATGGAAGAAGTGTACCAGAATCCCCTTTTCGACGAGAACATCCACATATGGCTACGATATGTGGATGATGTCTTCCTAGTCTGGGAAGGCTCAGAGCAGACCTTGAAAGAATTTGTGAATTCTCTAAATAAGAACAAGAGTAATATCTCACTTACCCTACAGTTTAGTAAGGAAGAAATATCCTTTTTGGATATAAATGTGAAGATTAAAGATGGCTGCCTGATGACAGAAAACTATCGCAAAAGCACGGCCACTAATAGCCTTCTTCACGCTTCTAGCCATCACCCAAGCCACCTAAAAAGGGGTATCCCTAAGGGCCAATTTCTCAGGCTACGCCGAAATTGTTCCACAAAAGGGAAGTACTATCAGCATGCGGCTGAAATGGAAAAAAGGTTTTTGAATAGAGGATATTCAAAGAGGATAGTGAAACAAGCCCTAACCGGTGCGGCCCATCTGAATAGGGATAGTCTTTTGGTACCCAAAGACAAGACTGGTGAATCATCAAAAATTAGATTGGTCACTGAGTATAATTGCCATTGGACCTCATTAAAACAGATTTTGGCACACAACTGGCACACTTTGATTAGTGATGAAGCAGTATCACGTGATGTTGGGGATTTTCCGAACATCACAGCCAAAAGGGCACCGAGTCTTAAAGACAAATTGGTGAGGAGCCAATATTTGTCGACTCCTAAACAACAAAATTGGTTGTCCAAACACAGATCCTATGGCAACCATCCCTGTGGGAAATGTGTTGCATGCAAGTATATGGTTAAGACCAAACAATTTGCAACACACACAGGAAAAACATATACTCTAAAACACTTTGTGAATTGCAACACGGAAGGGGTTGTTTACCTTCTTTCGTGTAGCTGCCCGCGTTATTACGTGGGAAAAACGAGAAGGGCCATAAAAGACCGGATAACAGAGCACCGGGACGATGTGAAATATAAGAACCAGAAAAGTAACGTTGCCAAACATTACGAACATATGCATGACAGTAATCCTGACTCTCTCTCCTTTATCGGGATAGATAGGGGCATAACCAACAATAGAGGGGGGGATAATGACAGAATTCTCCTCCAAAAGGAATGCAGGTGGATCTCAGTTTTGGGTACCCAGCTTCCTGCAGGCCTCAATGACAAATTGGATATGGCCTGTTTTCTGTGAATGAACACATTCTCTAGCGTCTTGTACTATAGTAGGCTAAATTCTGTTAATTTTTAATAAAAAGACGATTGCAACATCAATATATTTATTATTTTCTCCTTTATATTTCTCTAGATTTCAATGTAAAGTAAGATAGATCCTTTTTTATTACTTCATATTTGAATATAGACACATTTTGGTTTTTTCCTTAATTGTTGATACTTTGCAAATACTTGCAATACTTTCACCCGTCAGTAGAGGCGCAAAACGACACTAGGTATAAATAGAGTTACAGGTGCACCTTGGATATCACGCCCTGACGAAGCCCGTTAAGCAACTTGGACGCACGGGTGAAACGCGCGTCGGCATAGGTCCAGCCGACCGGATCACGTGATGTGCGTGTGAAGATCATTAAGCAAAGAATCTGCAAACAAGTCCTGCGGTTTACTACCAGGCACTCTTAAAGCAAAGTCAGAATCAAAACTCGGCATATTTTGGCATACATGTCATGGACTCACAGCTACTCGGCACGGCCGACTTGTCATTGCAGCTATCAGGTCGTATGGTTCCATTACATTCCTTGCCGCTAACTGCATGAATCAGCTTTGGCTTATGTGCATGAATTTCGCACCTGGCAAACGCCACTCTGTCGAGAGGGGGCACAGCTTTTTCTAGGAACTTAAAATGGACAGACATATGCTGAATACTAACACACCTAATTGCTTTTCTGCATGGCATGCAATAACGCTGTTTTCTTGAATGTACTTACTTATACCTTGTCTGCAATACATGTCATCCATACATGAAGATTTAAATGTCTGGTCTATCTATTTATGTACATATCCTGAGGGCGTGTTTACATTAGATCACTTAGATCCCATTTTTCTACCTGCCCGACCGCTATACCTCCTGAGTGAGGCGTCGGCTGCAGCAGGGTGTAGTTGATCCCAGGAATACACTTCCCCTCTGAATATAAATTCTTCTATGTACAGTTTGCAAGGTATATCTGACTAGCTTATCCCGCTTGTTATAAAGCTGTCATCACTTTCTTAGATCCCTTACAACGTTTTACCTGCCCAGCAATTACCTCTTCACAGAGGTGCTGTGTGCAGCTGGGTGTAGGAAGTGTGACAGGCTTTAATTAAGTCAGCTTTGTATTGTGCTGCATTTACATATTGCGCAACTTGTTCCGCACATCCCCTGACCGGTCAGGTTTTGTATATTGGACTCGGAAGGTCCCATAATAAATATTTGTTTTTTGATAAATATTATTGTTGCAAACTATTTTGTACCTTACACACAGTGTACTTTGCCTATCCTTGCGGTTCAAGGGTGGAGGCAGGACTCCCGATTGCCATCCCCTTTACCACTTATGTATATAAATCGTGCTAGTAAAAATATTGTTTTTTCAAAAGAGTGCTGTTTCCCTGTCTTTTTTCAACCTGGCTATTTTCCAGGATGAGTTCTTCTGTTATATTACACATTATAATATATATATATATATTGAAAAGCTATTGGATAGAAAACTATAGGCAAAACTCTATAGTGGGTATTCTGCAGATGCTATATTGCTAGTATGAATATTCAACTGATAGGCAATGTAAACAATTTAGATGTTATAGTCCTATTAGATGTCCAAATTAAGATGTGGATATGTCATGATCCAAAAGGTGCCCAATCCTATTCGGGCTGGTTAAATGTCCAATTCTATTTGGGAAAGTTCAGTGTAAGCATAGATGTGGAGGTGATTAAAAAATTCAAAAATTTAATTTCCATATGAACTCCAAAAATGGTGAAAAATGAAGTGATCAAAAATATAAAATATAAAAAACTTTAAAAATAAAAATAAAATGAATGTGTGTAAAAAATTGTGATCAGCAATTCAAATCAGCAATAAAAATGAAAAAAGAAAGAAAAAATGAAAATATATATATATGAGGTGTACACCTAAAAAATGTGCCCTAAAAAAATATGTCATTGCAAATTATCCTTAAAGTAAGTCCTTAGTGATAACCAAGACCAATGTTCCAAAAATTGGTGTAGTTTATGAATAACCCAAAATAAAGTGATCCAAAAATTGGTGTAGTTAGATTTTTTAGATGATGGTCCTCTTCCCAAAAGGTATATCAGTAATTTATGATGCCATCATGAACCTATAAGAATATACAAAAAACGGACATAGTGCAATAAAGCTACTATAAAATAGAGGTATAAGTGTTCTACTCACCAGATAAGAGCCTGAGCCGTAATACCAGCATATAGCCAACGCGTGTCGGTCCGCAGGGACCTTTCTCAAGACTGGACCAGTCTTACCGCCTTACCGCCTCAATTGGTATACTTACCTCGTTTTTACAGAGGCCGTTAATTAGGATCTTACTAAACAATATGGAGCCTAGTGGCTCTTTGCAATGAATGTACGACTGGGACGGCTTTTGAATTAGCTTGTAGGATTGTTAGGACTATGTAGTAGGGGAATATTGCAGACACAGTTAAGAATTTACATGTATGGGGGTTTAGGTCATTGCACCACTTATCTTGTGGGGGTTAAGAGAGGCTATAGTAATGCCGTCACTAGTCCCCTTGGATGTCCCGTGTCTGGCTTCCTCGTATAGTAGAATGTGGGGGGGGGGTGGCTGAAGGGGTATGGTAGAAGTGTCAGATGTCAGATAATCTAGTTATGTACCTTATGGGACATAAGATTGTCCCATGGTTCCCAGATAAGGCAGAAGTCAGTCAGTGTCTTGCGTTCTCCGTACACATAATTTTCCATACTTCTAATGTAATTCATACAGTCTACTATGCCTTGCCACCTGGGGGGTTGGCTTTTCTTCCAGTTTCTGGCTACAAGTAGTTTGGTGGAGATGAGGATGTATATTAGTAGGTTTCGTTTAGCTCTAGGGAGTAGGTCCACTCCTAAATGTAAAATTGCCAAGGCTGGGCTAACTGTTTCAACTAGCTCAAGGTCCTTGCATAGGGTTTCCACCTTTTTCCAGAGACCTGATAATTTTGGGCATGACCACCATATGTGTGTCGGGGTGCCCCTCTCCCCACACTCTCGCCAACACATGGGAGAGTGATCGGGGTAGAGTTTCTGCAGTTTAGTAGGTACTAAGTGCCATCTCGTAATTATCTTAAAATAAAGCTCATATAGAGTGACACAATGAGTGGCTTTTTTAGTGATACAGATTGCTTCCTCCCAGACCTCCAGTGAGTAGTTAAGTTGTAGATCTCTCTCCCAGGCCTCCATGTGGATAGTTTTGGAAGGGACAGGGTCTCCCAGTAGGCACTGATAATGTGCCGAGAGAGGTTTGTGAAGTTGGAGATTGGCCTTCCAGCGTAATTCCCATGGGGTAGGGTCTCTCAACGCATCTTCTAGGAAGCCCCAAGAGCGCATTAACGCTCGAATACGTAGGAGTGTGAAATGGAACCTCGGGGTTACAGAGGGTAGGGCTAACATGGCCGCATGGGTTTTTAGCTTCTTATTATCATAGAAGTCTGTCAGGGAGACCACTTCCGTGGCGGACCATGAGCTGGCAGGGATATCAGGCAAACCCATAAGGAGGCCTCTGATAGAATGTGTGGGTGAGGGGTGTGGGGCTATGAGTCTGTTATGTCTCAATTTCAGCCAGGTCTCCTGGCACCCCTTAACTATGTTGTTAGGAATGCAAATTTTTGTCCGCCAATGTGGAGGGAGCCACAGAAGGTCCTCCAGTTCCACCAGTGCCGGCAAGGATGCCCGTTCTAGTTCTTTCCATCTGGTCTCTGGGAGGTCGTTACCCCACGCCGAGGCGTGGGTGACCATTGCTGCCTCATGGTATTTCCTCACGTTAGGGAGGCCCGCACCTCCTCTCTCCATAGGAGCTTGCAGTATATGGGCTGCGACTCGTGGTCTCTTGTCGCGCCAAGTGTAGGCATTAAAGAGAGTCTGGAACTTCCGGATCAAAGATACCGGAATTGGGATGGGAATACATCGGAACGCGTACGTGAGCCTGGGCAAGACCATCATTTTGAGAGCCGCTATTCTGCCAAACCATGAGATCTCGCCATACCTATTGGTATTCAATTCGAGTGTGATTTCTCTCAGTAATTTCTCATAGTTTTCTCTTATAATGATCCATTTGGAATGAGATAGAAATATTCCTAGATGTTTAATGCCCTTCCTGGACCAATTGAAAGGATAAAGGAGCTGAATATTGCGTTCCTCTTCGATAGGGAGGTTGAGGGAATACACCTCAGTTTTACTAACATTTATTTTGTAATATGAAAGTTCGCCAAATTTCTGCAGTAGGCGGCACAGCGGTGGGAGAGACTCTAAAGGTTCCGTGAGGAAGACCGTAAGGTCATCCGCGAATAGGGCTAGTTTCTGAATGGTATCATGGAGCTGGAGTCCCTGTATTTCGGGGCACTTCCTAATGGCTGCGCCTAGCGGTTCGATTGCCAGCACGAACAGTAGGGGGGACAGGGGACACCCCTGTCTTGTCCCATTCGTTATCCGTATCGTGGGTGAACAGAAGCCCAAGCCCCTCACCACTGCTGTGGGGGATGAGTACAGTGCCATGGTAGCTTTGATATAAGCACTGGGGATCCCAAATGCCATCAGGGTCTGAGTTAAATAGTCCCATCTCACTCTGTCAAACGCCTTTTCAGCGTCGAGTGACAGAGTGAGCATGGGTAAGCCCAGATCCGCTGCTTCCGAATATATATTCAAGAGACGGCGCGTATTATCAGAGCCCTGTCTATTGAGAACAAAACCTACTTGGTCTAAGTGTATTAGTGTCTGGAGGTGTGTGCTCAGTCTGTTGGCGAGGATCTTGGCGTAGATCTTGGCGTCAACATTTATGAGGGAGATGGGCCTATAGCTAGAGCACAGCGATGGGTCCTTGCCCTCTTTGTGGATCGTAGTGATGTTAGCTTCAAGAAATTCCAGAAGAAACTCACCGCGTTGGGCCACTCTATTGAAAAGACGAAGCAAAAATGGAGAGAGTGAGGAACTAAGGGTCTGATACAAGGCGACAGTGAAGCCATCTGGTCCCGGAGCTTTGTGAGGTGTTAAATCAGCTATGGCCATGCTGACCTCCCTCAATGTAAACTGCTTTGCTAGTGCGGTCTTGGCATCAGCTGTCAGCCTAGGTAGGTCTAGTCCCTCCAGGAACTGACGGATGTCATCTGGGGTGGTTTTAGTCGTCAGCTCAGCTGACGCGATGTTATAAAGGGAGGAGTAGTATTCCGCGAAGGCTACTCCTATTGCTTTAGGGGAGTGGACTGGTCCCTTCTGAGTTGTGATAGAGGCTATTGCCCTATTGCCTTTGTAATAGTATAGCTGTTTAAGTCTATGTAGACTGTCCTGCACTCGCAAGGTTTCTCTTCTGGCGATCTCATCTCTAATGCAGCCTATCTGTCGGGCTAATAGGGATTTGGGGCATGATTTGTTAGCAGTCTCTAGAGAGTAAAGCTCTCCATAGAGCTTGGCTAAGGATTGGTATCCTGCCTTACGGCGGTGAGCTAACGTCTTGATGAAGTATCCTCTCAAGAACGCCTTAAGGGCTGCCCAGACCATATCTAGGGTAGTGGAGCCTGTGTCATTGTGTGTCAGAAAGTCAGTTAATTCCCTGAGAAGTGAGGGCACCTCTCTCTCAGTCAATAGTTGATCGGGGAGTTTCCAAGGGGGTCTATTAGTCAAGGTCTGTAATTCAGAGAAGTCTAAATAGACCATGTCGTGGTCTGACCATGTGCATGGTTGGATAGTCGGATTTGTCATCTTATCTAGGGACCAGGAGTCACATAGGATAAAGTCGATCCTTGAAGAGGAATTGTGTGCTTTGGAGTAGTGTGTGAAATCTGTAATAGTAGGAGCTAGACACCTCCATGCATCGTATAGACAATGCTGGAACATGAGTTTTCTGAAGGCATTAGAGGTTGACCAGATATTTCTATCTGAGTGAGTGGTGAGGGGGGCCCTCTTATCTCTATGTGGGTCCCATACCATGTTGAGGTCTCCGCCAATGATTAGGTGGCCTCTCTTAAGTTGGTCTACCCTGGCTAAGAACTGCCTTACAAAGGGAATCTGCTTTGTATTCAGTGCGTATACTGAGGCTAGAGTGTATTGGATGCCATTAAGTTTACAGATTAGTATGAGGAATCTACCTTCTGCATCTTTCTCAATGTGCTCTAGTGTGTAGGTTAAATCTCTACTGATTAGAATTGCCACTCCTCGTGTCTTCCCTGCGTTATTAGAGGCGATTTCGCAGATAGGGTAATGTCGCGTGCCCTTAATGGTATTAGTTTCTCCTGACCAATGTGTTTCCTGGAGGAACAGAATGTGGATCTTATGTGTACGGATATAGTTTAGCAAGAGTTTCCTCTTTGTAGGGGAATTGAGTCCCTGCGCATTGAGGGTAGCTATTCTGATCGGTGCCATTACTAGGGTCAGTTAAGGGCAAAGGGGAGGACACAGCCTTAATGCAGGGTATAGGGAATATGGGAGCTGCTATCGAGGAGCCAGAAGCGGTAGTCTGTCAAGCTGTGGTGTCTGCTATAGTTAAGGAATCAAGTGTCCTGAATATTACTCTTATGAAAGAGTAACAAGAGGGTATAGGAAAAAAGTGTCAAAGAATCACTTTCGCAATGAGTGTCTCACCTGATGTCTATCAGGGGGGCACAACTATTTTTGTGGGGCGGAGATGTGCTGAGGTCAGCCATTGCCTCCGCCAAACCCAATAACAATATTAGTTTTATAATATAACATAATGATAACACAACATACTTAAATTGATATGTAACAAGCTAAGCAGTAATAAACAAAAACATATAATCAAACTATCAACCTAGAGGGGGAATGTGCTCTGTCATCTGACCAAGTGACTCCTTAAGAAAAGGTGTTAGATATCTGTCCATTAGGGCTGTAGAAGTATCTGGTTTATAGTGTGGGTCTAAGTCAAAGAGGGGATATGGTTTACTGGCTGGGTGGACAGCCTTACAGTGATGATAAAGTGATAGGTAGTTAAGTCTGTATTAATGAGCTGCTTCTGTGCCAGGTCGGGGGGTTGCTGTTCTAGTTTACTTATATACTCTGGTCTTACTTTCCTCTAGCGGTCATATTATAGCTAGTGTCGCCTATAGTCAGATGTAATTATGTTATCGTTTAGGGGCAAGTCTGGTGTAGGTTCGCAGGATACAAGGGTCAGGAGGAAAGTCAGAAGATATAGTGTGGAGTCAGCTGGCCAGATCACTATCGGTGTATCTTATAGGTAAGTAGTCAGAGCAAACATTTCAGAGCAATATAAGGAACATATTTAGAAAAAAAACATAACTAGGGTGAGACATTACGGATCATCCTTCATGTAATCAGCAATAAACATAGGAGGGATCCTGACTGGTTATACTAGATAGTATCAATGCATATATTGTGTATATTGAGTGTTCTATGGTTAGAACGTTAGTAGGGAGGTCAAGTACAACTTGTATTTAGAACATAGCACCCAGTGGGGTTAACATTTCTGCTACAAAACTATGGAAGTATGAAAGTACATAGTTCAGGTTAGTATGATATCTGGATGTCTCACCCATCTTCATCTGTGGCCTTAGGTTCCTTCTGGAAAGCGTGCGTGGGAGAAGCCCACAAAAGTCTCTGGATCGATGCAAAACTGTATTAATAGAGTTGTAGACGGATTCCCTATGCGTCTTCAGCTAAGGACAAGTCCCTTGAGTCCAGGGATCTTTTGGAAGTGGGTGCCGGCCGTTGTGGCAGCGGTCTCCAGGTTGGTGCAGAGGCCCTAAGTCCGCTGTTCTCAGTAGGACCAGGGTCCCGGTCCCCCGAGTCCCGTGGGAGCAGTTCCCATTTCAGCAAAAGTTCTCTGGCCTGTTGTGGCGTCGTGGCGAGGAATTGCTGGCTGTAAAAATATTTCTTTATTCAGCAACAGTTAAAAATATATATGGAAGGCATCCATAATTGAATAAATGGAGCATAGCACCAACTGCTAACATGTTTCGGCTGTTAAGCCGTAATCATAGCATAAGGTGCAAGAGTGAATATAGGTATTTAAAAAGGTTTAGCTGTTACCTGATAGGATAAAACAAAACAAGATACGCCCTCAATTGATGTGAAAAACAAAACAGTATCAAAGATGACAAAACTTAAAGGCACGCTACAAAATATGTATATAAAATTCTTAATTTACATAAATCTAAATAATAATGAAAGGCATATTAATCTGACAGTGAATATGAAGCATATGAAAAACCTGGGAGTTAGCGCACATTCTACCATGGTAAAGATACATATAGTTCACTTTCATACAACTATCCGTAATTTATGTCCCCAGGGATTTCTCCACAATAGATTAACATTATTGTATTATCACCTCCTGCCCCACTATATAATAAACCTCCTATATCAGGAGGGTTAACTATGTGGTTTTTCTATTCTATACCGCACCCTAATTACTTTCTTTATAAGTTAGCACTGCAATATTACATGATACTGTTTTTATTTTCCTTACCCAGTGTAACAGAACTGTCTAGTAACAATGACTATCTGTTACTATATGTTACTTATATATAGGAAAAAATATCCTCCTCTATAGTATTTAAAACTCTGCAGGGTCCATAAGAGGCCCTAACTGTTAATGGAGGAATCTATGCTTGTTATAAAAAGAGGTTCTACCTTTATATTGTACTATAATGTTTCTCCTGCTTTACACTTTTCAACATATTGTTATTGTCTCCACAGGAGAATAATTGGCTAATTGTCATTCCTACTTTGCTGTCAATTAGCATGTTAATGTACCTGTTGAAAACCTCAATAAAAATAAAATAAAATAAAAAAAAAGATACATATAAACGGAAAATAAAATATAATAAGACAATATACATGCATCGTAATAGTAATGTATATACATTATAATAATAAAAGAATACTTCACAAGTGTGGATATAACAATGAATATATATGCATATATGTGTGCATATCGATAGTCCACAATAGCCAGGGCACACAGATAGATGACATGAGAACAAAGTCAGCACATAGAAAACAGTTATTGCCAATTGTATATATGTAAATACACACCAATGAGATGCACAAAGAAAATGGCAAATATATAAGGTGTGGATATGAGTGTAAGCAAGTGTAAAAGATAAAGACTACACTATAAGAGAGAGAAAGGGGGCACGTAGCCCTTAGAAATATTAATATATACATGCAGTTCCTCCAATCTCTATATACTAAACACATGAATGGCCTGTAAAGATAGACAGAGAACTATCAACTATAAAGGCAATACATGTAACAAATGTGTGTACAGAGATGTGTGTATTATTCCCAAAAATTAATAAGATCATATTTGGAATTCAGCCCTTGGGGTATTCTGGTCTTCATATGGAAGATCCAGAACACCTCACATTTAGCTAATAATTTGTCAATGTCTCCCCCTCTTTTTGGTACAGTCAATTTCTCTATAGCGATCCATCTGAAAGTGTCCAGTTTGCAATTGTGCAAGGTCGCAAAATGCTGTACCAAAGGAGTAGTGGATCTACCTCGAGTAATAGTGGATATGTGTTCTCTGATTCTAGCATTAATGTCCCTGGAAGTAAGACCTATATATTGGATATTACATTTTATGCAAGTAATCAGATAAATTACATGAGTGCAGGTACAATTGAGACATGTTTTAATGTCATACATATTGCCACTAAAAGATGAAGTGAAGGTGTTAGCAATTTGAACATAATCGCAGGGCTTACATTTTCTATTTCCACATCTGTACATTCCAGTATGGGTTAACCATGAGTGTTCTGCTCTATCTGTTTGTCTAAGCTGAGTCTGGGATAGTAAAGAGCCTAGGGTGGGACATTTCTTGTAAGAACAACGTACACCTTGTTGTACCACTTCTTTCAATTTATCATCCACTGCCAAAAGGGGATAGGGTTTTTTGACAATATTGCAAATCTTGGAAAATTGGGCACTCTAAGTTGTTACAAAATGAACCCCTTTAAAAGTGTTGCTAGGAATAGTAGCTATACTGTCTTGCAGCAATGTGTCCCTCGGTATCTGTTGCACCTTTCTTTTGGCTTCATTAATATGGCTGTTCTTGTATTTTCTTTGTTTGAGTCTCAGCTCCAAATCCCTAGCTTCACGCAGATAGTCTTGCTCCCTACTGCAGTTCCTTTTCAGTGGTGTGAACTGGCCCTTGGCAACTGCATAGAAAGTATTTTTAGGGTGACAGCTATCTGCGTGGAGCAAGGAATTGCCTGATATTGGCTTGCGATATAATTTAGTGTGGACTTTACCATTGGTATCACCTACCAGACAAAGGTCAAGGAAAATGATGCTTAAAGCATCATATTCAAAAGTAAACCTAAGCCCTTTGTCATTAGCATTGAGCCATTCAACAAATATGCCAATTACATTGGGAGGTCCTGACCAAATAAAAAACAGGTTATCAATTAAACGCTTAAAGAAGCATATATGGGACCTGAAAGGATTACTGTCTCCAGATGTGGGTCAATTCCCACCAGCCAAGATATAAGTTTGCATAAGAGGGGGCAAATTTTGCCCCCATGGCGGTCCCACATCTCTGGAGATAGTAAGTGCCCTCAAAAAAGAAAAAATTGTGTGTTAGCAAAAAAGTTAGAACACGAATCACAAAAGCTTGGAAGTCTGATGTGTACTCTGTATAATGTACTAGAAAAAACTTTATAGCCTCAATACTCTTATGTTGAGGGATAGACAAGTACAATGAGACTGCATCGACTGTGACCCATATGAAAGAATTATCCCAGGTAATATTGTTTACCAGATTGAGAATATGTTTTGAATCTCTCGTATAAGATAGTAGTGTTACCACCATTGGTTGAAGAATAGCATCCAACCATTGGGACAATCTTTCTAATAGGGAATCGATGCTGCTTACAATGGGTCTTCCTTTGAAGTCAGTAATAGATTTATAAACTTTAGGAAAGTGGTGGAACATGGGTATTTTAGGATATTGAACATCAAGATACTCAGCAGTACGTTCGTCCAAAAATCCATGTTTTACACCATCATCCAATATATATCTGCATTCATATTTGTACAGAGTGGTAGGGTTATTAGTTAGAGTCTCATAGTCATGTGTATTGCCCAACTGTCTAAGAGCCTCAGAGATATAGTCTGTCCGATCCATAACTACTATGGTCCCGCCTTTATCTGCAGGGCATATAACTATAGAGTTATCTTGTTGTAGCGATTTTAATACTACTTTTTGGTTCAAAGTGAGTTTATGTTTGATCGGATCCAGACTCTCTCAGAGCTTGCAAATCCTTTTCTACCCGACCATAAAATGTTTCAATAATGGGTCCCCTACTATGTATTGGATAAAATCTTGATTTGTCCCTAAATTTCTGACCGCTGTTAATCTATCCAGAGTCAGTCTCAGTTTCTAAAGCTAGTGTTTGTAAATTTATTTTATCACAATTTTCTTCAAATGGTTGAAGTTCAGGAGAGTGGGCAAATTTATGCCCTGTTTATTCAGCGTAAGTAAAGGTGTCTGTATTGTTAGAGAAATGTTTCTTTAAGGTGATATTTCTCACAAATCTATTTATATTTATCATTGTTTGGAACATATCAAAGTTGGCGGTGGGTGCAAAGCCTAGACCAAATCCTAAAACCTCTATTTGTACATTAGACAAAGTAGTGGAAGATACATTAATAACATTCACCTAGATTTAGAGTTCTGCGTTAGCCGTCAAAAGCAGCGTTAAGGGGTCCTAACGCTGCTTTTTACCGCCCGCTGGTATTTAGAGTTAGTCAGGAAAGGGTCTAACGCTCACTTTCCAGCCGCGACCTTTCCATACCGCAGACCCCCTTACGCCAAATGCGTATCCTATCTTTTCAATGGGATCTTCCTAACGTCGGTATTTAGAGTCTTGGCTGAAGTGAGCGTTAGAACTCTAACGACAAAACTCCAGCCGCAGAAAAAAGTCAGGAGTTAAGAGCTTTATGGGCTAACGTCGGTTTATAAAGCTCTTAACTACTGTGCTCTAAAGTACACTAACACCCATAAACTACCTATGTACCCCTAAACCGAGGCCCCCCCACATCGCCACCACTCTAATAAAATTTTTTAACCCCTAATCTGCCAACCGCACACCGCCGCCACATACATTATCCCTATGTACCCCTAATCTGCTGCCCCTAACATTGCCGACACCTACATAATATTTATTAACCCCTTATCTGCCCCCCCCCAACGTCGCCGCTACCTTACCTACATTTATTAACCCCTAATCTGCCGACCGGACCTCGCCGCTACTATAATAAATGTATTAACCCCTAAACCGCCGCACTCCCGCCTCAAAAACCCAATAATAAATAGTATTAACCCCTAATCTGAACTCCCTAACATCTTTGACACCTAACTTCAAGTAATAACCCCTAATCTGCCGACCGGACCTCGCCGCTACTCTAATAAATGTATTAACCCCTAAAGCTAAGTCTAACCCTAACCCTAACACCCCCCTAAGTTAAATATAATTTTTATCTAACGAAATAAATTAAATCTTATTAAATAAATTATTCCTATTTAAAGCTAAATACTTACCTGTAAAATAAATCCTAATATAGCTACAATATAACGAATAATTATATTGTAGCTGTTTTAGGATTTATATTTATTTTACAGGCAACTTTGTATTTATTTTAACTAGGTACAATAGCTATTAAATAGTTATTTACTGCAAAACTATGGGCTAATCGCCTTAATAGCTTACTCCCAAAGGTGATTCACACGGACCAGGTCGGGTTCACGTTTGGTAGGGAAGGCCCAGACAACTCCCGGAAAATGCTGAACATACTTACGGAGGCATCCCGGCTGAAGTTGCCCATGCTGGCCCTGTCACTAGACGCAGAGAAAGCGTTTGACAGGGTCAGATGGGAATACTTGTGGCACACGCTCGCCCAATTTGGCATACCAGACGTAGTGATTACGGCAATACGAGCCCTATACTCTTGCCCCTCTGCAACAGTTAAGGGTCTGGGATTCGCTTCTTCGACCGTACATATCACTAATGGCACTAGGCAAGGGTGCCCCCTGTCACCTTTGATTTTCTCCATGGCCATTGAGCCCCTGGCTCAGGCTATTAGGCAATCACACGCAATACGAGGTGTCCAACTTGGCAGGGAGGCCGTGAAGATAGCATTGTACGCGGATGACGTGACACTATTCCTAACGAACCCAATAGGCTCCTTGCCAGCTCTTTTTGATATTGTTGCCGAGTTTGGGGCTCACAGCTACTACAAAGTTAATGTCTCCAAAACGGAGGCTCTACCAGTATGCATTCCAACATTTGAATTGGATGTATTACAAACATCGTACTCCTTCCGATGGTCACAAACCACTATTCGGCATCTGGGGGTACAACTTGGTCCAGATCCGAAAATAGTGATCAATGTTAACTACACAGATCTTATCAGAGAAGTCACTGAGCTTACCTCCTCCTGGAGTCTTAAAGAGATTTCATGGTTGGGCCGCATTGCATCTTTCAAAATGACGATCTTGCCTAAAATCCTATATTACTTTCGCTGTATCCCACTAAATGTCCCCAAAGCTTTAATAGACAAGCTCCAATCTCTTGGACAACACTATATCTGGGGCAAATCTAGGCCTCAGATTGCGGCGAAAATACTCCAAAAAAAATATGAACATGGAGGGGTTGCAATGCCTAACGTACGTGGTTATTATGAAGCAGCCAGACTTTCCCACATCACGGCATGGGCGAACAAAGGGGAACCGCAGGGATGGAAAAGCATAGAAGCACTAGCCCTTCCTCTGGGCTTAGAGCTGGCAGACCTACCCTGGATTGCTAGCCACTGCCTTGATAATTTGGGACTAAAAAACGCCATTGTCAGAGATAATCTGAAAGTTTGGCATAGCCTTAGAAATCTACGCGACATTGCCCCGCATCCATCCCCCATTCATTCCCTATCAGCCCTGCTGACAGCCCTACCTGATACACATTTCCTTCAATGGAATGAGTGGGACCTGCAATCGGTTTCCCACCTATATCCCTCAGGCACTCTACTCACTCCCCATAATATCGGAACAATTATCCCAGAACCCCCCCTTTGGGTCACTTTTCAATACTCAAGACTTTATGCTTTTATGACATCCTGGGGATTCACCAAGACCCTAAATAGACCCCTGACTAACTGGGAAAAATTGTGGCAGCTTCCTATCAAGACTCCTAGACTCATATCGTTCCACTACGACCTCCTGCAGATGTCTACTAACAGAGATAGACCCTGGCAGCTAAGGGCCTGGGAGGGAGACCTATCCAGACCAATTACAGATAGGGACCTACGTACAGCTATGACATTAACCAAAAAGACGGTTCATTGTGCAAACACCTTAGAGGCCTACATGAAATTATTTCTGAAATGGTACTACACCCCCTCGAGATTGTCACAAATGTTTCCTACAATGTCTCCTTTATGCTGGAGAGAATGCATGCAGAGAGGTTCAGATATGCATATATGGTGGGACTGCCCAAAACTTGCACCTATCTGGAGTCAGATAACAAACCTCTGTACCAACCTCGGGCTCTCTATTCCACTCACCCCCACAATAGCTCTCCTGCACATCTTCCCAAGAAGCGTCCCAGCCCACGTTTCTAAACTGATCATTTTTGTTCTAGCGGCCACGAAACTGGCAATAGCAAGGGCCTGGAAGCAGGCCCTGCCTCCAGATATTTCAGCTGTTACATCCATAATACAGGTGTACGCCAAAATGGAACAAAGTTTTTATTTTAACATGGATAAAGAAGACCTATACTGGCAGATCTGGGAGCCTTGGTTTACTTACCAGGGAAATCATAGTTAAACATGTAGACATGATAGAGTCCCCGACCACCCCCATTAACGTAATTAACTTTTCATACCTAGCTTTAATGCGCTTAGTAATTGACTACTCCCGCCTCTTTAAATTTATTGTCAAATTCTGTCCACTCTCCTCCTCTCTCTTACCCTACTCCCCCCCCTCCCCTCTCCCTCCCCCCCCCCTCCCCTTCCCCCCCCCCTCCTACATTATGTGACCTATTCTTTGCCCTAGCCCGTATCTCTCCCTCTTCTCTACCCTCTCAAGAAAGATCTCCCCCGCCTGGGAATGCGCATTATGATCACTAGTAGAAGTGTGTTGACAGGCATTTCTGAACTGACTTTCTGTAGTCTCTAGAAAGTTGAGTCTATGTATGGGACTGGAGTATTACCCTGGTCCCTATATTTAGGTTTGTTCATAATAACTGAAAATGAGGTTTATGTAGTTGATATTCTATTTTATTCTGATATGCTCATTCGAGATGCTTTGTATCACCAATAATGTATATATTCACTATGCTGTTGCAACAAAATACCGTATGTATACATGTGTAACTACTGGGCATTTATGCCGTAATGTATGTTGTGATGCATAACTCTCAATAAAAAGATTTAAAATAAAAAAAAAATAAAAAAAAAAATAGTTATTTACTATTTAATAGCTACCTAGTTAAAATAATAACAAAATTGCCTGTAAAATAAATCCTAACCTAAGTTACAATTAAACCTAACACTACACTATCAATAAATAAATTAACTAAACTACCTACAATTAAATCAACTAAACTAAATTGCAAAAAAAAAAAACACTAAATTACAAAAAAAAAAATATTACCAGAATTTTAAACTAATTACACCTACTCTAAGCCCCCTAAAAAAATAACAAAGCCCCCCAAAATAAAAAAATGCCCTACCCTATTCTAAAATAAAAAGTTAACAGCTCTATTACCTTACCAGCCCTTAAAAGGGCTATTTTTCGGGGCATGCCCCAAAGAAAACAGCTCTTTTGACTGTAAAAAAAAACATACAATACCCCCCCAAACATTACAACCCACCACCCACATACCCCTAATCTAACCCAAACCCCCCCTTAAATAAACCTAACACTAAGCCCCTGAAGATAAAGTATTCGTCTGTATATTTTTTAATGTCATCTACCGTTTCTTGGTTGGTAAGCAAATAATTATTGTTTCCAATTGAATGTGTTACGTGGTTTGCTGGACCATTTGAATATAGTGGATACCATACTATGGTAAGACCAGGAGGTATGAGTAATCTTAGAGTGCACAAGATTTGAGAGGAGATTCTGGTCACAGAGAATGTAGTCTAACCTGGAGTAAGAATGTTGTGGGTGGGAGAAAAAGGAGTAGTCCCTCTTAATTGTATGTACTATTTTCCAGGTGTCAAATAAATTCAGGGATTGTATGGCTGTGCAGTTGGACCTTAAGGTATTATTGCGCAGATATGACCTCCCGTTAGACGTGTCTATTGCAGGGTTTAAGGGGAAATTGAAATCTCCTCCTAGTATAATCGTCCCTTTAGCCATATCTAGTATTGTATTGATTAAAGGCTTGTAAAAATGAGGGGTAGGTTTATTTGGGGCGTAGATGTTAACCAAAGTAATTGGAGTGCCATAACACAGTCCAATCAGAATTAAGATTCTACCCTCCTTGTCTTCGAATTTTTGTAGGAGTTCGAAGGGTAAGTTTCGTCTAAAGGAAATGCTAACTCCATTTTTCCTACGAGTGCCTGAACTACAAAAATGCTGATCAAAATATCTCTTAGAAAGTGTAGGTTCATGATTATTTTTAAAGTGTGTTTCCTGGGTCATAAAGATATCTATTTTTCTTTTGTAAAAGTCGTGGAAAGCAATCGAGCGCTTCTCTGCTGAGAGAAAGCCCTTGAAATTTTGGGTTGCAATGTGAAGGGTATCTACCCCATGACAGGATGATTGAGTCATTATAAGCTGCTATTTCTGGTATGGTTATTCAAGAGAGCTAGGGTATTTTGGATCGGATACTGGGAAGATTTAGGTTAATTTAGCTAGGGTATTAGGGTATTCAAATATTGGGAAGTGAAATATATAAGTAGCTGTGGGCTAAATATATTAATAATAAGGGGGGGAAAGTGTCTACAAATAGTTATTCTAGCTCAGATGTCGTGTCAGTATTAAAACCGCACCAGTCCGGGCTATATATTAAAGAATAATAATAACAATTATAATATAATTATAACTATAATTATAATTTTTTTACAAACCGGGCGTCATGTCAATTCGGAGCTATAGGTGTGCTATTTGTTCAATGAAGGATTTTTTTTGGAAATAGTCATCTATGGAGAATTGATTAATTCAAAAGGTCTTATTGGCATACATGCAAATCTGTGTATGTAACTCTTAGCTGTGTCATAGTCTGAGACTATACTACTGGTGTGATGCCCTGGGGAAACGTGCAAATTTCCTGTATAGAACTATATTAATATATCATTTACATTTCACTTGTCAAAGAATGATTTTTGTTTCCTAGAGTGCATCATATGTCAAATAAAAGGGAGTATGATCTAAATCAATGCAAACAGAACTAAATAAGCAAAGGAACTCATATTCCATAAAGCTAATGCTAACTAGATGTATTTTGGTAGGGGTCAAACCTTTAGTAATTTGAAAACTAATGGCCATATAAGGCATAGAAAATATTCTATGTAATAAATGGGTGTTGAAACAACAGTTTGCATTATAATCCTAAATAAGTATATAAAAATCAACAATATAACAAAGACTTGTTTCATAAGGTATGAATTGTGACATCCTCCACATTTAACCAAGGCTAGTAATATATTCACAAAGTGAGGTGGGTTTATCAGCTTACCAAGGTCTTATATAAACCTATTATGCACATATCGGTAAACTAATCGTTCTCATGCAGTAATGAACATACAAACATTTCTGATCTAAAAATGTCCATTCAGTTCAAAACACAACAATAACTGTGTAGAAATATGTGTAACAGCGTCAACTTATAAACAAAAGTTCAAACTTGTATTTAACTTAAGGAGTTGAAATTAACATTAAAGATGAGTTTGGGTCTTTGGATGTCTGTCTTCCATCGCCTAAATAGGCACATCAAAAGAGAAATGAAGAACCAGGTCCCCAAACATAATACCTACAGTATTAAACATTTAAGGGGGAAGAAATAGTTGATTAATTATAGTTACTCATCCTGGAGAGTCTGTGTCCATTCTTTCGTTATTGACTTGAGGTACTTGTCTTCTCTTATTCTGCTTGGATACAATATCAGGCCCAGGACGTCTTTGTGGTTTAGGGCCATCTTGTCTGCTCTGCTGCCTGTGAGAAGGTTGAAGGTTTCCGTTATCAGGCTGTGGGATATTCAAAAGGTTGCAAAATCTGTTAACCTCGGATAGAGAGGTGCACTCTATTTTTTTTTCCGTTTTTCATTACTACCACCAATGTAGGGAAGTCCCACCTGTAGGGAATATGTAATGCTTGTAGGTGGGAAGTCAAAGCTTGATAGTCTCTCCTTCTTTGTAGTGTTCATAGGGATAAATCCTGATATACCTGAATTTTATGTCCCTGGAAGCTTATTAATTGTCTTTTCCTGGTTATATTGTATATCTCCTCTTTTTGTCTATAGTTTTGGAAATGTACCACAATGTCTCTTGGTGGAGAATCATCTGGTGGCTTCGGGCGAAGTGCTCGGTGCGCCCTGTCTAAAGGAATCGTAGTGTTTTCTGTAGTATTATCTCCCAGGATTTCGGCAAACAAAGCCTGTAGGTAGTCTTGGATTTCACTGTTCAGGACTGTTTCCGGAATCCCTCGGAAGCATAGATTACCTCTCCTGGAGCGATTTTCTAAATCGTCTATTTTGTCTTCCAGCTCAGTGATATGTTGGAGTTGCTGCGTCTGATTGGATGAGAGATTCGCCAACTTTTGTGCTACAACATATTCATGTTCTTCTAAGGTGTCGACTCTGTGACCAAGTTCGTTGATCTCCTTTTTTAGGTCAGCGCACTCATCTTTGATACAGGATTTGACCTGCTCAATCAAGGCTTCCATGGTTTTATATGTAATTAGGGTATCCTCATTGTGTATCTGCGCAGAAGGTGGTGAGTCGTCCACACTGGCTGATGTATCTTCTTGATCTTATTCTATGGGATTCTGTGGGGATTCAGCATCTTTGCTTTTATTAGTTTGGTCTGTTTGTTTAAAAAAAGCATGTACTGCACCTTGACTAGATAGTGATGGTTTCTGCATTTTATCCTGTCGGGGATTCTTCTTTGCGACATATTTGCCCCTGTATGCAATTATCCGGCTGAGTTTGCTTACTGCCAGAGTGAGACACTATACCCCCAGGGGATTTTACCCTCACAGGGTGATCACGGTAAAAGGCAAATGGGGTATGACCCGCCACCACTCAGTGTGACAGGAAAGGGAGTAGGGGTATTTGTTTAGAGTGAGAAAAACTAAATGCAGGAAATTATTACTGAAGGTTTATTAGGATTCATAGAACTCACAGTCTATAATGGGTGTTTAACGACTTGTACCTTCAGTATTTGGGTTATTGTATTTATATTTATAACAATAATTCACAGGCTGCTCAGGTAATTGCTCAGGTAATATATGGTAGATCAGTTACCCAAGGAATTGTGTCCTCAGTGTCCAGTAGCTCATTGTGAGAGATAAATAGTATAAAGGGTACAGTAATGGTATGAAGACGGTGTCTTTGTCTCTGTCTTATGGTAAGCGCAGGAACCAATTTCAGTGATTTCCCACAGCTGTTAGACAGGCTCCGTTTTATTTTAGAGGTGCGTCACACTCAGTACTCTTTGCTTAGTCATGGACGTGTATCTTTGTTTAAATGTCCCTGTATGTGCCATGCCTTTATAGACCGTTAAGTACCATCCCTCGTCATAGTAATTATTCAATAACAGGTTTACATTTAGAAGAGTGTGTCTGCGATACTTGTGTCTTACCGGTCACCTCGTTAACTGCGTGGGAAGAGTTCCGTCTGAAGAGCCGTATTCAGTAGCCGATGCCTTTGATAGCTGATATCAGGTGCCGATCATAGTGGGGATCGCTGGTGTTTGTAAGGCCTGATATAGAATCACATGCTTGACTAAGTCCGTTGTGGGCCTCAAATCCTTCAGTCTGTTGTACCGTAAAACAGAGCCATAAATCCATCCAACTTAGATGTGGAAACCTTAGGCTTAGTTCTCTTCCTATGGATGACAATTCTAGCTGTTAATCCATGCTTTTATTGACCTAGACACCCAGTCTGCATATGGAGCCTCAGTGTATTACGGCCATCATGGTCGGCCGTTCGCTCCGCCCCCCTCTAATTGTTGGGTTTTTTAATATCCCAGATGTTTGTTGCTGAGAATGGATTAAAGTGATAGTGTCAACCTCTATGCCTGATTGTTTCTCATCTGATGAGTACTCTGTTTCACTATCAGAGAAAGAAACAGATTTAGATATACTGTTTCTGCGCCTATGATTACCTCTTCTGTTTTTATTATTGTTATTATTATTGTTCGGTAGGCTGCGTCTATAATCATAGCGTTATTTTCTGTTCCAGATATACACTGAATTGGACAGATAATCCGTCTTATTTCTTACAAATTTAAGATGCTTATTCTCCATAATAAGTTGTTTGCTATGAGCCACAGACTCCTGGAGGGATCACATTTAGCAAAATCAAAGTCAAGGCTAAGTTTATTTAATTCTAACTGTAGGGAATCAATTTCTAGTTTGACTCTGTACAAGTGTTGTGTTCTATATTGAATAAACAAAAACATTAGGTTTGAGGAGCATTCTGATAAAACCTCATTCCAAGAATTTATAAATTCTACATCATTAGGGTCAATCTCAAAAGTGAGGAACTTGTAAATTCTTAGTCCCCTAGGGATCATTTTGGCCTTAATATATCAACCAAAAGTACAAATGTCCCACTGTGCTTTGTTTTCCTTAAACAATAAAAGTTCCATAGAATCAAATAACGTGCTCAGGGATAAAAGCCCCTTGTCATCAGAGAAGATTTTATCAAAGTCAGGTGCAGGGTTTGAGTGTGCTTCTGCTGTCATCAATGAAAAAAACTGTGGTTGTGCAGGGAACTCCATAATATAATAAGGTAAACGTCCCCTGGGGTTTGTAGTTTAGGGCTGCGAACAGAATACAGATACCACCAGCTGGTATCCAAAATATCAAGTGAGAAGAACGGAAAGTATCTGTCGCAGAGTCACCAAAAAGTCACTGTGTAAACCGGGACTTAGCAGTGTACCTCCAGTACCCATATAGAAGATTCCCCATGTGTTCCAAAAACAAAGCAACCTCATATTTTGTAGCGTGCCTTTAAGTTGTGTGATTTTTGATACTGTTTAGTTTTTCACATCAATTGAGGGCGTATCTTGTTTTGTTTTATCCTATCAGGTAACAGCTAAAAATGTTTAAATATCTATATTAACTCTTGCACCTTATGCTATGATTACGGCTTAATAGCCGAAACATGTTAGCAGTTGGTGCTACGCTCCCTTGATTCTATTGATTCTATTATGGATGCCAACTGGGATCACCTGTAAAAGCCCCTTAGAGTGATCTCCTCCCGGTGATTTACCGCTTCCTCAGTTGAAGCATCTAGGTCAGTGATTTTTAACCTTTTTTTTGCCGTGGCACACTTTTTTACATTAAAAAATCCTGTGGCACACCACCATCTCAAAATTTTAAAAAAATCACACATTGTAGCCTAATACAGCATATATATATACACATACACACAAACACACACATATTGTATGTATTGTGCTGTTATGACATGCCTCCTACAAACTACCCCTGCACTGGGAGTAAAAAACAAGCAAAGTTTAAAAAATATGTCACACTGTTGTCAGTCTGCCGTGGCACACCTGAGGATCTCTCACGGCACACTAGTGTGCCACGGCACACTGGTTGAAAAACACTGATCTAGGTGATATGCTGAAAGATGTAGGCTAGATGTAGTCACGGCTCTTGCTTAATCTACTCCCCTCTGAATTATTGTTTGGCTTCCGGACTGAAGGAACCTTACTAGCAACGGCACTCTATTAGCTGCAGTTGTATTCGAACGGGTGTAGGTCTTTGTTGTAGGCACTCGGCTTACTATTTTCAAAGGGGGATCCTCTAGGTCATTCCCTTGTAACAGTGAGGGGAGGCTGCCAAAGCAATGGTATATTTGTTGCTCTAGGTTAGTGAGAAGAGTGCAAATCTCTTTATGAAGTTCCTCCCTATTTAGATTAGCCATATCACAGCTATATATCCCGAGACTCAGGGGGGTTACGATTCTTGTAGTAGGCTGCTGCCTAAAGTCTCATCAGCCCAGATCCAGACAGGAAGGTCATAAATACAGCAATACTTATAGATATCTGTTCAGTTTAAATTGAAGATTCTAATAGTAGTGTCTGTTGCGAGGTAAGCTGTAGTGTCCAAAAGATAATCAGCGGATTATTTTGTTCTCTTCCAGAGCCTCAGATAATGTGACCTGTCCGCGCCGCTGCCTAGGCACACCCCCACTGTCTCTATATCCAAACATGTTATAGTTTCATTAAAGGGAAAGGAAACCCATTTTTTTTTCTTTCATGATTCAGATAGAGCATTAGAAGAACTTTCTAAATGACTTCTATTATCAATTTTTCTTCATTCTCTTAGTATCTTTTGTTGAAAAGCAGGAAAATATGCTTAAATGTCGGCCAATTTCTGGAACACTGTATGGCAGCAATTTTGCAAGAATGTTATCCATTTGCAAGAGCAATAGTAGATGACAACACTATTTCCTGACGTAGTTCTCCAGGGGCGCGATCCGATATACGGTGTAGTTTGCGGAGCAAGCGAGGGAACCCGCGTCGCCCGCAGTTTCAGCTCGCAACTCGAGCTATCCAATATATGGCGCCGTCAGATGCTAACGTGCCGTAAGTCGGATAAACCAGCGATGTCCAGAAATCTGCGTAAGTACAAATTTCTGCCGGCGCCTACAAAACCTGACTAAAGTATGAAATCAAAAAAAGGGGGTTAAATAAACTAGCGCTTAAGAGTTAATATCCCTTGCCCTATTCTCCTACTATCTACTTCCCAGATAGAAAGGTGTATAAAGTGAAAAAGTTATGGAGATTAGGCGCTTAATCTGCAAAAGGGATAAAGGTGTGTATGGAGGTCGTTAGCTAAATATGTAGAAAAAACTGGACCTTGGACAGAATAAGTGAAAAATTCTTCTACAATTTATTTTCAAAATAAAAACATGATAATACCAAGATAAAATAAATCACAATCCCTAAGTGTTGCAACACTATATCGATCAATTCATAAAATTTCTAAAATTCAGATATACATTTGTTTCATACACAAATAAAAGGATTTATCTGCTCTTTTGTATCCTTTGTTCAAAGATTTTAGATAGAATATATTCTTTTATTTCAACACAATTAATAATATTTGTCTCTATTTGATATTTTATATCTATATTTCATCAGCTTTAAAATTACAAATATGTAGCAAAAACTAACAATTAGTTAAAACAATTTAAATGCAAGATTATAAATGGTGTCCCCACAATGGCTGTTTACTTATATTGGTTATAATTTTGTGTATCTAAAAAGTTCATCAAAGCATTTGTAAGTAATTGGAGATAAATTACTGAGGGCTGTGTTCTTTATCCTTATATTTATGTTGTGATATATTAAGGTTTCACAGTTACCTCTTTGTATCCTCAGTGAGCTTAATTAGTAGAAAAGGAATGTTCCAAACAGTGTTTAGGGGTGATTTTCTTACCCTCTCTTGTGAGCTGTTACTACTCACGGCTTCCCAGCGGTTCCTATGTGTCCTCAGTTTGACTCTCAGACAAGGGGTTCCGGTAGGTAATTTTCTTTGTGTTACCTTGTCACTGGTCTTTGTAGAAGTGCTCTGATTACAGCACCAAACTGTAGACAATCCTTTTGTTTCTGTAACTTGCGCAAGTTAGCTTTTGTGTTTGTAGTTCCTCAATCTCCTGCACTTAAGTACTTCTGTACGCAGGAAAAAAACAGGCTTTTTCTTTCTTGGTGTTCACACAGATATCAACATGTTTCGCCAGCAACCCTGGCTTTATCAAGATGAAGCCAGGGTTGCTGGCGAAACATGTTGATATCTGTGTGAACACCAAGAAAGAAAAAGCCTGTCTACAGTTTGGTGCTGTAATCAGAGCACTTCTACAAAGACCAGTGACAAGGTAACACAAAGAAAATTACCTACCGGAACCCCTTGTCTGAGAGTCAAACTGAGGACACATAGGAACCGCTGGGAAGCCGTGAGTAGTAACAGCTCACAAGAGAGGGTAAGAAAATCACCCCTAAACACTGTTTGGAACATTCCTTTTCTACTAATTAAGCTCACTGAGGATACAAAGAGGTAACTGTGAAACCTTAATATATCACAACATAAATATAAGGATAAAGAACACAGCCCTCAGTAATTTATCTCCAATTACTTACAAATGCTTTGATGAACTTTTTAGATACACAAAATTATAACCAATATAAGTAAACAGCCATTGTGGGGACACCATTTATAATCTTGCATTTAAATTGTTTTAACTAATTGTTAGTTTTTGCTACATATTTGTAATTTTAAAGCTGATGAAATATAGATATAAAATATCAAATAGAGACAAATATTATTAATTGTGTTGAAATAAAAGAATATATTCTATCTAAAATCTTTGAACAAAGGATACAAAAGAGCAGATAAATCCTTTTATTTGTGTATGAAACAAATGTATATCTGAATTTTAGAAATTTTATGAATTGATCGATATAGTGTTGCAACACTTAGGGATTGTGATTTATTTTATCTTGGTATTATCATGTTTTTATTTTGAAAATAAATTGTAGAAGAATTTTTCACTTATTCTGTCCAAGGTCCAGTTTTTTCTACATATTTAGCTAACGACCTCCATACACACCTTTATCCCTTTTGCAGATTAAGCGCCTAATCTCCATAACTTTTTCACTAAAGTATGAAATCACCCGCACTGTCTAACACGCCTCCTAAACATAGCCCGACACGTCTAACCCTCTAACCGCTATCCCCCCTCACTATCCTAATAATAAAAAAGTTATTAACCCCTAAACCGCCGCTCCCGGACCCCGCCGCCACCTAATAAAGTTATTAACCCCTAAACCGCCGTCCCCGGACCCCGCCGCCAGCTATATTAAATCTATAACCCCCTAATGTGAGCCCCTACCCCGCCGCCATCTACCTTACCTACCCCCGAAAGTGAGCCCCTACCCTGCCGCCATCTACCTTACCTACCCCCTAAAGTGAGCCTCTACCCCGCCGCCATCTATTTTAAAATTATTAACCCTTAATTTAATCCCCCTACCCCGCCGCCATCTATATTAAATTATTTAACCCCTAAAATACTAAACTATCCCTACCACTAAACCTAAGTCTAACCCTACAAATAGCCCTGAAAAGGGCTTTTTGCGTGGCATTACCCCAAAGTAAACTGCTCTTTTGCCAGCCCTTAAAAGGGCTTTTGGCGGGGCTTTGTCACAAAGTAATCAGCTCTTTTGCCTACAATCTAAATCCCCCTACACCGCTGCCACCTATAATAAATGTATTAACCCCTAATCTAATCCCCCTACACCGCCGCCACCTATATTAAACACATTAACCCCTAGTCTAATCCCCCTACACCGCCGCCAGCTATATTAACTATATTAACCCTAATTATATTAGGGTTAATATAGTTAATATAATTATTATATTATATATATTAACTATATTAACCCTAATTATATTAGGGTTAATATAGTTAATATCGTTATTATATTATATATATATTAAGTATAATAACCTTATCTAACTCTAACATCCCTAACTAAACTCTTATTAAAATAAATCTAATATTAATATTATTAATTAAAATATTCCTATTTAATTCTAAATACTTACCTATAAAATAAACCCTAACGGCTAGATTTAGAATTTTTGCGGTAGCCGTCAAAACCAGCGTTAGAGGCTCCTAACGCTGGTTTTTACCGCCCTCTGGTATTTGGAGTCAGTCAGGAAAGGGTCTAACGCTCACTTTACAGCCACGACTTTTCCATACCGCAGATTCCCCTACACCATTTGCGTATCCTTTCTTTTCAATGGGCTCTTTCTAACGCCGGTATTTAGAGTCGTGACTGAAGTGAGCGTTCGAAATCTAACGACAAAACTCCAGCCGCAGAAAAAAAACAGGAGTTAAGAGCTTTCTGGGCTAACGCCGGTTTATAAAGCTCTTAACTACTGTGCTCTAAAGTACACTAACACCCATAAACTACCTATGTACCCCTAAACCGAGGTCCCCCCACATCGCCGCCACTCTATTAAATTTTTTAACCCCTAATCTGCCGCTCCGTACACCGCCGCCAGCTGTTATCCCTGTGTACCCCTAATCTGCTGCCCCTAATACCGCCGACACCTATATTATATTTACCGCTACTATAATAAAGTTATTAACCCCTAATCCGCCTCACTCCCGCCTCAATAACCCTATAATAAATAGTATTAACCCCTAATCTGCCCTCCCTAACATCGCCGACACCTAACTTCAAGCATTAACCCCTAATCTGCCGACCGGAGCTCACCGCTACTATAATAAATTTTTTAACCCCTTAAATTTTAATTGTGAAAGAGCTTTATTGGAAAATTTGATGTTTTACAGCAAATATGAAATCAACAAGTCAAACAAAACGTAGGTACATAAAAATATACTGCATATTACTGATTGGGTGAATAAACCAATTCCCTTTGCTGTGTTCCCACATATCCAACAGTTCATAACTTTCCATGAAACTATATAATTAGCTTAAAAAATGATAAATAGAGATTTGGAAACTAACAATTAAGTTATAAGTAGAGGAAAGATATTCCTACGCTTATGAATATTGTTTGGATCCATGAGCAGGACATGTGGGCTGTGCTTACTGAGCGCTCTTTCTTTACCCCAGTTGGAGAGACCTCTTTTGGATCTCACAACAAAAAAGAAAATCGGAGATGGTATTGTAGGGGTTAACTTGCTGATTACTAGTATGTAACAGTCTATATGAGTATTTTAGAGATAAAGTCAAACTTGATATGGATGAATAGAACAAAAAGAAGTAACAAAATTATTTACAAACAACCAGAACTTGATTAAATGACATGAGGTACAACCACATCTTTAAAATTACAGATAAATACTTATTTTAACCTTCAGATATATGAAGATTTGCGACCCCATCTTTTGCATCCCATATAAGTGGTAGTTTGAACCATGTTTGCCGAAACTGAGCTCCACTGAGTGGATATGGCAATTCCTCATAATAGATTAGCAGCAGTGTCTATAAGATTTATGTATGAACTTGTCCCATATCGCCTCAGCCGCTGGCGGTGTGAGAGGAGATTGAGCTACTACATGTAACATGTGATCTAAGGCTGTTAATGGCCATGGGATTGCCACTGATATATGTATATAAAAAGCATTTTGGGCAATTTAAAATCTAATGATATGTTATGCAGCACAAAACATTATGAGGCTCTAGCCCTAACAATGCCGTGGTAAATATGATTTTCATATTGGGAACAGTATAGTATGGGGATATTGCAAATCATTCTATTAGCTTGCCTATGAACTAAGCATATCAAACATAGTGAATGTTATAAAGGAACTTAACTTACAAATTCTACTTACAAATAGAATCTAAATAAGGCATTACATTTACTGTTTCAGATTTTAATAGCTGATCAATAATTAGGCATAGTACATTATACTTATAAGCGTATTTGACACCCTTGTGTACCATGATGTGTCAAATGGCACAGGAAAAGTGTTCCATTTCTCTATAGGAACTTGCGAGGTATACGTTGATCTGATCACAGTCCTGTTTTTCATTAATACTGAGTCCATGGCTCCCTAGGGTACCCCCCCAAGACCCCAGGGCATCTGCCTAGACCCAGTTCTTGAAAAGGATGAAGTAAGTGATCTTGCTGTGTCAGGAGGATCCCATGAGTATGGCGCATTAGGAATTAGTACCTGTGTACCTTTATTGTTGGTTGCCATGTTTTGTCTTTATGGCTTGGATGGCGGGAGTGAGTTGGATGGGCGTCAAACTAGAGTTGAGGACAGGATATTTGTGCGCTAGAATGTCCGATGGTAAGTGAAAGGGCTTCTTCGTGTTTTTTTCTTTGTTAGCGGTCACCACCAACTCGCAGTCTCCATGTTGCATTGACAGCATGTATGGGGGCAAGTTGAGAGGATCCAGCTGATAAAAGTCCCCTGCCAACTGTGTACAGGGTTGTGCATCCCTCCTGGGCCCTAAGGGTAGGCCGCATTCCGGGATCTTTGATTGCAGTGGCAACGGATGCTTCGGCAATGTCGGCGGTACTTTCTGCATAAGATGGTGCCGTTCCTGTTCTGATGGAGCCTTGTCTATTAGTTGCTGGAATAACGCTTCTAACTTAAACAGTGTGCAGACTAGTGATGTTAGGGTTATGCCGGTCTTCGTGTCTGTTGCAGTGGTCGCCATTTTTTTTTGTCCGGAGTGTATGACAGGCAAATTCTGCCAGGAAAATCAAAGGAATGCTGAATAGAATTCAAAATGGTAAGATGGGTTTTATTAGAGTTCGGTTCTGGTTGAGCACCCCGAGTAACCGGGCGGATGCGCTGCCTGTGTGATCGCCGCTAGTACAGGCCACAATTGTCCATTTCCAACCCTGGGGTCATTCGTACAGCTAAAAGTAGTTGAGTCAATCAGTATAGTACTTAGGAACAGGGTCGGCTCTAGAACGAATGAAATGGGGGGGCATTTTTTTTCACGTGGGGGCACGCATTTAAAAAGCATGAGAGTCAAAATAAGAGCAGACCTACTGTGGCAGTCCAGGGGTTAAATTTATCAGATCTCTGACTGTGCAGGAGTTAGATTTGTTTATATTTCTGGAAGTGCAGCGGTTACATGTGTCATATCGCAAGGAGTATAGGGGTTACATTTATAAGATGTCTGGCAGTGCCGGGGTTGCATTTGTCATATCAGGAATGTCTCCCACTTATGACACAGCCAGTGGACACTGTTTGCATGTGTAGCTCTACCAATGACCCTACTAATGATCAAATAAGCTTTTACGTGACAATAAGTTTGAGTGCCAAGCAGTACATTACTTGTACAGATATTATTAATGATATTTACCAGCACACACACAGTATATACAGTATGTATATACACACAAATTATATATATATATATATATATATATATATATATATATATATATATATATACACACACACACATACACAGTATATATATTAATATATATACAGGGAGTGCAGAATTATTAGGCAAATGAGTATTTTGACCACATCATCCACTTTATGCATGTTGTCTTACTCCAAGCTGTATAGGCTCGAAAGCCTACTACCAATTAAGCATATTAGGTGATGTGCATCTCTGTAATGAGAAGGGGTGTGGTCTAATGACATCAACACCCTATATCAGGTGTGCATAATTATTAGGCAACTTCCTTTCCTTTGGCAAAATGGGTCAAAAGAAGGACTTGACAGGCTCAGAAAAGTAAAAAATAGTGAGATATCTTGCAGAGGGATGCAGCACTCTTAAAATTGCAAAGCTTCTGAAGCGTGATCATCGAACAATCAAGCGTTTCATTCAAAATAGTCAACAGGGTCGCAAGAAGCGTGTGGAAAAACCAAGGCGCAAAATAACTGCCCATGAACTGAGAAAAGTCAAGCGTGCAGCTGCCAAGATGCCACTTGCCACCAGTTTGGCCATAGTTCAGAGCTGCAACATCACTGGAGTGCCCAAAAGCACATGGTGTGCAATACTCAGAGACATGGCCAAGGTAAGAAAGGCTGAAAGACGACCACCACTGAACAAGACACACAAGCTGAAACGTCAAGACTGGGCCAAGAAATATCTCAAGACTGATTTTTCTAAGGTTTTATGGACTGATGAAATGAGAGTGAGTCTTGATGGGCCAGATGGATGGGCCCGTGGCTGGATTGGTATAGGGCAGAGAGCTCCAGTCCGACTCAGACGCCAGCAAGGTGGAGGTGGAGTACTGGTTTGGGCTGGTATCATCAAAGATGAGCTTGTGGGGCCTTTTCGGGTTGAGGATGGAGTCAAGCTCAACTCCCAGTCCTACTGCCAGTTTCTGGAAGACACCTTCTTCAAGCAGTGGTACAGGAAGAAGTCTGCATCCTTCAAGAAAAACATGATTTTCATGCAGGACAATGCTCCATCACACGCGTCCAAGTACTCCACAGCGTGGCTGGCAAGAAAGGGTATAAAAGAAGAAAATCTAATGACATGGCCTCCTTGTTCACCTGATCTGAACCCCATTGAGAACCTGTGGTCCATCATCAAATGTGAAATTTACAAGGAGGGAAAACAGTACACCTCTCTGAACAGTGTCTGGGAGGCTGTGGTTGCTGCTGCACGCAATGTTGATGGTGAACAGATCAAAACACTGACAGAATCCATGGATGGCAGGCTTTTGAGTGTCCTTGCAAAGAAAGGTGGCTATATTGGTCACTGATTTGTTTTTGTTTTGTTTTTGAATGTCAGAAATGTATATTTGTGAATGTTGAGATGTTATATTGGTTTCACTGGTAAAAATAAATAATTGAAATGGGTATATATTTGTTTTTTGTTAAGTTGCCTAATAATTATGCACAGTAATAGTCACCTGCACACACAGATATCCCCCTAAAATAGCTAAAACTAAAAACAAACTAAAAACTACTTCCAAAAATATTCAGCTTTGATATTAATGAGTTTTTTTGGGTTCATTGAGAACATGGTTGTTGTTCAATAATAAAATTAATCCTCAAAAATACAACTTGCCTAATAATTCTGCACTCCCTGTATATATATATATATATATATATATATATATATATATATATATATATATATATATATATATATATATATATATATATATATATACACACACACACACACACATACACACTGTATATATGTATATATACACACACATATATATATATATATACACACAAACAATATATATATATATATATATATACACACAGTGTGTGTATTGTGTGTATGTATGTGTGTGTGTATATATATATATATATGTGTGTATATATATATATGTGTGTATATATATATATATATATATATATGTTATATATATATATATTATATATATATATGTTATATATATATATATTATATATATATATATATATATATATATATATATATATATATATATATATATATATATATATATATATATATATATAAAATCAAACAACCTTGGGGACAAATAGGAGATGTTTTGAAACATGTAAATAATAAACATAAGGCTATTTCACTCATTGTCCCACAGCTACATTTGAAGTGTGTGTATTTGAGCACCTATAATCTGACACACATTTTACACTGATCACTGCAGATAAAGCAGGCACAATGCACACTTGTTTTGTGTGACCTGCAGTGGGGAAACCAAGGAATTCCCAATTTGCTTCTTTATCTGTGGCTGCCAGGATATAAAGCACAATAGGGAAGGGATACTACTCTCACACACACATTGGTTATACGGCTGTTTTTTCACAAAATTACTTCTGCCTTCCCTCTCACTGACTGTTAGCTTCTCCCAGCACTTCCTGCAGAGGTCTGATGATGTCATCATCTCACTTCAGCTCTGTAGTAAGTGGGCTAGCAGGAGGAGGGGCATTGCAAGCCCTAGGTTAACTGTGAGAGCACCAGCAGGGAAATGCAACTTTATTTGTTATCTGGTTGTAAATAGAGGAGAGTAAAGAGATTAGCTGGGCCCTCCAGTGGCGGATCTCCAGGGTCCAGTGGCTGCAAATGGTTGATGCAACATTTGGGACCCTGGACGTTCCGTCACTTTTAAAATGTAAAAAAAAAAAATTTTTTTTTTTTTAAATCACTTCTTTTGCCCTGGGGGGCACAGCATTCCATTTGGGGGGCATTACCCCCAATGCCCCCCCTTAGAGCTGACCCTGCTTAGGAGTGCAAATTATATTGTGTATTTGTCAAATGCTGTATTTGTGAGTTGATATTGAGCGGCTTATAACCCACTCTCCCAGAGCTCCAGAAAATGCGGCTGAACAGAGCCGCTGCCTGGACACGCCCCCGTAATACAAATATTTTTTAACTTATATTGTCTTTTTATGAGAAACATGATAATTTTTTTTCCTTTACATGTTCTTTTACATCATATTATATTTAAAAAAAAGAAAGAGTCGGGGGGCGGAGTTTGGCCGCAGCTAAGATGGCTGCATAAATCCAGAGCTCCAGAATAGCAGGCACTTTCAAAGTATATAATTTTAAGCAGCAGTGTCTCCAAACACCTACATTATTGAGGAGGTGATCGCTCAACTATCCAGGGACAAATTGCAGCTGCAGTTTGGTTATCCACTCTTGTGGAACACTGAGGAGCAGAGCGGAAGGCGGCCCGACATCACGAGCACACCCGGTGAGCACGTCGCAACCCCACGAGGTATGAGCCTTGTGGCATCAACATAAATAACTGCCGTGCTCACTAGTTAACAGGCCGTCCTGATCGTAGGTCCTACACTTCACATAACTTATGCCACGAGTCACTTTTATAGCGATATAGGAAAGGACACATAACGGCACCGCTCAGGCACACGCAGCAAAGCTTTTCCTTACTACATAAATAAAGAGCGGACTGCCAAATATCGCATTGTGGAGTCTGTATTACAGGACTTAACCTCATCTTCCCTCCCAGAGAGATTTAACTTGCAGGGATTCCTATGCCACTTTAGATAATTTCATTTCATAGGAGTGCCAAAAGGGACTGTGTTAAAAGAAAACAAAGGGGAGGGAGAGCAGAGTGAAGAAAGAGGACATTTTTCTTTCGTGTCTTTTTATTAATATAGTTCGCTCTGACACAGTGTTAAAACCTGACCTTCCCCTTGTAACATACTATTAACCCTGTTCTGAATACTGAACTGTGGCAAATAAATAAAGACATTATGGCCGCAAAGAAAAATACCAAGCCCAATAAGCAACTGAAAACAATAGATAGAGAACATACAATGAGCTCGTTTTTTTCTACACCAGACAATAAGAGGCAATCTCTATCAAAATCTATAAGAGAGCCTTCTTCACCTAGTTCCCTTGTGGATGATGAAAACTCCCAAGATCAAGATATCTCTACACAAATATCCCTCTCTCTGCTCTCTTCTCTGGCGTCCAAACAAGATATAGCTGATATCGTGAGGACATGTATGAGAGAACAAATGGCAGAAATTAAACAAGACATTCATACTCTGGGCTTTAGAGTCGAGGCCATAGAGGATCAATCAGATATTGTCAAGGAGGAGATTGCTGTTATACAGGACCAAGTGTCCTCACAGGCGTCTATTATTGAAGACCTCAACGACAAGCTCGAGAACAGAGGTCAGCGGAAGAATCTCTGCATTAGAGGCATTCCCGAATCAGTACTCCCTAAAGATTTCTATACCTACTTTGGATCTCTGTTTGCTCACTTGAAGGGATCACAGCAAGCGGTAGACATACAATGGGTCAGGGCCCACAGGGCGTTGAGACCAAAGCCTCCTGATACTGCACCCCCCAGGGACGTTATAATGAAAGTTAAAAATTACTTGGAAAAGGAAGACATTCTCACCTTATCACGGAAACATCAGCCAGTGAGGTTCAGGGGGACAGTATTACAATTTTACACCGACTTGGCTCCTAGGACCCTACAAAGACGCCGGGAATTGTCATCTTTGACAAAGCTACTGCGTGACAAAGAAATCCTGTACAGGTGGGGATTCCCTTTCCACCTGTATGTGCTACGTGATACCAGAAGATTGGTGTGCAGGAAAATTTCAGATGTTCCAGAATTTTGCAGAGGCCTAAATCTTGATCCTCAGGATTTCCCAACGTCTGATACCCAACCACACCCCTCAAGGAGACAGGAGAAAAGGCAACAACCTGAAAAGTGGTCACCAGCACCATCAAGAACTATCAAAAAGCCCACTAATTCAGGAGCTCCACCAGAAAAAAGGAAGGCAATTAATTCCACTGCAGTTGAAGGAACTTGAAAGTCTGAGAAATAACCCTGGAGATATGAGTCGATCTTCCTGATGGTGAAGAGTAACAACCCTGTAAAGTATAGTTTTGACTTTAATAGTTTATATGTTTGAGACTCAAAAGTTTACACTGCAATGTTACTATTCTCTCTTACCCACAGAGGCAGGTAACTGTGAAAGTTTAAATGTTAAAGGGTATAGTATTTTACCTAGCACAGAATATATGGGTATCTACCTTACATTTAGGTATGGAAAGTTATGGAGGAGGGTGAGAAGAGGGGAAAAAAAAAATATATATATATATAAAATAAATAAATAAAAAATAAAAATAAAAAAAAAAGTACGGGGAGAGATAGCCCTTAATTTTATATGGTTAAGCAATAAGATACACTGCAAATTGTTCTAATCTAGCCTGATCCCCTTTTGAATTTGGATCAATATGGTCCATTGGCTTCTCTCCGGAGATAGGAGAGGCGCTGATTCATTGTTTTTGTTTGTGATATGTGTGTTGTATTTTTGTTTGAATCTTTATGTGAATTTCCTACGAGGTTTGTATAAATTACAAATTGAATGTCATAACAGAGGAATAATACTGTTTAGAGCTGGATGTTATATGAGACACTTTTCAGGGAAATCTATTATTTTAATTGCCAATGACTGCCCCAAATAGAACACTTAAATTTATTACACAAAACGTTAGAGGTTTAAACTCTCCAATTAAAAGATCTATAGGCATGTCAGATTTTTAAAAAAGAAAAGGAGATATCCTATTTCTGCAGGAGACGCACTTTAAACGTTCACATGAACCACGTTATATGAGCTCACAGTACAACAGGCATTTCCATAGCTCTGGCATTTCAAAGAAATGCGGAGTGAGCATCCTGATGCACAAATCTATCCCCTTTCATCATATTCAAACACATAATGACACTGAAGGCCGTTTTTTAGGGGTTTTTGGACTGCTACATGGTAGGCCAGTGACTTTAATTAATGTCTATGCGCCCAATACCCTTCAACTTCCCTTTTACAAAAAGATGTTTAGACATATACTGGACATAGCTAAAGGGCTAGTTTTTATTGGGGGGACCTTAACATACCCATACATCCAGAAGTGGATAGTTCCAACCCGAACCCCAGCACATCTAGGCGTACACTCAAACATTTATGGAAACTGATGCGCGATTATAATCTGTATGACACTTGGAGGTTACACAACCCGGACAAGAGGGAATACACCTTTTTCTCCTCCCCAAATAGGACATATAGCCGTCTTGACTATCTGCTCACTAACCAGATAGGTTTGGAACACATTAAGAATGCAGGGATCATGCACACAGTGTGGTCAGATCACTCAGCTGTATTCTTTGACATTTCATGGCCCCATACCCCAGTTGCCCCATATATATGGAAAATGGATGACTCCTTACTAAGAGGAGAAATACAATTAACTAAAACACAAGAAACACTGCAAGAATATTTTACTTTTAACTCAACTGATGATATGGACCCCATTACAGTTTGGGAAGCGCACAAGTGTTTCATGAGAGGGGAATTCATTAAAAGAAAGGCACAATTTAAAAAAATAGCAAGGCAGAAATATCTAGATCTTACCTCGAAACTTTCAGCTTTAGAACATAAGCATAGACAAAACCAGGATGACCAATCTGTACAACTGTTACTCCAAAACACTAGAAAGGCCCTTCATGACTTACTATTACAGGAACACGCAGCCACCACATCGAAATTTAAGCAACACTTTTTTTATGAAGGCAATAGGGCAGGCAAACTACTAGCGAGGGCCCTTAAAATTAAGAAATTTAAATCTTTTGTACATGAAATTAAAACAGCTAAAAACAAAAAGGTCCACTCTACTAAAGACATTCTTACACAATTTGATAAGTACTATACACAGCTATATAATATCCCTGGTACCATAGATAGGCCCAGAGAGGTCCCAGACCTACAAAACTATTTGAGGGAGATCCCTCTTCCTATGTTAGACGAAGATCAAGCAGCAGACCTGGAAGCTCCGTTCACCCCGGAAGAGGAGAAGGCGGCAATTCATGATCTCAATGCAGGGAAAAGCCCTGGCCCAGACGGCTTCTCCGTCTCATACTATAAAACTCTTGCTCCATTGCTAATTCCCCACCTATTAGAGATGTTTAACAAAGTTAATGTTCACAGCCCATTTTCTCCAAACATGCTAGAAGCTCACATAACAGTAGTCCCAAAGCCGGGGAAGCCCTCAGATGAACCTCAAAGTTATAGACCAATTTCCCTCTTAAATGTGGACGTAAAATTATATGCAAAGATTCTAGCCCTACGAATAAATAAAATTCTCCCAAAACTTATACACACAAATCAAGCAGGCTTTATCCCCCATAGAGAGGCGAGAGACAATACCATTAAAATTTTGAATCTGATGGAGTATGCACAAACACGTAACATTCCAGCCGTTTTTTTGGCCATGGATGCAGAAAAGGCCTTTGATCGGCTAAACTGGTCCTTCCTAAAAAGTACATTGATAAGATTTGGCATGAGTGAAAGCTTTATAAACAAAATATTTACACTGTATAACGTTCCCACAGCTAAGATTAAATTAAATGACTCCCTTTCCAACAAGATCTGGATCAATAACGGAACCAGACAGGGCTGTCCACTGTCGCCCATTTTATTTGTGCTGACAATTGAAACTCTTGCAGCAGCGATCAGAAACAACCCGAATATAAAAGGTATTACAGTACAAGACACCCAATACAAACAGGCATTATATGCTGACGACATCATATTATCACTTACATCCCCATTACAATCCATAGCAGCATTAAGGGCCGAGTTGGATATATATAGTAAATTCTCTGGGTTCAAAATCAATCAGAGATGTTAGGAATACATGCCTCTGAAATAGAAATGCAAGAAATAGCACAAAAATATCGCTATCACATACAAAACTCATCTATAAAATACTTAGGGGTTCAGATATCACATAATCAGCAACTTTTGTTCCAGCAAAATTTCCAACATTTCCTGGGAGAACTCCAACAAGAATTACATAGCTGGGAAAACAAAAGTTTATCCTGGATGGGAAGGATGGAGGCACTTAAAATGACTAGCTTACCAAAAATTCTTTATAAATTTCAAACACTTCCCATCCCAGTCCCACAATCATACCTGAATACCTTACAAGCCATGTTTAATTCATATATTTGGCAAAATAAAAGGCCACGAATAGCCAAAAAGATTATGTATTGTAATAGGAAAAATGGCGGACTGAGCGTCCCTAACCTAACTTATTACAGACAAGCAGCTATCCTTACCCGAGTTATAGACTGGTGTAAACATGGGGAACATAAGGAATGGGTCAGGTTGGAGCAACAGTTAGCTAACAGCCCTAACCTAGGTGGGATTTGCTGGACCACTAAGATACATAGAGATACTAACAAGACACTTCCCCGTATTGTGACAGAGACACTAAAAATATGGGATAATATCACTAATAAGAATATGGGTATCTCCTCAAATCCCTCTCCACTTACACCGATACTCAATAACCCTGAGATCCCCATAGGGCGTCAACTTGCGAAGGAGTCCTCATTCACCATTAACTCACTTATCCCTATTTGTACACTTATACGTGACGGCAAGTTAAAATCAGAGGAGGAAGTGCTGGAATTGACTCCCCTTTTAGCAAATGACTGGTACATTAGACAACAATTGTCACATTTTATATTTAGCAACCCACAGAAACCTAAACTACTTAGACCCCCCACTATGTTTGAAAGCACCTGTCTCTCACAATTCCCTACTAGAGGAGGTCTATCACTGTTATACCACTTATTAATAACCTACCACTCTAGATCATTACCAGCCTACTGTAAGGCATGGGAAACTGAATTACAGAGAGAAATCTCACCTAGAGAATGGGAAAAAATCTTTATAAATATGGGAAGGACCTCTCCTTCGATATCTATTACTGAAATGAATGTGAAATTATTGTATAGGTGGTATCTAACCCCACTTAGGTTTTCAAAAATATACACTAATGTGGAGAATACATGCTGGAGAGGCTGTGGTGAAGTGGGTTCCATGTCCCACATATGGTGGAATTGTCCGTATATTCGGAAATTTTGGATGGACATTGATAAAGAAATAGAAAAGTGTATATCTTATAAGATAGGGATAGATCCGTTGTTTTTTCTGTTTAATTTCCCCCCTAAACTGAAATGTAAACTGAGATTGAAATTAGTAAATGTTATGATAAATGGGGCTAAACAATTGATACCACGATTGTGGAAGAAACAGCAGGTCCCCACGGTATCTGAATGGAAAGAACATATTACACATCTATTGTCTCTAGAGAGATACCACTATGGTCAATCCCAACAACTAGACTTCTACGGTAATATGAGATTCCTTTGGGAGGACTATTTGGCATCCCACTGAACAAATGTTTTATGTTTTCAATGAAAAAGACGAATTGTAATAGCATTATGATATCCAGCTTGTACTCACTGATTTATGTTATGTTTTTCATTTGAGATTGTTCTGTATTTACTGTACTATCAACAATAAAGGAAATTTGAAAAAAAAAAAAGAAAGAAAGAAAGAGTCAATGACAATTTAATAAAGGAAATGATTTATTTATTTATCAACTTAAGACATAAAATTTAATCATCAAAATATTGTTCTGAAACCATGTCCCTTGTTGCCATACCACGCCTATTAGGTTGTTCTATACATATTTCTTCTGCAAAATTGTCAGCATCTATGGTATTTTCTTCCTCTAATAGGCAGCCTCTTTTAATTGCTATATTGTGCAGTATGCAGCAAACTAATATAATTCTTGCGACTTTCTCAGGTGCATACTGCACAGTGCTGCCAGAATGATCAAGACATTGAAACCACATTTTCAAAAGACCGAAAGTCCTCTCAATTATCCCCCTGGTAGATCAATGTGCTTCATTGAAACGTACTTGATTTCTGGTCTGTGGGTTGTTATAGGGAGTCAACAGCCATTCTGTACATGAGTACCCTCCATCTCCTAATAGGACATAAAAAAATATAAATATTAATATAAAAATAATTATAAAGATTGAGAACTAATACGATACAAATTAAAAAATATACAACATATTATACTTTAATTACAGTCGACAAATTTGGCACAATTTATGTACATGGAAATTAAAAACGACAAATTAGATGCCAGTTATGCTTACCTAGAAGCCATCCTTCAGGCATATCTCCGTCCTCGAACTTCCGGTATAAGCCAGTCTGCCTTAAAGGGACAGTACACTGTAAAATTGTTTTTCCATTAATATATTTTAAATGACTTGTTATACCAACTGCAGAGTATAAAATATTTGAGAAATTCCATTTTCATGCTTATTTGTGTATATGAAGTAGCTGATTTTGTGCTTTGAAACCACAGCCTATTACAATGGGTTGAACTTAAAGGTGATATCAGATCTCATTATGTTCTAAATTTGTTTAAACAGACTTGCTTCCTTATCTTTTATTTGGCTGGAACACCAAAGCTCAATACATAGAGAGAACAATGGAAAATGATCATTTTATTACTTAATTATCCTGCATCCCACTGAGAGTGTAATCTCTTCTGCTGGCTGTGTATACTTAGGCTATTCAATAGCCTATACTCCAGTATTAATTTGTTCAGTGTAGGTGGCAATACCACAGGCTAAATCAGCTATTTCAAATGCTGAAATAGGAGTAAAGGAGCTACTTTTAACCAATTTAATACACTCTAGCAGGTTAAAAGGATCATTGGGAATAATTTAAAGGGGATAATTTTTTTGGGTGAACTGTCCCTTTAAGATGTAAGAATCATGACATGAGCCTGGGTAGTTTCAACAGACACTGATTATCCTCATGTTGGGGTCACAGACCATCTGAACATTCAAGGAATGGAAATGCTTTCTATTCCTATAGATATCCTCATGAGCTTGAATTGGTCTTACAGCAACATGGGTACAGTCTATGGCCCCTAGGACATTGGGCATCCCAGCCATCCTATAGAAATTTGACTTTATAGATTGCCATTCTTCTGGGGTAGATGGCAAACAAACATATCGAGGAAAAATAATCATCATAGCCCCTATGACTTTTGATAAGTGGCGTGAAAAAGCTGATTGACTCATTCCAATAATGACGCTAGAAACTGCCTGAAAGGATCCTGTTGCCATAAAATGCAATGCAGCTAATAGTTTCAATAGTCCCAGAATAGCTCGTGAATGAGCCGTCATCGGCTCCAAATAATTTTTAATCTCTCGATACAGGTGTAATATGGATTCACGATCAAGCCGGAATCTTTGTATAATCTCTCGGTCAGAAAGGCCGTGCAAACCAACCCGTGGAAGGAATACACGGGGGACACGAACTCTCCTTCTTCTAACCAATCGATTAGCGACATTTCCAGTATTCTGTCTTCTAGACCGGATTTGCATCACACGGAGAATAAACAAATACAGAAGTGTCTCCATAGCTGCTGAAATCAAAAATGTAAGTACAATGCTGATATTACTGCCTTTTTTATATGTCTAGACTGGCGTCTACATTGACTTTCCTATTGTTTTGTACCTTTCTGGTCTGTGGGTTGTTATAGGGAGTCAACAGCCATTCTGTACATGAGTACCCTCCATCTCCTAATAGGACATAAAAAAATATAAATATTAATATAAAAAAATAACGAGGTGGGAGCAGAAATTGTAGCAAGCGGACAAATAGATTTTTTAGTACATTAGTTTATGGCGAGTTGGTGGTCAAATGTATCTATTTACAGTGAAAAATGGAGAGGTAGCGAGGTTTGGCGGATAAGTACGCTCGCAATTTTAAATATGCGGGTTTGAACATAGTTGACGACTTTGTACATATCAGTTTGCGAGTTTTGACGCAAGATTTTTTGAGGGTAGCTCGCTGACTGCTTAGTACATGGAGCCCTTAATGGTTAAACAGCGCAATGTACAAACTTTCAATAGACTGAAATAATTTGAGTTACTTGAGAGAGCCATTCTGTTTGTCTAATAAGTCAATATGATAGAATCAAAACAAACAATTCTTTCAATAGGTCACTGGCAGACAAGCAAACCACAGCAATAAAGTAGATGACTTTAGCACAGTTATGTCTATTTCATGAGGATCAGATAGCAACTGCACAAATCACAGACCACTCTAACACATTTATATGGGGGAGCATGCAACATAATGTGATGCTAATTCAGCTAATATGAATGTGATCTGTTGCGCAGATGAAGAATTCACAGGAAATAGAATATAATTATTGGCTGTTTAATGTGTTTGCTATCAATAAAAATTTGGCTTCATAGATGTGCTGATGTCTGGACAGAAATCCCATCTAAATTCCAAAGTGCAATCAAGTTTTAAAGGGAAATGAAAACCTAAATGTTTTTTTTTCATTATTCAGACAGAACATACAATAAAAAAAAAAAGTTTCCAATTTACTTTATTCTCATGGTATTCTTTAATGAAGAGAATACTTTTGTAGGCAGCATGCAGTTGTTTGGAGAATTGTATTGCAAACAATTTGCAATTATATTTAAAAAAATGTTATACATTGTGTAAAACTGCTTCCATACAGTATACCTATCTGCTTTTTAACAAATGATACCAAGAGAACAAAATAAATGTGATACTAGAAGAAATGTTATGCTTTATCAGACTTATGAACTCAACAAATTGTCTTTAATGTCCATTTTACAATTCATTCTTCACCTTTTTTTAAAAGAACATAGATGGACTGGGAAAGTATATAACAAATTTATACGCAATTTTTTTAAAAGGTTATGGGCATTTTGGGCACACTCTCTCAATAAGGTTTGTCATATAAAGGTTTTATATGCCATTAAAACCTATTGGATAATTAGGAAAGCTAAATATCTTTATCTTATAATAACTAGTATTTATATAGCGCCTTTCTCCCAGTGGCTTTTTCAGCGCTTGCTCTCGGAATTAACCAAATTGACAGCTGAATAGTAATAGTTGTTATTATTACCCAATTTAATGGTACTCATTTTATCGACCTCGGAAGGATGAAGGGCTGAGTTGGCCCTGTCAGGATTTGAACCTGTGACCTTGGATCTTTTAAACAGGCTTTTTTGTAGTCAGGGAATTTACCAACTGAGCTACCTCACCTGATTTTTCTTGTGCATGGTTTAAGAATAAATGTATATTTGATAAAGATACTTTCCATTGATAGCTCATTTGTTAACATATCCTACCTCTGTCTGTGATGGACTAAGAGTATGCTTCTCTATGTGATATTATTATAAAGTGCGCTAACCAGACATGAAATATAAATATTTTTTTACATTCAAATGTTCTTCATAAAGCAGAATATGTTCTATTTATTGTTAAATACATATTTAAAATATATTTCTCTACATATAGGGATATCTATTTATAAATATGTGAAATATTTACAGTAAATACATAGTTAAACAGTTTATTAAATATGAATATTGCATAAATATGTATTTTCATGTTTTCATCTACTTGACGGCAAAGGGCTCCAATGTACTTATATATATTTCTATATATGTATACACATGTATTTATGTGTTTATATGTGTATATATGCAATAGTAAATATTTTTATCCAATACACATCTCTATATTATCATTATGAATAAGAAAACATGCTTAAAAGTGTACATATATTTGTGATAAACACTAAATCATTGAAGATCTCCCAAATAAATATATATGTATATGTTAAATAGCAGTAAACTTATCAACTCTGTTAGACGCTAAACAGTAAAAAAGTTATAGAACACCTGTATTACTCACACATAGTTAGGCAAATATAGAATGTGAGGTCCAACAAGAAAATAAAGAGTTTCAGATTGATTAGTGTAGACGTCCCTACTTGGAGTTCTAGGCAGTGGTGACATAGACTCTGCTAAAACTCCTAGGGCATTATTTCGGGTTAGCAGCTCTCATCCCACTCCAATTCTCACACCCTGTTTGATGAACAACGGAGATGGCAGACGAGTGTCATCAAAGCAAGGAAACCATTCTCCAACTTCAGCCACCTCTAAGACAAAGGAGGCCCTCAGTAGATTCTCTGCCCCAAATCCATGTTCCCTGATACAGAGGCCATTTTAGGAGGGACCAGCTTGTTCCAATTTCCCCGCTGCAGCGGAGTAAGTCTAGGCTCCATAACGTTTGCCATAGCTTTGAGCACGGTGTGAATACCACAGCAGAAAAACATAGATTTTTATAGCAGAAAAGAACCATAGGCCCAACAAGTCTGCATAAAATTTCCTAAAAGCATAAACTTATCTAGTTAGTTGGATAGCCTTATGCTTATTCCAGGCATTCTTGAAGTCCCATAGTGCCCAATACGCCCGCCTAAGCTCGCCTACCATCGCCGCCATGGACCTGCAAAATTTCGCCTAAGTTATCAATAAATCTGTCAAAACGCTGCGCACCAAGTATGGGGCAATGAGCAGCGGACTGTGATAGTTATCACTCATCCGATCTCGCTGCTCTTCGGCTTTGTGACAGCTTTATTGCTAGCCTGTCACTAAGCACCCACACTAAACTACACTGTTCTACCCCCTATACCGGTGCCCCCGGAGCCCCCTGCAACTCAATAAAGTTACTATCCCCTAAACCGCCGCTCCTAGACCCTGCCGCAACTCTTATAAATGTATTAACCCCTAAACCGCCGCTCCTGGACACCGCCGCCACCTACATTATACCTAGTAACCCCTATCCTGCCCCCCCTATACCGCCGCCACCTATAATAAATGTATTAACCCCTTTCCAGCTGATCCCGGACCTCGCCGAAACTAAATAAATAGTTTAACCCCTAAACCGCTGCTCCCGGACCCCGCCGCAACCTATATTAAATTTATTAACCCCTAATCTGCCCCCCTTACACCGTCGCCACCTATAATAAATTTATTAACCCCTATCCTGCCCCCCTATACCGCCGCCACTGTAATAAAATTATTAACCCCTAAACATAAGTCTAACACTAAACCTAACACCCCCCTAACTTAAATATTAATTAAATAAATTTAAATAATATTTATATTATTAACTAAATGAATCCTATTTAAAACTAAATACTTACCTTTAAAATAAACCCTAATATAGCTACAATATAATTAATAATTACATTGTAGCTATCTTAGGATTTATTTTTATTTTACAGGCAACTTTGTATTTATTTTAACTAGGTATAATAGCTATTAAATAGTTATTAACTATTTAATAGCTTACCTAGCTAAAATAAATACAAAATTACCTGTAAAATAAATCCTAACCTAAGTTACAATTAAACCTAACACGACACTATCATTAAATTAATTAAATTAATTAGCTACAAATAACTACAATTAAATACAATTAAATAAACTAACTAAAGTACAAAAAATAAAAAAGCTAAGTTACAAAAAATAAAAAAATAAGTTACAAATATTTCAAAAATATTACAACAATTTTAAGCTACTTACACCTAATCTAAGCCCCCTAATAAAATAACAAAGCCCCCCAAAATAAAAAAATGCCCTACCCTATTCTAAATTAAAAAAGTTCAAAGCTCTTTTACCTTACCAGCCCTTAAAAGGGCCTTTTGCGGGGCATGCCCCAAAGAAAACAGCTCTTTTGCCTGTAAAAGAAAAATACAACCCCCCCAACGTTAAAACCCACCACCCACATACCCCTAATCTAACCCAAACCCCCCTTAATAAAACCTAACACTACCCCCCTGAAGATCATCCTACCTTGAGTCGTCTTCACTCAGCCGAGCCACCGATGGAACCGAAGAGGAGATCCGGAGCGGCAGAAGTGATCCTCCAAGGGGTGCAGAAGAAGTCTTCCATCCGATGAAGTGATCCTCCAAGGGGCGCTGAAGAAGTCTTCCATCCGGCGATGAAATGAAGACTCCTTTACGGGACGTCATCCAAGATCAATTCCGATTGGCTGATAGGATTCTATCAGCCAATCGGAATTAAGGTAGGAAAAATCTGATTGGCTGATTGAATCAGCCAATCAGATTGAAGTTCAATCCGATTGGCTGATCCAATCAGCCAATCAGATTGAGCTCGCATTCTATTGGCTGTTCCGATCCTCAATTCCGATTGGCTGATATAATCCTATCAGCCAATCGGAATTGAAGGGACGCCTTCTTGGATGACGTCCCGTAAAGGAGCCTTCATTCGTCGTTAGTCCGTCGGGGAAGAAGGATGTTCCGCGTCGGCGGGATGAAGATGGATCCTGAAGAAAGAAGATTGAAGACCCCGCTTGGAAGATGACATCTCCCGGATGGAAGACTTCTTCAGCGCCGCTTGGAAGATGACATCGCCCGGATGGAAGACTTCTTCAGCGCCCCTTGGAGGATCACTTCATCGGATGGAAGACTTCTTCTGCGCCCCTTGGAGGATCACTTCTGCTGCTCCGGATCTCCTCTTCGGTTCCATCGGTGGCTCGGCTGAGTGAAGACGACTCAAGGTAGGATGATCTTCAGGGGGGTAGTGTTAGGTTTTATTAAGGGGGGTTTGGGTTAGATTAGGGGTATGTGGGTGGTGGGTTTTAACGTTGGGGGGGGGTTGTATTTTTCTTTTGCAGGCAAAAGAGCTGTTTTCTTTGGGGCATGCCCCGCAAAAGGCCCTTTTAAGGGCTGGTAAGGTAAAAGAGCTTTGAACTTTTTTAATTTAGAATAGGGTAGGGCATTTTTTTATTTTGGGGGGCTTTGTTATTTTATTAGGGGGCTTAGATTAGGTGTAAGTAGCTTAAAATTGTTGTAATATTTTTTAAATGTTTGTAACTTATTTTTTTTATTTTTTTGTAACTTAGCTTTTTTATTTTTTGTACTTTAGTTAGTTTATGTAATTGTATTTAATTGTAGTTATTTGTAGCTAATTTATTTAATTAATTTAATGATAGTGTAGTGTTAGGTTTAATTGTAACTTAGGTTAGGATTTATTTTACAGGTAATTTTGTATTTCTTTTAGCTAGGTAGTTATTAAATAGTTAATAACTATTTAATAACTATTCTAACTAGCTAAAATAAATACAAAGTTGCCTGTAAAATAAACATAAATCCTAAAATAGCTACAATGTAATTATTAATTATATTGTAGCTATCTTAGGGTTTATTTTACAGGTAAGTATTTAGTTTAAATAGGAATAATTTATTAAAGTATAGTGTAGTGTTAGGTGTAATTGTAACTTAGGTTAGGATTTATTTTACAGGTAAATTTCTCTTTATTTTAGCTAGGTAAGCTATTAAATAGTTAATAACTATTTAATAGCTATTGTACCTAGTTAAAATAAATTGAAAGATGCCTGTAAAATAAAAATAAATCCTAAGATAGCTACAATATAATTATTATTTATATTGTAGCTATATTAGGGTTTATTTTATAGGTAAGTATTTAGTTTTAAATAGGATTAATTTAGTTAATAAGAGAAATATTATTTAGATTTATTTAATTCATATTTAAGTTAGGGGGGTGTTAGGTTTAGTGTTAGACTTAGGTTTAGGGGTTAATAAATTTATTACAGTGGTGGCGGTGTAGGGGGGGGCAGGAAAGGGGTTAGTAGGTATAATGTAGGTGGCGGTGGTGTCTGGGAGCGGCGGTTTAGGGGTTAATACATTTATAAGAGTTGCGGCGGGGTCTAGGAGCGGCGGTTTAGGGGTTACTAACTTTATTTAGTTGCGGGGGGCTCCGGGGGCGCCAGTATAGGGGGTTAACATATTTATTATAGTGGCTGCGGGTCCGGGAGCGGCGGTTTAGGGGTTAATCAGTTTATTATAGTGGCGGTGGGCTCCGGGAGCGGCGGTTTAGGGGTTAACATATTTAGTATAGCTTGCGGTGGGCTCCGGGAGCGGCGGTTTAGGTGGGAATAACTTTATTTAGTTGCGGCTGTGTAGGGGGGGCAGATTAGGGGTGTTTAGACTCGGGGTACATGTTAGGGTGTTAGGTGTAGAGAGCTCCCATAGGAATGAATGGGATGTCTGGCAGCAGCGAACATGAACTTTCGCTATGGTCAGACTCCCATTGATTCCTATGGGATCCGCCACCTCCAGGGCGGCGGTTTGAAAACCAGGTACGCTGGGCCGGAAAAGTGCCGAGCGTACCTGCTAGTTTTTTTGATAACTAGCAAAAGTAGTCAGATTGTGCCGCACTTGTGTGCGGAACATCTGGAGTGACGTAAGAATCGATCTGTGTCGGACTGAGTCCGGCGGATCGAAGCTTATGTCACTAAATTCTACTTTTGCCGGTCTCTAGCCTTTGATAACTAAGGCGAATCAGCCTCGCCACAAATACGCTGCAGAATTCCAGCGTATTTGAGGTTGACGGCTTGATAACTACCCCCCTGTGTCTGAAGATGTGCTTCCGCAAATTACTCTTAAATCTACCATTCTTCAGTTTGAGATCATGACCCCTTGTTCTTGAATTTTTCTTTTTATGAAAAATACTCACAACCTCAGCTTTACTAAGCCCCTTAATAGACTTGAAAGTTACTATCATATCACCTCTTTCCCTTCTTCCTCTAAGCTGTACAAATGTAGATCATTGACCCCTTCCTGGTAAGTTTTAGTTTTTTAGACCATTTACCATTTTAGTAGCCGTCCTTTGAACAGATCCTGTTTGTTTATATATTTCTGGAGATATGGCTTCCAGAACTGTACACAATACTCAAGATGAGGCCTAATCTGTAAAGTGGTAAAATAACTTTACTATTTCTGCTGCAAATACCTCTACCAATACAACAAAGCATTCTGCTGGAAATACTACATTGTTTACTAAAATTTAAATAATCTGAAATATTTATTCCCAATTCCCGTTCCTTTTTTGTAACAGTCAGTAAAGTGTCATTGAGTCTGTAATAAACATTTTGATTTTATTTTCCTAAATGCATAATTTTGCACTTTGCAGTATTCAATTTTAGATCCCAGTCATTTGCTCAATCCTCCAATTTTTTTGATAACATTTCTCATTTGATCTGCTCCTCATTAAACATCAACTCTATTACAAATTATTGTATCATCTGCAAACAGAAATACTTTCCCCTGTAGTAATTTGCTTATATCACTGATAAATATGTTAAACAAAACACTCCCCAGAACTGACCCCTGAGGAACACCAATAGTAACAGCCACCTCTGCTGAATGTACTTAATTTACTAAGACACTCTGTTGTCTATCTTTAAGGCCGCATTCTACCCAGTTCACAATTTTTAAGTCTAGACGAAGTAGATACAGTTTGAGAACTAATTTGTTTGTGGGACAATGTTAAATGCTTTCTTTAAATCTTGATATGCTACATCAACTGCTCCACCATGGTCTTATAATTTAGTTACATAATCAAAAAAGTAAATTACATTAGTCTGACATGATCTCCCTGGAGTAAAACCCTGCTGATTTTGGTCCTAAAATTTGTTTGTCTTTAAGTAAGTCATAATTCTTTTTTAAGGGAGTTTCCATTAGTTTTCCTACTACTGAAGTTAAGCTCACTGGCCTGTAGTTATCAGATTTTTCCCTACTTTATTTTTTATGAAGAAGTACTACATTCCCTATTCTCCAGCCATCTAGGACAACTCCTGTCAATAGTGACTGATTAAAAAGATCAGTTAATGAGGAATCTAGCACAGATTGAAGTCCCTTTAAACCTTTGGATGAATATTATCAGGACCCACTGACTTTTTTACATTTATTTTTGATAATGCTAATAAAACCTCATCCTCTCTAAAAAGATAAGTGCCAACTCCATTTCCATTTTTAGTAGCATTGCTTAATGTAGTCATGTATCTTTATAATCTTTTGTGAAGAAAAAACTGAAGTAATCCTTTATACAATCTGCAATTTGCTTATCTCCTTCTACTATTCTACCATCAACTGTTTTCACTGTTACTATTCCAACCTTAGATTTTCTCATTTCACTGATATGTCTAAAGAATGTTTTGTCCCCAGTTTCTCTCTTCCACATGAGATTTAGCCTTCCTTATTAAATGCTTAGCCCTTTGTTTGTTTTTTGGAGTCTACAAATTTGCATTTCATCACCTGAGCTATTTCTTATAAGCTCTGATGACTCAGAGGTGGACATATAATTTAGTAAGGCGTTATCATAAGTATCTTCTTCTGGAGAGAGGTCTATAGATAGGTGAGATTTAGAGAAACCCGTATGCAGCTCCAACTGCTCATATATAACACCGGTGACACACTCTTTGCTTCCTTTATTGAGATGCTACTCTGATCTTCTTGCTCAACGAGGGTTCCGACCAGTGGATAAGTATTCAACAAGCACTCAATTTCTCTCCTGCAGTAATCTCGTCTTGTGCTGTAAGTAGGAATTCAGACTCACAATAGTTTTGCATATACATTGTTCGAGAGCATTAAAGTGTTCCTGAAGCAGCTGTACTATCTTCATCTCTCATTTATTGACGGCCTCCATGATCAAACTAAGCATGGAAAAGCCTAACTCTTCACAGAAGTAAACTTAGTAAATAAGCATATAGGGCTTACACAGTATCTGTAGGAATATAGCTGATATTTATTGCTTCCGATAGCATGCTAACTGCTCCTCACTTCGGCTTTTTGCATGTTGGATACCGCACGTATTACAAGTTGAAAATAAAATCTTAGCCGAAGTTAGAATATTCTGACTGCATTAATGTATTCTCCCATAAACTTCAATCGAGCGCAAAAAGTAGGGACAAAAACTAAACACCAAATAAGTCGTACAAACCCTGATTGCATTTTCTCAAGTGCACTAACCTGACATGAAATATTAAAATTTCACATTCCAATGTTCGAAGAAAAAAACACAACTATAAAAAGGTCATATACACAGTATGGATAAGCTTGCTGTGTGAGATGATGAAATAAATGAAGCTCAATGAAGCTCAAACTTTATACATATGATTGAAAACCAGTGCTCCAAATCAACAATTCAGACCTCATCAAACTGCTTACCCCACTACCTATTGGGTCGTCCAGTCTTCAGATATATATATATGCCCAAATGAAAGCTTCACCAGCAGGCACAATGGAAAGAAACTCTTCACTTTATTCTGGGAACTGTGAGTTCAAACACTCCTCAAAATCCTCTTTCAGACGTTAACGTAAGCAGTGTCCGGATAAGAGTAAAGCGCTGTCACTCACAGTAAGGCGACCAATCAGGAACAGAGGAGACGTAATTCCGAATAGCTCTTCTGCCGTAGCTGTGCTTCACTTAAGGTCAGGAAAAATAGCAAAAAAAGGTTGAAATGAGCACCAGCTTAATAAAACTAGTCTTTAATAGTACTTCATTAAAAACGAATATTCACAGCATGACAACAAGTTTACAGTACGGCCACAAGCCGAAACGCGTCAGCTGTATTTGAGCTCTTTTGTATTGTTGTCGTGCTGTGAATATCCGTTTTTAATGAAGTACTATTAAAGACTAGTTTTATTAAGCTGGTGCTCCTTTCAATCTATTTTCACATTCCCATGTTCTTCACATAGCAGAATATGTTCTATGTATTCTTAAATACATATTTCTATGTATATATGATGTTTTTTGGTAAAAAATTATAATATATAAATTATATATATATATATATAATGATATCAAAATGAATTCAAAGATCAGTTATGCCAATTCATACATGCTGCCTGACCATTGACAGTGTGATATTATTGCACTAAGATATGTAATTATTTCATTAGCATGGGATTATATATAGTGACCCCATGTTTGACCTTTTCATCGTAAATATGTGATAGTGTAAAGTGAATGATTGCTGTTATCTATACAACACCCGAGTGGACGGCACTTCAGTACTTTACTCTCCATGAGTTCCTGTAAAAAAAACGAATAAGCAATCTCATTCGCACAATAACATTTAAGATGTTTTCATTCACCAGTCCATATTGCAAGATCTCATCTGTGTAGACCGTTGGCCGTATCCTGGCTTCCAAATACAGATCCCCCAGTGCTGCTGAGCCTGATCAGCGTCTTGCAGTTTCCCAGTTGGGATGCGCCAGGTGGTGGTGAGTGATGACGTCAGAGTTGGGTATCGGAGCCAATCCGCTCCTAACTTGCAATCAGCATATAGACACAATCGCAACAAGTTTAGGAGACAGTGTAATATGTTAAAATATAATGTTTAATGTGTCCATTTAAAAGAAACAAGAATGCAATGAAGTATCAAAGCTAAGAAGCCAGCTGACAAAACCCTTTGAACATCCTACTCGTTTCATGCCCGATACGGCATTTCGTCAGGGAACTTGTTGGGATTTTTTTTATATATAATTGATTATATATAAGTATAGATATATACATACAGTATATACATAGGAATATCTATTTAAAAATACTTAGAAAATATTCCCCTATGTGAAGAACATTGTAATGTGAAATATTTACAGTACAACACAGTTAAACACTTTTTTATTAAATATGAATATTGCATAAATATGATTTTACATGTTTTACATGTTAACTGCAAAGGGCTCCAATACATATATATATATATGTGTATATTTCTATGCATATGTATTTATGTGTTTATATGCGTATATATGTCTGAAAATACATATATACACATATAAATACAAATATATATGTACACACACATATACAGTATATATATATATATATATATATATATATGTATATACACACATGTATCTCTATGTTAAAGCCCTTTTAATTGTATTTTTAATGTTTTTGTGAAACTTTTTTATTAAGCCTATAGGTTAAGCTTTCAACTAAAAATACCAATTGAACAATGCAAATTTGTTGATAAAAGTAAATTGGAAAGTTGTTAAAAATGACATGCCAAATCTGTATCATGAAAGTTTATTTTTGACTAGACTGTCCCTTTAATGTGATGTGATGTGAAATGTCACTGTTGAGACTTCTCAATGCAAAAATGTTTTAAGGTTTTTTGTTTTTTTTGGAGGGTTTTATTGCAGAGCAAAGTGCAAGAAACAATTAGAAATTACAGCAAAAAACTAAAATGACCTTGTATTTAAAAAACCTAGAGGAAACCTGTTTGAAGATCAAAACTCAAGAATTTTAAAACTTAAGTCTTAGTATAATAATGGAGTCCATGAACTTACATATAATAACTTATAGCGCATAAACAAACTTTCACTATAAATTAAATGTACATCAAACACAAAGTTTTCATGATTCAGGTAAGGCATAGATTTTTAAACAACTTTCAAATTAAAATCTATTATCAATGTTGCTCTAACTCTCTTGGTGTCCTTTGTTGAAAGAGCAGCAATGCACTACTGGAAGCTAACTGTATCAGGTGAGCCAATGACAAGAGGCATATATGTGCAGCCAGCAATCTGCATCTAGCTCCCAGTAGTGCGTTGCTGCTCCGGAGTCTACATAAGTATGCTTTTTAACAAAAAGATTCTAAGAGAATGAAGCAAATTAGATAATAGAAGTAAATTAGAAAACTGCATGCTCAATCTGAATAATGATTCATTATATCTATAAAGAAAATAACAACCAGTATAGTATAAATGCAAATATTCATAAAGATTGGCACAGGAACTTTTGCAGTAGGTTCAGTTAATTGTTTTCATTATTAATAATAAATATATAAATATACATATTAAAAACAGGGAGAAAAGAACAAGAAAAACTTAAAGGGACACTTTCTAATTTACTCCTTTTATCAATTTTTCTTTATTCTCTTGCTCTCTTTATTTAAAAAGCAGGAATGTGATGCATAGGAGCCGGACCATTTTTGGTTGAGAACCTGGGTTATGTTTGCTTATTGATGGGTAAATATCAGCCTCCAATAAGCAAGCGCTATCCATGGTGCTGAACCTAAAATGGCCTGGCTGCTAAGATTTTCATTCCTGCTTTTAAAATGAAGATAGAAAGAGAACAAAGAAAAATTGATAATAGAAGTAAATTAGAAAGTTGATTAAAATGCCATGCTCTATCTGAATTATGAAATAAAAAAATTTGGGTTCAGTGTCCCTTTAAATAACAAACATGATAACAGGTAAATGAAGCACAAATGCCACAGCTGGTTTTCATTGTTTTAATTGGTTTATAATAATATATCATTAGCTCCTTAGCTGACACATATGGAGCAATAAAACCATTCTCTTAAAGGGACATTAAACCCCAAATTTTTCTTTCATGATTCAGATAGATCATGCAATTTTAAACAATTTTCTAAATTACTTCAATTACAGAATGTTCTTTGTTCTCTTGGTATCTTTCATTGAAAAGCAGGGACGTATGCTTATGAGCGTGCACTATATGGCAGCAGTTTTGCAAGAATGTTATCCATTTACAAGAGCACTAGATGGCAGCAATATTTCCTGCCATGTAGTGCTCCAGACACCTAGATAGGTATCTTGTCAACAAAGGATATCATGGGAACAAAGCAAATTCGATACTAGAAATAAATTGAAAACTTTTTAAAAACTTTATTCTCTGAATCAAATAGGAACATTGTTGGGCTTCATATCTCTTTAAGTATGAAGTCTCTCTCTTGCAGTAAAATTCAGTGTGAGTATGTGCAAAAAACTGACCAAAATTACCTTGCAGATAGCATAATCATTTCTGATTGGATACAGGTAGGGTTGTCACTTCAGCCATGTTTTCCTGGACACTTATGAGTTACACATGCTGCAGGGTAAGCAGGGAGGTACATGTATTGTGCTGTTCATCAGTACTATTCATGTGATGTCTAGAGGCACAATACATGTTCCGTCCTGCTTACCCTGCAGCATGTGTAACTCATAAGTGTCGAGGAAAACATAACCAAGGTGGCAACCCTAGAAACAGGTGGATGTCCCATTGTGATCATTTCTCCTGAATTATTTGCTCTTTCCCATTTGTTTGTCCCAATAACTTACACATATTTGTGTCCCTACTATAAATATATACACATCATCTTTAAAATAACCTACATTTCAATTCTTTTTAGAAAAGTGCAAATGAGTAAAAATTGTAATACTCTATAGACATATAAGGTACATATTGTTCTGCAGATAATAATAATAATACTAATATACTGCTTGTTCATATTCCCAGGACATACTTGAAAACGAGAGAAATCTCAATGTATCCTTCCTGGTAAAATATTTTATAAATAAATAAATAAATTCAGTGTAATGCTGTTCCTGTCTGTTTATCCTGCACTGATCTACAGAGCATCCAATATGACCATTTTCCAAGTGTTTGGTTTAAAGAGACACAGAACCCAAATTTTTTCTTTCATGATTCAGATACAGCAGCAATTTTAAGCAACTTTTTAATTTACTCCTAATATCAATGTTTTCTTCGTTCTCTTGCTATCTTTATTTGAAAAAGAAGGCATCTAAGCTTGTATTTGGTTCAAAACTCTGGACAGGACTTTTTTATTGGTGGATGAATTTATTCACCAATCAGCAAGAACAACCCAGGTTGTTCACCAAAAATGGGCTGGCATCTAAACTTACATTCTTGCATTTCAAATAAAGATACCAAGAGAATGAAGAAAATTTGATAATAGGAGTAAATTAGAAAGTTGCTTAAAATGTCATGCTCTATCTGAATCACAAAAGAAATGTGGGTTCAGTGTCCCTTTAATTGGATTTTCTTACACTTGATACATAATTTCATGGGGATATAATTATATCATTCCTGGCGTGCCAATGACATCATTATACAGTTGTTAAGTATATTTTAGAAATGTCAGTACTAAAGTCAGGAAAGTTTTGGAAATAACTTATTCAGCATTAAGATGGATATTTCTGAACACTGAAAAAAAATTGGAACACATCAGTAGATATTGTGAAACAATGCAGACAAGAGATAAAAATATTCAGATACAAAACAAATCCTTTTATGGTTTTTGAAATCAACTTTTTTTTTTCCTGGACAATAAATGGTATTTGGGCTTTTTAAGATCCAACTATGATTACATACTGATAATAATTTATTTAAAGGAACACCTTGTACTAGCAATATCTTTCGGCAGTATTCCAATAGATTAACTTATCAGAAGGGTGAGGGTCTGAACTTTATTACAACAGACTAACACTTTGTTTGCTGCAAATGTTTCTCAGCTGTGAAACTCCACCTACTAATTTCCATATTTGGGGAAGGCAGTCTGGACCTGTTTTGTTTACCATTGTCATTATGTTAACAAAAGGGCTTATGGCTTCAGCATAAAAGACAATTTAAGAAAAACAAATTAAAGACATATGTCCTTCTAGAATTTGTCATATGCGCTTTAATTTTTCAGGCCTTAAATTAAAGGAAAAGGGGGCAAAATAAATCATGAAAGGACAGTGTGTATTGCAAAGTTTTTTTTACTACGCATAATTAAGCATTTTATATACAATTTCAAAATATTTACTGTTCATTTAAGTTATGTATTAATATTCCTGTGTATCACTTTTTCAGTCAGTTTTTCTAAAACTGACCAACACACTCTGAAATGGACACAGATGACATTTTAGAGGTGTATTTGTTTAAATGGTCCAGAATAAAGGGACAGTCTACACCAGAATTTTTATTGTTTTAAAAGATAGATAATCCCTTTATTACCCATTCCCCAGTTTTGCATAACCAACACAGTTATATTAATATACTTTTAACCTCTGTGATTATCTTCTATCGAAGCCTCTGCACACTGCCCCTTTGTTTCAGTTCTTTTGACAGACTTGCAGTTTAGCCAATCAGTGCCTGCTCCCAGATAACTTGACGTGCATGAGCACAGTGTTATCTATATGAAAAACATGAACTAACACCCTTTAGTGGTGAAAAACTGTTAAAATGCATTCTTAAAAGAGGTGGCCTTCAAGGTCTAAGAAATTAGCATATGAACCTCCTAGGTTAAGCTTTCAACTAAGAATACCAAGAGAACAAAGCAAATTTAGTGATAAAAGTAAATTGGAAAATTGTTTAAAATTACATGCCCTATCTGAATCATGAAAGTTTATTTTGAACTAGACTGTCCCTTTAAGTTAATCTCGATTCATTGTACTGTATAGTCCATCTGCAGTGGACAGGACTGCTTTTTATCAGATTAAACTATAAATAATCAGATCTGTCTTTGTGCTCTAGAAACTAAATCCACGGCTTCCGTGAGCTGGGCATCGTTACCAAAATATTATTTGTATACTTTTGTGTTTCTTTAGGTGTTACTATAACCATAATTTAGGGGCACCCCAAAATACCTGTATCATAACTTTTGGGGTGGTGGCAGCTGAAGTTTATTTTTGGGGAAGTGTATGTAGATTTTGAGGGTTAACGGGGATAGCTGGTAGGCCCTAAGGGAATTGTGTTCTTGTCGGCAACCAGAAACCCTGTGAGGTTAACCCTTTAATGCCCACACTTTCACTGTTGTCACAGTTTGGCAAGTAGCTCTGCTTGTGACAAGAGGTGTTGGAACGTTGAGTTTTGAAGAGGTGTAGGTAAGATTTAAGAGTTCATCTGGGTAAGTCATAGGCCCTAAAGGATCTGGGATACAATAGTGAAGCCCTGGGTAGTTAACTCTTTAATGCCTGTACTCTCCCTGTTGTCACAGCTATTATTTATATTGTAGCTAGCTTAGGTTTTATTTCACAGGTAAGTATTTAGTTTTAAATAGGTATTATTTAGTTAATAATTGTAAATTAAATTTAGATCTAATTTAATTATGTTAAAGTTAAGAGGAGGTTTAGGGTTAGGTTTAGGGGTTAATATAGTTTAATTTAGCTTGTTGCGATGTGGGGGGGAGCTGGCGGTTTAGGAGTCAATAGGTTTATTTAGTTAACAATTGTAAATTTAATTTAGCTATATTTTTATTATGTTAAAGTTAGGGGGTGTTAGGGTTAGGTTTAGGGGTTAATATAGTTTAATTTAGCTTGTTGCAATGTGGGGGGCAGCGGTTTAGGGGTTAATAAATGTAGTATAGTGGCGGAGATATCGAGAGCGGCAGATTAGGGGTTAATAATTTTATTTAGGTAGCGCCAATATCTGGATCGGCAGATTAGGGGTTAATAACTGTAGGCAGGCGTCAGTGATGTTGGGGGCAGCAGATTAGGGGTGTTTAGACGTAGAGTTTATGTTAGGTTTAAACAGTATTTTTATTTCCCCATAGACATCAATGGGGCTGCGTTACGGAACTTTTGTTTCCGCGATCGCAGGTGTTAGTTTTTTTTTTTGCCAGCTCTCCCCTTTGATGTCAATGGGAAAATCGTGCACAAGCACGTCAAACACAGTGCTTGTTTTGGGTGCGGTATGGAGCTCAATGCAACCAAATCGCACACAAAAGGCGTAGATTTGAAAACTTGTAATGGCAGCGCTATAGGAAATTAAATAACGTAACTTTTGTTGCGTTCGTTAATTTCTCTTTAGAGCTCAAAACTCGCAATCTAGCTGATTGATAATAGAAGTAAAATAGAAAGTTGTTTACAATCGCATGCTCTATCTGAATCATGTTGTATATTAGTGTTACTGGGTATGGTGATAGGGATTTAGCAATCAAGGGTACACATTTTATGGTGATAGGGGATAGTGAGTTAGGAAGTAGTTAACCCCTTGTTACCCAGATCCTCTAGAGTGTCACAGGCAGAGGTGGCACTTGTGTAGTGGGTAACCTGTGGCAGTATTTAATACGTGATATCCCTAATCTGCCGCCACCAACGTCGCTGCTACCTTACATACAATTATTAACCCCTAATCTGCCGACCGGACCTCACCGCTACTATAATAAAGTTATTAACCCCTAATCCGCCTCACTCCCGCCTCAATAGCCCTATAATAAATAGTATTAACCCCTAATCTGCCCTCCCTAACATCGCCGACACCTAACTTCAAGTATTAACCCCTAATCTGCCCACCGGACCTCACCGCTACTATAATAAATGTATTAACCCCTAAAGCTAAGTCTAACCCTAACACTAACACCCCCTAAATTAAATATAATTTAAATCTAACGAAATAAATTAACTCTTATTAAATAAATTATTCCTATTTAAAGCTAAATACTTACCTGTAAAATAAACGCTAATATAGCTACAATATAAATTATAATTATCTAAACAAATCAGAATAGAGGGCGCCACATAGTGCAGATCATAAGGTAATTCAGATGTAAATACAGGAATGGTAGAAGAATCCTACTCACAAGGCGTAAAGCACAGATGTGCAATACCAGCAGTCCGGAACCACACGTCGTCCGGTAGACCAGTAGGTAAAAAAGGAATCCTCGTCTCGCCAGGGAGAGTCCAGAGAAACCACAGAGGAGTTCTGTATGGTGATGGTCAGTCCCACAAGTCCAAAGGCCTGGGGAGGGAATACAAAGCTCCAAATGAAAGGATGGGTCCCAAGTTTGGGAAATGATAGTCGGCAGCAAATAAAGGGTTAATATTCTAATTGTTAAAAAATTATTAAAATGATAAAAACAACAGCAACGCGTTTCTCAGTGTTACACACTGTTTCATCAGATATGGATGGATCCGCGGCGGAGGTCTTCAAGATGGAGCCGCTCGTCATCGGATGAAGATAGAAGATGCCGCTTGGATGAAGATGGTTGCCGGTCCGGATCTTCTCTTCTGCCCGGATAGGATGAAGACTTTGGAGCCTCTTCTGGACTTCTTCTTGCCGCTTGATAGAAGACTTCAGCCAGATGATGGATCTCCAGCCCCCGCTTGGGCTTGGATGAAGATTTTGGAGCCTGGACGGATCGCTGATACCCGGTGTGGTGAAGATAAGGTAGGAAGATCTTCAGGGGCTTAGTGTTAGGTTTATTTAAGGGGGGCTTGGGTTAGATTAGGGTTATGTGGGTGGTGGGTTGTAATGTTGGGGTGGGTATTGTATGTTTTTTTTTACAGGCAAAAGAGCTGAATTCTTTGGGGCATGCCCCGCAAAAGGCCCTTTTAAGGGCTGGTAAGGTAAAAGAGCTTTTCTATTTTAATTTTAGAATAGGGTAGGGCATTTTTTTTATTTTGGGGGGCTTTGTTATTTTATTAGGGGGCTTAGAGTAGGTGTAATTAGCTTAAAAAAAACTTAGCTTTTTTTATTTTTTGTACTTTAGTTAGTTTATTTATTTGTATTTATTTGTAGGTATTTAATTAATTTATTGATAGTGTAGTGTTAGGTTTAATTGTAACTTAGGTTAGGATTTATTTTACAGGTAATTTTGTAATTATTTTAACTAGGTAACTATTAAATAGTTATTAACTATTTAATAGCTATTGTACCTGGTTAAAATAATTACAAAGTTGCCTGTAAAATAAATATTATTCCTAAAATAGCTACAATATAATTATAATTTATATTGTAGCTATATTAGGATTTATTTTACAGGTAAGTATTTAGCTTTAAATAGGAATAATTTATTTTATAAGAGTTAATTTATTTAGTTAGATTTAATTATATTTAATTTAGAGGGGTGTTAGTGTTAGGGTTAGACTTAGCTTTAGGGGTTAATACATTTATTAGAGTAGCGGTGAGGTCCGGTCGGCAGATTAGGGGTTAATACTTGAAGTTAGGTGTCAGCGATGTTAGGGAGGGCAGATTTGGGGTTAATACTATTTATTATAGGGTTAGTGAGGCGGATTAGGGGTTAATACATTTATTATAGTAGCGGTGAGGTCCGGTCGGCAGATTAGGGGTTAATTATTGTAGGTAGCTGGTGGCGACATTGTGGGGGGCAGATTAGGGGTTAATAAATATAATATAGGGGTCGGCGGTGTTAGGGGCAGCAGATTAGGGGTACATAGGTATAATGTAGGTTGCGGCGGTGTACAGAGCAGAAGATTAGGGGTTAAAAAATTATGCAGTAGTCAGCGATAGCAGGGGCGGCAGATTAGGGGTTAATAAGTATAAGGTTAGGGGTGTTTAGACTTGGGGTACATGTTAGGGTGTTAGGTGCAGACTTAGAAACTGTTTCCCCATAGGAAACAATGGGGCTGCGTTAAGAGCTGAACGCTGCTTTTTTGCAGGTGTTAGGTTTTTTTTCAGCTCAAACTGCCCCATTGTTTTCTATGGGGGAATCGTGCACGAGCACATTTTTGAAGCTGGCCGCGTCCCTAAGCACTGCTGGTATTGAGAGTTGCAATGGCGGTAAATATGCTATACGCTCCCTTTTTGGAGCCTAACGCAGCCCTTCTGTGAACTCTAAATACCAGCGGTAATTAAAAGGTGCGGGGGGAAAAAAGCCAGCGTTAGCTACGCGGGTCGTTACCGACAAAACTCTAAATCTAGCCGTATGCCTTTTCACAGAGAAAAAATATATCCTGTAGCATATCAGTCTGACCCTGCCCAATGACAGTCCAGCGCCGAAATATCAGGCAATTCCTCTCTGAACAAGAGAAACAACAAACCCCAGACTTACGTTTCGGCCTTCTGTGGGCCTCTTCAGTGAGGTGCAGTTGTATCTCTCTAAGGGCATGTGTGCAAGGAGTCCACCTCTGGTTTCCCCCATTACTTGTAGGGAGATCCATGAGTAATTTGCATAAATATCAAAAGAGAGATAACAGCACTCCTGAGATAGAACAAAAGCTAGAATAACTTCCATGCCTGTTCATTTCCATTGCAACTTAGGGTGCACGTTCTTTTAGCACACATTACCTTTTCCCAGAGAAAAAATATCCTGTAGCATATCAGTCTGACCCTGCCCAATGACAGTCCAGCACCGAAATACCAGGCAATTCTTCTCTGAACAAGAAAAACAACAACCCCAGACGATCGTTTCGGCCTTCTGTGGGCTTCTTGGGTGGTACATGCATCTGGGGTTTTGCTGTTTCTTTCGTTCAGAGAGGAATTGCCTGGTATTTCGGGGATGGACTGTACTGTTAAGTCAGGATCAGACTGATATGCTTCAGGAAAGTTCTTCTCTGTCAAAAGCACATGTTGAGCAAAAAGAGGCTGCTTCTTGGGTGGTAACTAGCCAAAGAACAAGCTATTATGCTGTTGTTTGTTCCCAGGTTGAGCGCTTCTCTCTTTCTATTTATGCAAATTATGAAACTTGGGGTAAATCTCCCTAAGTGTGATGCGGGAATCCAGACGTCGACCCGTTGCTTGGTGTGCCGAGGGTGATATGGCTGCACCTCACTGACGAGGCCCACAATAGGCCGAAACGTGCGTCTGGGGTTTTGCTGTTTCTTTTGTTCAGAGAGGGATTGCCTGGTATTTCGGGGCTGGACTGTACTGTTAAGTCAGGATCAGACTGATATGCTTAAGGAAAGTTCTTCCCTGTGAAAGGCACATGTTGAGCAAAAAGAGGCTGCTTCTTGGGTGGTAACTAGCCATAGAACAAGCTATCATGCTATTGTTCGTTCCCAGGTTGAGCGCTTCTCTCTTTTTATTTATTAAACAGGATTGTGCCTTTGTGACCTGATATTAAACAGGAATGTGCCTTTGTGACAGTGATACCAATCAGGATTGTGCCTTTGTGACTGTGATAAGAAACAGGATTGTGCCTTTGTGACTGTGATATTAAACAGGATTGTGCCTTTGTGACTGTGATATTAAACAGGATCGTGACTTTGTGACCTGATATTAAACAGGATCATGCCTTTGTGACCTGATATTAAACAGAATTGTGCCTTTGTGACCTAATATTAAACAAGATTGTGGCTTTGTGACCTGATATTAAACAGGATTGTGCCTTTGTGACCTGATATTAAACAGGATTGTGCCTTTGTGACTGGGATATTAAACAGGATTGTGCCTTTGTGACCTGATATTAAACAGGTTTGTGCCTTTGTGACCTGATATTAAACAGGTTTGTGCCTTCGTGACTTTGATAATAAACAGGATTGTGCCTTTGTGACTGTGATAATAAACAGGATTGTGCCTTTGTGACTGTGATATTAAACAGGATTGTGCCTTTGTGACCTGATATTAAACAGGTTTGTGCCTTTGTGACTTTGATAATAAACAGGATTGTGCCTTTGTGACTGTGATAATAAACAGGATTGTGCCTTTGTGACCTTATAATAAACAGGATTGTGCCTTTGTGATATTGATATTAAACAGGATTGTGCCTTTGTGACAGTGATATCAATCAGGATTGTCCCTTTGTCACAGTGATAATAAACAGAACTGTGCCTTTGTGACAGTGATATTAATCAAGATTGTGCCTTTGTGACTGGGATTATAAAAAGGATTGTGCATTTGTGACTGTGATAGTAAACAGAAGTGTGCCTTTGCGACATGATATTAAACTTTCTGACTGTGATATTATACAGGATTGTGCCTTTGTGACAGTGATAATAAACAGGATTGTGCCTCCGTGACATGATATTAAACTTTCTGATTGTGATAATAAATAGAATTGTACCTTTGTGACAGTGATATTTAACAGGATTGTGAATGTGTGACATTTCAAACAGGATTGTGCCTTTGTGAATTGATATTAAACAAGATTGTGCCTTTGTGAACTGATATTAAACAGGACTGTGCCTTTGTGAATTGATATTAAACAAGATTGTGCCTTTGTGAACTGATATTAAACAGGACTGTGCCTTTTTGACTGTGATATTAAACAGGATTGTTCCTTTGTGAACTGATATTAAACAGGACTGTGCCTTTGTGACTGTGATATTAAACAGGATTGTGCCATTGTGATTGTGATAATAAACAAGATTGTGCCTTTGTGACATTTCAAACAGGATTGTGTCTTTGTGAACTGATATTAAACAGGATTGTGCCTTTCTGACTGTGATATTAAACAGAATTGTGCCATTGTGGTTGTGATAATAAACCAGATTGTGCCTTTGTGACATTTCAAACAGGATTGTGCCTTTATGAACTGATATTAAACAGGATTGTGCCTTTCTGACTGTGATATTAAACAGAATTGTGCCATTGTGGTTGTGATAATAAACCAGATTGTGCCTTTGTGACATTTCAAACAGGATTGTGCCTTTATGACTGTGATAATAAACAGGATTGTGCCTTTGTGACATTTCAAACAGGAATGTGCCTTTATGATTGTGATAATAAACAGGATTGTGCCTTTGTGGACTGATATTAAACAGGATTGTGCCTTTGTGAGGGATAATTAACAGGATCATGCCTTTGAAATGTCACAAAGGCACGATCCTGTTTATTATCACAGTCACAAACAGGATTGTGCCTTTATGACTATGATAATAAACAGGATTGTGCCTTTGTCACTGTGATATTAAACAGGATTGTGCCTTTGTGACCGTAATAATAAACATGATTGTGCCTTTGTGACCGTGATAATAAACAGGATTGTGCCTTTGTGACTGTGATATAAAACAGGATTGTGCCTTTGTGAACTGATATTAAACAGGACTGTGCCTTTGTGACTGTGATATTAAACAGGATTGTGCCATTGTGGTTGTGATAATAAACCAGATTGTGCCTTTGTGACATTTCAAACAGGATTGTGCCTTTATGAACTGATATTAAACAGGATTGTGCCTTTCTGACTGTGATATTAAACAGAATTGTGCCATTGTGGTTGTGATAATAAACCAGATTGTGCCTTTGTGACATTTCAAACAGGATTGTGCCTTTATGACTGTGATAATAAACAGGATTGTGCCTTTGTGACATTTCAAACAGGAATGTGCCTTTATGATTGTGATAATAAACAGGATTGTGCCTTTGTGGACTGATATTAAACAGGATTGTGCCTTTGTGAGGGATAATTAACAGGATCATGCCTTTGAAATGTCACAAAGGCACGATCCTGTTTATTATCACAGTCACAAACAGGATTGTGCCTTTATGACTATGATAATAAACAGGATTGTGCCTTTGTCACTGTGATATTAAACAGGATTGTGCCTTTGTGACCGTAATAATAAACATGATTGTGCCTTTGTGACCGTGATAATAAACAGGATTGTGCCTTTGTGACTGTGATATAAAACAGGATTGTGCCTTTGTGACCTGATATTAAACAGGATTGTGCCTTTGTGACCGTGATAATAAACAGGATTGTGCCTTTGTGACTGTGATATAAAACAGGATTGTGCCTTTGTGACCTGATATTAAACAGGATTGTGCCTTTGTGACTGTGATATTAAACAGGATTGTGCCTTTGTAACATGATAATAAACAGGATTGTGCCTTTGTGACCAGGATTTTAAAAACGATTGAACCTTTCCTACTGCAAAGACAAAACCCACTCACGACAGTGTAGTTTTCAGTTTTTGTGGCTATATTATTAAAATCACAGTCATGAAGGTGAGATCCTGTCTGAAAGCCCAGTCACAAAGGTGCAGTTCTCTTTTCTGTACAAAAGGGTTCATTCAAAGGAAGCTGTAATGTAGATTAAAGAGGTGTGAAAGGGCCATTGTATAAGTCAGTTTTGTTTGGATTCCCAGTTTCGATCCTGATAAGTACTAACACATTTTCGGCAGCTGTGGGCTTCTAGCGGCCTGAATCTATCGGATTGTTATCTCCCAAATATATGTGTTTGTGCGTGTGCGTTCAAAAATATGCCCACGTGCTATTAGTCCCATGAAAATTTCCCTAGCCTTTTTCAATGCCAAATTTTAACTGTGGCACACTTTAAACTGTGATATAACATTTTACTCTTCTATTAGTATAGTATAAGTAAAGTATTAAGAATAAAACATATAATTTTAAGAGGCGTGAAAGGGCCATTGTGTAAGTCAGTTTTGGTTGGATTCCCAGTTTCAATCCTGATAAATACTATCACGTTTTCATGAACTTTTCTATTGAAAACTTGATAGCGTAGCCATAGGCTTTTAATGTCCTGAATCTATTTCGGATTGTGATCACCAAAATAAATAAATAAATATATATATATATGTGTGTGTGTGTGTGTGTGTATGTATGTGTGTGTTAAATAATATGCCCAAGTGCTAATAGTCGAATCTAAAATCCTATTAGTGTAGTGCACTGGTATTCAAACCTGTCCTCAGGCTTCCATATATAATTTTCTGGCCTCTAAATCATTCTGAGATCTTACTGAAGCCAGGTAAAATGTAAGCCTGAACTATTCCTTCTGAGAACTGAATGTGGGTCTCCTTGTTCTCAGCCCAGTGTTCTAGCTGTGAGTCATTGGAGGACTTTGACTAGTGAGGCATTTCTTATTTTTAGCTATTCATTTTCTCTAGCTGCTTGCACATATCTGGTTCCTCAGGTGTGTTTACTCAGTAATCCTTACACTATAAAAGGTTGTTCCCCCACAGGCGGTTGTTTCCCCACAGGCTCAGTGCTATGACATTGTTGTTGCAATGGACTCCGCTATTATCTATATTCCCCGAATCTGGCTTTATGTGAAGATTTCCAGTTGCTTACCTGGATTGTGATTTTGGATTCAGTGCTTGTGCATCCCTTTGTGCTACCTCTGGCTAACATTGCCTTTAAATTGCTGACATTTTTACTACCCTTGGCCAAGTTTCTTGAATTCTGATTTTGTTCCTCTTTGTTCTTGTTTGTTTTGACCCTGGTCTGTCTAACCTGTCTCAGCCTGTTCCAGAGGTAACTGTCTCCTACCAAGTTCAAGAGGTACCAGCCTCCTGACAGGTTCCAGTGGTACCTGCCTCCTACCAAGTTCCAGTGGTACCTGCCTCCTACCAAGTTCCAGTGGTACCTGCCTCCTACCAAGTTTCAGAGGTACCTGCCTCCTACCAAGTTTCAGAGGTACCTGCCTCCTATCAAGCTCCAGAGGTACCTGCCTCCTACCAAGTTCCAGAGGTACCTGCCTCCTACCAAGTTTCAGAGATACCTGCCTCCTACCAAGCTCCAGAGGTACCTGCCTCCTACCAAGTTCCAGAGGTACCTGCCTCTTACCAAGCTCAAGATGTACTTGCCTCCTACCAAGATCCAGAGGTAACTGCCTCCTACCAAGCTCCAGAGGTACCTGCTTCCTACCAAGCTCCAGAGGTAGTTGCCTCCTACCAAGTTCCAGAGGTACTTGCCTCCTACCAAGTTCCAGAGGTACCTGCCTCCTACCAAGTTCCAGAGGTACCTGCCTCCTACCAAGCTCCAGAGGTACCTGCCTCCTACCAAGCTCCAGATGTACCTGCCTCCTACCAAGTTCCAGAGGTACCTGCATCCTACCAAGGTACCTAGCTCCATTTAAGTTGCCAGTCCAATTTCTTCTCTTAATCTACAGTTACAAAGAAAACACCATAAAAAAGAATAACTTCTGGGGGCTATGCACCCTCAAGTGTATTTTATTGTTTAACCTCCCGTTGGAGTGGGCTCTGTTGAGCTGTAATTTCCCCTGCTGTCATACTCTCTGTTCTCCTTCTCTCCTTTCCTAGCTCATACTGGTTGAGCTTCTGCTCGACGACTCTTTCCTTGTCTATCTTTAACCCCTTTACGTACCTACTCCCCCTACCTTTAAAAACTTTCCCTACCCTTACCTGTCCCCAACCTCACCTTTAGGTGATTTACCTATTGTTTAAAATCAGTTACACTACATACAAAGTATAACTCAGTTATATCAGAAACATATTGTCTCAGCTTTAGCAAATAATGCCTGATTTTCAGACCACCACTCAGATCCCTATACCTTCACATCCCCAAGTCAGCTCTGTTAGCATTGCCACACAGAATCTAAAGGGATTCTTGTCCCCACAGAAACGCTCAATAGCTTTCCATGACTTCTATAAAAAGCATATTGACATTATCATGACCCAAGAAACACATTTTAGAAAGACTAATGACAGCACAAAAGAGGAAGCGGAGCACTGAGTTGAATAAAAAGTTCACTTTATTTCAGCAAATTAAAAACGAAGAACTACAAGGAGATAAAGGGTGCTATTCCTTGCATAGGGTTCAGCTCAAACAGCTGCTGACATGTTTCGGCATTCCGCCGTTATCAAAGCTGCTGAACTGTGTAGGGAATAGCCCTCTTTTAAAACACAATTGCTGAACCCTATTGGGCAATAGTACACAGGGGGAAGGATTTCTTATTAACCCCTTGTAACCTATACAACTGGAGTATATAACAATACTAAAACAGATTACCAAAAACAGGTTATGTTAAACCATGAACAGGTTATTACACACAAAACAACTGAAATAACATTCATAAACTTATAGAAAATTCAAATTAAAGTAATAAATTCTGCATTTGCATATTGAAAAGAAAAATAAATAAACTTTATAATTACTAATTGGATTGTAATAGTATATACCATATAAACAATCCAATGTGTAGAATGTTAAAGTGGTAAGCCTGTACTCGTGTGAATAGCTAGCTCCTAGGAGAGGGTATCAGGATAGCTTGTCCTAGACCTGTTAACTGTCCATTTATATATGGCAATCCTAACATCTTAAATTCACTCAATAAAAAGGATATAATTATTGTGTGTCTGAAATAAACCCATGGAAAGGGGGATATAAATTTGTTAATGTCAAAAGAAATGGACAACATCCTATAGTGCAGTGCTTTCCAAACTGTGTGTCGGGACACACTAGTGTGTCGGCAGCAGTGTGTAGGTGTGTCCCTGCTTCAGCACAATTTTTTTTAAATTTTTTTTTTGGTTTCTGACTTTCCACCTGCCTGCTACGCATATCACATGGTTGACATGTGATTGATACCTAGGAGGATACAGATCATCTAAACCTATTGGCGCAGCTCAGTGGGAACTGAAACTATTCCCGTTGGCGGCACATTGGCTCCTGACTGCACGTGTCGTCTCCTTAATTGGCTCCTGACTGCACGTGTAGTCTCCTTAATTGGCTCGTGACTGCATGTGTAGTCAGTGAGTGGGACAGCAGTGTGTTTGCAGCGCGGGCAATAGTCAATCGGACTCACCGAGCTCTGAGGGCGGTAGCTTAAATGCTGAGCTGAAGTCGGTGGGGTTTTTTTTGGCAACTAGCTCCCAGTAGTGCATTGCTGCTCCTGCTCTTTATATATGGATAGGAAGTGGAAGCTTAAAAATGCTTGATGATGAAATTCGAGTGTCTTTATCTAATATTCCACCAAATATTCAGAAACTGTGTTCATCCCATCAACCTCATACATCTCATTAAAATAGTAAGTAGCTATTGGTGTTATTAAACTTTTTTTAATTCTTGCACATACATACTGTTATTTGTAAATACATTTCATTATTATACAATTGATGTATGTGTCTGTATCTCTTAAAGCAAGTTAGTTTAACCTCCTTTTTTCTAGTACTACTGAATTACTGTGTCGCGAAATGATGTAGGCCTAAAAAGTGTGTCACTAATATAAGAAGTTTGGAAAGCTCTGCTATAGTGGATAAAATATAAGGATATTAACCTTATATTTATGCAGGGTCAGGAGACCACTGTTAGGTCTATTAAAAGAGAGTAGGTATCAGTGGTATTTGTAGTTATATGTACTGTACAAGCTAGATGTAAGCATGTTTGTAAAACATGTATGTACTGTTCAAAGATACACAATTCACAATCTCTCTGTTCAGGAGTTAAGTGGAGTTAATTTGGCATCTCAATCACTCCCAGTGGTTGATCAGATCATACAATGAATTCATCCCTATTGGGTGTCTAGTCTTTAATGTAAAGATCCAAAAGATCTCTCGTTTGGATAATAGTTTATCCCTGTCGCCTCCTTTAGGGGGTTTGAGTACTTTCTCTATGCATGTCCAACGAAAGGTTTCAGAGCTTTTATTGTGTGCAGATGTGAAGTGTTGGACCAGGGGGGTGCTTGCTGTTCCCACCCTTATGCTCGAGAGGTGCTCCCTAATTCTTGATCTGACCTCCCTGGTTGTGAGGCCAACATATTGTTTGGCACACTCTGTGCATGATGCTAGGTAGATCGTATAGGTCGACCTACAGTTGAGACACATATTAATAGGAAAAGAATGACCAGTTGCTGAAGATCTGAACTGATCACCCATTTCCACTTTTTCGCAGGCAACGCAATCTCTATTGTGACATTTAAACATTCCCTTCTGGGTGAGCCAAGATGACTCATGTCTTATGGTGTCCTTACCAATTCTGGTTGGAGAAACCACATTACCTATTGTTTTACTTCTCCGATAGGTGAAATGGCAAGACTTAGTGGTTAGATCTGCCAGTCCTTCATCAGCTCTGAGCATAACCAGATATTTCTTGATTATCTCACAGATCTGAGGATACTGCTCTGAATGGTCAGTTACAAAGTAGAGATCATTCTGCATATTATGCCCTCTACTCTGCTTGCTCTGTTTGGGATGTAATAGATCCCTTCTATCAATTTTTCTGACCTCATCTAGGGTTGATGTTATGCAATTGCTGACGTAACCCCTTGCTTTGAGCCTATCTGATAGTTTTCTTGCTTCATCCTCAAAATTGTCCAATTCCGAGCAATTCCGTTTTAAACGGATGAACTGACCCTTGATGATACATTTGAATACACTCTTGGGGTGACAGCTTGTTGCATGTAGCAATGTGTTGCCCGAGATTGGCTTTCTAAAGGCTGTACTGCAAATTTTTTCACCAATTACCCCCAAAAGTGTTACATCAAGGTAGTTGATGCTCGTATTGTTGGACTCAGAGGTGAAGCTCAATCCCAAGTCGTTTTCATTGAGGAGATTTAGAAATGTGGATAACTCATCTGTGCTCCCCTTCCAAATGAATAGGAGGTCATCAATGAACCTCCTATAAAAAAACACTTTTGAGCAGAGAGGGTTCCCACCTCCAAAGATGGGGTCCTGCTCCTACCAATCCATGTATAGGTTGGCATAGGATAGGGCAAACTTTGCCCCCATCGCAGTCCCACAAATCTGGAGGTAGAACACCCCCTCAAACTCAAAGTAATTGTGGGATAAAAGAAACTCGGCTACGCGGAGCACGTATTCACAGAAGTCAGGCTCCTGACCATGGTATTTGTACAAAAACCAAGACAGAGCTTCCAAACCCTTAGTGTGTGGGATTGACGAATATAGTGACTTAACGTCAACTGTCAGCCAGACAAAGTCTTCCTCCCACTTGGTGTTCTCAAGAAGTTTTAAAATGTGCATAGTGTCTCTTGTATAGCTCCATAAATTAGGAACCATTGGCTGCAGGACCTGGTCCAGCCACTCAGACGCATGCTCCAAGAGAGAGCCTATGCCACTGACAATGGGCCTTCCTACCACATTGTCAAGTGACTTGTGGACCTTAGGTAAAAGGTTAAAGGTCGGGATGGTGGGTGTATTTACCGATAGATAAATACTGGTTTCTTCATTTAAGAAACCTGCCTCTATGCCATCATCAATCAGATTCTCAAGTTTTTTCTTGAAGATGGCAGTGGGATCAGTGCTCAATACCCGGTAGTCATGGGCATTATGCAGTTGTCTGTGTGCCTCTTTGGTGAAGTCTGTTTTATTCATCACCACCACAGACCCACCTTTGTCCGCTGCTCTAATCACCAGGTCGGGATTATTGCCCAAGGCAGCCAAAGCCTCCCTCTCCCTGGCAGTGAGATTGTGTTTCTTGTTTTTATCAGTATAGTAGAGCCTACTTAGGTCTGCTTCTACCCTGCTTTGGAACCTTTCGATAATGGTTCCCCTGGCATGTATGGGGTAAAAGCGTGAGGGACATTTGAACCTGGGGAATCTATTAGAAGAATGTGTTAGTGTCTCAGCCTCAGAAGTATTCAATGCTTCTAATATTGACAGACCACAGTGGTCTTGAAATTCAAAACCATCTGCAATGTTGGGGTTTAGTGAGATCATAGCCCCCTCAGCATAATCTTCCATTGTGTCCTTATCAGACCTTGTGGAAAAATATTTCCTCAAGGTAATCTTGCGTATCAGTCTGTTCACATCAATCAAAGTGTTAAATAGATTAAAGGTATTTGTCGGAACAAATCCTAATCCAAGACTCAACACTTTGATTTCTGTGGCGTTTAGATTGTAAGCAGATAAATTGATTACTGATATCTCGTCTGTCTCTGGCCCTTCTGGTTTCTCCTGAGCGTATAGCCCCCCCTTTTTTGGTGCTTTTGCCCCTTCTCCCCCCCCCGTCACCTTGCGGGGGGGGGGAAGGGAAAAAACCTGGTGAAGTTCCACACTTTCTGATCTGTTGGGTGTTTCTTTGGTTTGTACAGTGTCAGGTGTTTGTGGAATGTACCTAGAGGGTGGTGCAACATTTTTCAATATGGATGGTGGTACTGTTGTTACTTTTTCTGGAGGTATAGTAGGCTGGTTAGACAAATTAGTGTGTTGATTTTGGTTCTGTATATAGTGGGTAGGGGGGGCAGAACTGCCACAAGGAATAGGATCTAGAGTAAATCCTTCATCTTCCCCTGATGCTGAACTCTCTCCCCCTGAGTCAGCCTCACTGTCAGAAAACCTGATTCGTCGTTGCTGTCTGCCTCTACCCCTACCCCTGCGTCTGCCTCTAAAACCTCTTCCCCTATTGGAGACACCAAAATTCTCATTGTTCTTTCTGTATTTTTGTGTTTTTTCCCTTTTATTCCAAATATACATTGTGTTGTTATTGAAGTCTGTTTGATCTCTAATATATTTTGAATGTTTTATTTCAAGTAAAAGAGATTTTGCTTCTGCAACAGCTTCTTGTAACAAATTATCAAACCTAGCAAAATCTGTGTGGTCACATCTCTTATTTAGCTCCTCTTGTACCTGACTAATTTTAATAGTAATTTCTTGAATCTGTTTATTTTTATAGGTAATGAGGAGCCGCATAAGATTCCAGGAGCATTCTGACAGAGTCTCATTCCATACATTTATAAAGCCCCTGTCCTCTGTGTAAAAAGTGGGGTATTTGTTTATTCTTAAGCCTCTGGGTATGAGCTTAAGCTTCAAATAGTTCTCCATAGTCCAAACATCCCATTTGTATTTATTCTCTTTATTTATCAAAAGTTCCATCTCTTAAAAAAGGGTGTTAAGTCTTTGTTGTGTCCTGTCCATTGTGAAAAAGTTTTCAGCAAGTTCAAAATTAGAGTCCCTCTCGCTAGCATTTCTTAGAGAGTAAAAGTTCATGCTAACAATATTTCCTGTATCGGTTTCTGTTAACACCCTGTTCTCCATTATCCCTAACAAAGTAGTTAAAGTCCAAATAGGTCCACAAGTCACTTGACAATGTGGTAGGAAGGCCCATTGTCAGTGGCATAGGCTCTCTCTTGGAGCACGCGTCTGAGTGTCTGGACCAGGTCCTGCAGCCAATGGTTCCTAATTTATGGAGCTATACAAGAGACACTATGCATATTCTGAAACTTCTTGAGAACATCAAGTGGGAGGAAGACTTTGTCTGGCTGACAGTTGATGTTAAGTCACTATATTCGTCAATCCCACACACTAAGGGTTTGGAAGCTCTGTCTTGGTTTTTGTACAAATACCATGGTCAGGAGCCTGACTTCTGTGAATACGTGCTCCGCGTAGCCGAGTTTCTTTTATCCCACAATTACTTTGAGTTTGAGGGGGTGTTCTACCTCCAGATTTGTGGGACTGCGATGGGGGCAAAGTTTGCCCCATCCTATGCCAACCTATACATGGGTTGGTGGGAGCAGGACCACATCTTTGGAGGTGGGAACCCTCTCTGCTCAAAAGTGTTTTTTTATAGGAGGTTCATTGATGACCTCCTATTCATTTGGAAGGGGAGCACAGATAAGTTATCCACATTTCTAAATCTCCTCAATGAAAACGACTTGGGATTGAGCTTCACCTCTGAGTCCAACAATACGATCAACTACCTTGATGTAACACTTTTGGGGGTAATTGGTGAAAAAATTTGCAGTACAGCCTTTAGAAAGCCAATCTCGGGCAACACATTGCTACATGCAACAAGCTGTCACCCCAAGAGTGTATTCAAAGGTATCATCAAGGGTCAGTTCATCCGTTTAAAACGGAATTGCTCAGAATTGGACAATTTTGAGGATGAAGCAAGAAAACTATCAGATAGGCTCAAAGCAAGGGGTTACGCCAGCAATTGCATAACATCAACGCTAGATGAGGTCAGAAAGATTGATAGAAGGGATCTATTACATCCCAAACCAAAGCAGAGTAGAGGGCATAATATGCAGAATGATCTCTACTTTGTAACTGACCATTCAGAGCAGTATCCTCAGATCTGTGAGATAATCAAGAAACATCTGGTTATGCTCAGAGCTGATGAAGGACTGGCAGATCTAACCACTAAGTCTTGCCATTTCACCTATCGGAGAAGTAAAACAATAGGTAATGTGGTTTCTCCAACCAGAATTGGTAAGGACACCATAAGACATGAGTCATCTTGGCTCACCCAGAAGGGAATGTTTAAATGTCACAATAGAGATTGCGTTGCCTGCGAAAAAGTGGAAATGGGTGATCAGTTCAGATCTTCAGCAACTGGTCATTCTTTTCCTATTAATATGTGTCTCAACTGTAGGTCGACCTATACGATCTACCTAGCATCATGCACAGAGTGTGCCAAACAATATGTTGGCCTCACAACCAGGGAGGTCAGATCAAGAATTAGGGAGCACCTCTCGAGCATAAGGGTGGGAACAGCAAGCACCCCCCTGGTCCAACACTTCACATCTGCACACAATAAAAGCTCTGAAACCTTTCGTTGGACATGCATAGAGAAAGCACTCAAACCCCCTAAAGGAGGCGACAGGGATAAACTATTATCCAAACGAGAGATCTTTTGGATCTTTACATTAAAGACTAGACACCCAATAGGGATGAATTCAATGTATGATCTGATCAACCACTGGGAGTGATTGAGATGCCAAATTAACTCCACTTAACTCCTGAACAGAGAGATTGTGAATTGTGTATCTTTGAACAGTACATACATGTTTTACAAACATGCTTACATCTAGCTTGTACAGTACATATAACTACAAATACCACTGATACCTACTCTCTTTTAATAGACCTAACAGTGGTCTCCTGACCCTGCATAAATATAAGGTTAATATCCTTATATTTTATCCACTATAGGATGTTGTCCATTTCTTTTGACATTAACAAATTTATATCCCCCTTTCCATGGGTTTATTTCAGACACACAATAATTATATCCTTTTTATTGAGTGAATTTAAGATGTTAGGATTGCCATATATAAATGGACAGTTAACAGGTCTAGGACAAGCTATCCTGATACCCTCTCCTAGGAGCTAGCTATTCACACGAGTACAGGCTTACCACTTTAACATTCTACACATTGGATTGTTTATATGGTATATACTATTACAATCCAATTAGTAATTATAAAGTTTATTTATTTTTCTTTTCAATATGCAAATGCAGAATTTATGACTTTAATTAGAATTTTCTATAAGTTTATGAATGTTATTTCAGTTGTTTTGTGTGTAATAACCTGTTCATGGTTTAGCATAACCTGTTTTTGGTAATCTGTTTTAGTATTATTATATACTCCAGTTGTATAGGTTACAAGGGGTTAATAAGAAATCCTTCCCCCTGTGTACTATTGCCCAATAGGGTTCAGCAATTGTGTTTTAAAAGAGGGCTATTCCCTACACAGTTCAGCAGCTTTGATAACGGCGGAATGCCGAAACATGTCAGCAGCTGTTTGAGCTGAACCCTATGCAAGGAATAGCACCCTTTATCTCCTTGTAGTTCTTCGTTTTTAAATTGCTGAAATAAAGTGAACTTTTTATTCAACTCAGTGCTCCGCTTCCTCTTTTGTGCTGTTTCTGTGACCTACCAGCGTGAGCACTGAGAGAGGAGATTGCTCCTCGTTCTATCCCTAACTTCCACACTGCTGAACAGACCCTGCAGCCGTGCTTCCCCTATTCGCAAGAGGATTGGCTGAGATCGATTTCCCTCCAATCAGGAGTGAGCGTTTGAGCAGAGGACGTCTTCCAACCAATCCCGCATGGAAATACACAGGGAAGTGTTAGGTGGTTCCCGCCCCCCTCCCTCCAGGAACGTCTGACGAGGGAGTACAGGTACCAACAGCGGACGCGGTTTGAAAGCTACACCGGACAGGCTGAAGGAGAAGAGCCACCGGTATACTGCGTATACCGCTCTCAGGTTCCATTGATCCTGCCCCCAGGACCGGATGTATCAGAGGTGAGAGGAGGGGGGTACACTTATACCACTAACGTCTGTTTGGTAACATTTAACCTATTGGGTCTGTGAAGTTTCTGTGTACTACAGTGACTCTTGCTCCTATTTAACTCTCGACACACCATACAGGGACACCCTCCTTTCTTGAAAGACTAATGAACCCGCTATTTCCTTTACTATGACCAACACTTCCTTAATTCTGGCCAGACGAAACATAATGGGGTCAGTATCTCATTCAGAAAGGGTACATACTTCCAACTCCTGGACAAATACCAAGACCATCATATTATGGCAGACCACTCACGTTGACCAGTATATATGCCCAAATACGCCATTTACCTCCTTTCTTTCAAAAAGTTGCTAATCGCCTATTAGATATTTCAAAAGGCCCCATAATTCTGTGAGGTGATATCAACTTTCCTATTCCCCAGCTTTAGACACGTCTTCGGGTAAATCATATCTCCGGAGCAGCCAAATAAGAGCCAATTGGCAGGCACTTCGTGCCATTCCCTTTTTTGACACGTGGAGATTAAGACAGCCTATGACCAAAGACTTTACTTTTTTCTCTAACCCTCAACGCTCATATACGCTCCTAGATTACTTACTCTGTGACCAAGGCATGCTGACCGCCCTGACTGATTCCCGCATACATCATACCTCCTGGTCTGATCATAGCATGGTTAACTCCACTTTTAAATGGTCTACAAAGCCCCAAAACCAGCAGCTCTGGAGACTCAATGACCAGATCTTCTCAGACCCTTTGATAACCACCGATTTAATAGAAAAAACAACTGAGTTTTTAAATTATAACAATCCTGCCGAGACCTTAAAGGGCCATGATACCCACATTTTTTCTTTCATGATTTAGAAAGATAATGCATTTTTAAACATCTTTCTAATTTACTTCTATTATCTAATTTGTTTTATTCTCTTGATATTCTTTGCTGAAAAGCATATCTAGATATGCTCAGTAGCTGCTGATTGGTTGCTGCACATAGAAGCCTCATGTGATTGGCTCACCCATGTGCATTGTTTTTTCTTCAAATAATGATATCTAAAAAATGAAGCAAAATAAATAATAGAAGTAAATTGTAATGTTGTTTAAATTTTTATGTTCTATCTGAATCATGAAAGAAAGATTTTGGGTTTAGTGGCCCTTTAATAACTAATAATTGGGAAGTATACAAATGCTTCATTAGAGGCGTGATCATGACTCCCATAAATTATGCAAACAGAGAGCAGCGCTATACACAACTTTGACGTCTGACTTCCAGGAGAAAGAAAGAGAGCTAAAACGTAACCCCAAATCCTCACCGCTTTTGTTGCAATCTCAACAGGCCAAGGAAGCACTTAATCAATACCTGATTAAAAATGCCCACCTCCGAGCACTCACTACAAAATCCAAGTTTTTCATTGAAAGTAACAAGGCAGGACGTCTTCTGGAGAGATCTCTTAAAAATAAGAACTACAAATCTTTTATTCCTAAAATAGTGTATTCTTCTGGCTCCTCATATACCTCCAATACGGATATAGTCAACCAATTCACAGAATACTACTCCTCCCTCTATAATCTACCAACCCTAAACCCACTCCATAAACATAAATTAATTGAAAACTACCTTTCACAGACACATCTCCGTTCCCTGACGGTGGAGCACTTTGAGACTCTGGACTCGCAGTTTACGTTACAGGAACGCCTAGTGGCTATTAAGAACCTTCCTCAGGGAAAGGCCCCAGTCCCTGATGGTTTTACACCTAAATTCTACCATCTGTTCAAATCCCAAATAAGCCCTCAGCTTCTTCAACTATATAACTCCATTGATAATGTAGCCCAACTACCACAGTCTCTATTAGAGTCTATGATCTCTGTCATTCCAAAACCGGGCAAACCGCCTGATCAGGTAACCAATTATCACCAAATATCTTTAATAAACATAGACATTAAGCTATACGTGAAGCTGCTGGCGATGAGAATAAATGGAATTCTCCCCCTACTTATACATACCGACCAGGTCGGTTTCATTCCAGGTAGGGAAGCCAAAGATAATACTATACGTGTATTGCAAACCCAGGGTGGACTGGGATTTTCTCTGGGCCACACTGTTGAAGTTTGGATTCTCGGATATGTTGATTACTCGAATAAAGGCACTATATCTCAGCCCCATTGCCAGAATCTCCGCTAACACACTATCCCATCAGATCTTCAATAACAACGGCACCCGGTAGGGCTGCCCCTTTCTCCCCTGTTGTTTGCCCTAGTGCTGGAGGCATTAGTGGCTGGGATCAGAAGTAACACTAACATCCAGGGCATCTCCTTCGGTGAACAGCACCAAAAGGGTCTCCTTTACGCGGACGATATTATATTCACGATCCGTTCCCCAAACTCTTCTATACCTCCCCTCCTTGCAGAGCTAGACATGTACAAACAGGTTTCTAATTTCACTATCAATATGGGAAAATCAATAATGCCCTTAAATATCTCAGAGGTAGAATCCCAATTTCTTTCCAGTCATACCAGTTTCCAGATCGTGAGCAAATTGGCTATTTGGGAATTGAGGTTCCTGCTACTCTAGCAGATCTCTTTGACCTAAACTATTTACCTTTGCAAAGAGTCCTCCCTTGAGACCTGGGACAAGCAGGGCCACCTCTCTTGGATAGGGCGCATTAATGCTATAAAAATGAATCTACTCCCTAAATTCCTGTATCTATTTCAGGTTCTCCCATTAGATCTTCCCCTACATTATTTATCCTGACAGCAAAAACAATTTTAACTATTTATATGGGCACATAAGAGAACCTGGGTGGCCAAAAACACACTATACCTCAGTAGAGAGCATGGAGGCTTGGGTGTCCCAAACCTTATAGATTATTATAGAGCAGCCCATTTGGCATGTATCACTGCTTGGAAACACTCTCGCCCAAATAAGCCATGGGTCCAACTAGAATGCAATCTGATAGGAGGTCATAATATAGGTGAACTGTGCTGGATCCCCCCCCAAAGAAAGACCCCTCAGAGCTAGTACAAATTATTTTGTAGCAGCTACCTTACGAGTCTTGGACAGGTTATTGGCCCAAGACAAAATAATATCTAGCCAGATATCCCCTCCTTAACAACCCGAGTCTGTTAGATTCTCATGCTATACAGACTCCATGTGTTGCGGGTGTACCTACAAATATTCCAGTTCATATGGTGTTAGACAGAGGCATGGTGCGTTTAACAGTTATTTCATTGTATGCTCAATTGAGCAAAGCGCTTGATACCAAGGCTATGGAAGAAAAATGTGCTCCCTACACTACCTATGTGGTTAAATGAAGTAGATCATATCTTAGCGTTAGAAATAATACATTATGTGTTTATTGGGAAGCAAGACTTTTTTGCAGATGTCTTTTTTTTATGGGAACAAAAAATACTGTGAATGTCATATTTATGTATCTACAAAGTGGTGTAATGTATACCTCAAACTAGAAATGTACCTGCCAATGGGCTAGATTACGAGTTTTGCGTTATGAGGGATGCGGTGCAAACTTGCACGTCGGAAGAAGAGTATGCTCTGCGCCGGATGTCTTGAAGATGGAGCCGCTCGGCGCCGGATGGATGAAGATAGAAGATGCCGTCTGGATGAAGACTTCTGCCCGTCTGGAGGACCACTTCTGCCGGCTTGGATAAAGACTTCTCCTGGCTTCATTGAGGACTTCTTGCCGCTTGGATGAAAACTTCTCCTGGCTTCGTTGAGGATGGATGCCCTGTCTTCAAAACTGTAAGTGGATTTTAGATTAGGTTTATATTTGGGGGGTTGGTTGTGTGGGTGGTGGGTTTTACTGTTGGGGGGTTGTTTGTATTTTTTTTTACAGGTAAAAGAGCTGATTTCTTTGGGGCAATGCCCCGCAAAAGGCCCTTTTAAGGGCTATTGGTAGTTTAGTTTAGGCTAGGGGTTTTTTTATTTTGGGGGGGATTTTTTTATTTTGATAGGGATATTAGATTAGGTGTAATTAGTTTAAATATGTGATAATTTCTTTTTTATTTTGTGTAATTTAGTGGGTTTTTTTTGTAATTTAGGTAATTGTATTTAATTTAGGTAATTATATTTAATTTAGGTAATTGATTCAATTGTAGTGTAAGGTTAGGTGTTAGTGTAAGACAGGTTAGGTTTTATTTTACCGGTAAGTTTGTATTTATTTTAGCTAGGTAGTTAGTAAATAGTTAATAACTATTTAGTAACTATTCTACCTAGTTAAACTAAATACAAACTTGCCTTTGAAATAAAAACAAAACCTAAGCTAGATACAATGTAACTATTAGTTATATTGTAGCTAGCTAACTGCTAGATTACGAGTCTTGTGTTAGCCTTAAAAAGCAGCGTTGAGAGGTACCAACGCTGCTTTTTAATGCCCGCTGGTATTACGAGTCTGGTAGGAGAGGGTGTACCACTCACTTTTCTTCCGCGACTCGAGCTTACCGCAAATCCCCTTACGTAAATTGCGTATCCTATCTTTTTAATGGGATTTGCCTAACGCTGGTATTATGAGTCCTGGAAGACGTGAGTGGTACACCCTCTCCTGTCAAGACTCCTACCGCATTTAAAAGTCAGTAGTTAAGAGTTTTATGGGCTAACGCCGTAACATAAAACTCTTAACTAAAGTGCTAAAAAGTACATAAACACCCATAAACTACCTATTAACCCCTAAACCGAGCCCCCCCCCACATTGCAAACACTTAAATAAAAATTTTAACCCCTAATCTGCCGACCAGACATCGCCGCCACTTTAATAAATATATTAACCCCTAAACCGCTGCACTCCCGCCTCGCAAACACTAGTTAAATTTTATTAACCCCTAATCTGCCGTCCCTAACATCGCCGACACCTACCTACATTTATTAACCCCTAATCTGCCGCCCACAACGTCACCGCTACTATATTAAATTTATTAACCCCTAAGCCTAAGTCTAAACCTAGGTCTAACACCCCCCTAACTTAAATATAATTTAAATAAAACGAAATAAAATTACTACTATTAAATAAATGATTCCTATTTAAAACTAAATACTTACCTGTAAAATAAACCATAAGATAGCTACAATATAACTAATAGTTACATTTGTATCTATCTTAGGGTTTATATTTATTTTACAGGCAACTTTGTATTTATTTTAACTAGGTACAATAGTTATTAAATAGTTATTAACTATTTAATAGCTTCCTAGTTAAAATAAATACAAATATACCTGTAAAATAAATCCTAACTTAAATTACAATTACACCTAACACTACACTATCATTAAATTAATTACCTAAACTAACTACAATTAAATACAATTAAATTAAATAAAGTACAACCCCCCCCCACTAAATTACAGAAAATAAAAAAATAATTACAAGAATTTTAAACTAATTACACCTAATCTAATACCCCTAATAAAATAAAAAAGCCCCCCAAAATAATAAAAATTTCTACCCTATATTAAATTACAAATAGCCCTTAAAAGGGCTTTTTGCAGGGCATTTCCCCAAAGTAATCCGCTCTATTATCTGTAAAAAAAAAATACAATACCCCCCAACATTAAAACTCACCACCCACACACCCAACCGTACTCTAAAACCCACCCAATATCCCCTTAATAAAACCTAACACTACCCCCTTGAAGATCACCCTACCGTGAGACGTCTTCACCCAGCCGGGCACAAGTGGACCTGCAGAGGGGCAGAAGTCTTCATCCGATCCAGGCAGAAGAGAACCTCCAGATGAGCAGAAGTCTTCATCCAGGCGCCATCTTCTATCTTCATCCATCCGCAGCGGAGCGGGTCCATCTTGAAGCCAGCCGATGCAGAGCATCCTCTTCTTCCGACGACTCCCGGCGAATGAAGGTTCCTTTAAATGACGTCATCCAAGATGGCGTCCCTTGAATTCCGATTGGCTGATAGGATTCTATCAGCCAATCAGAATTAAGGTAGGAAAAATCCTATTGGCTGATTGGAACAGCCAATAGAATGCGAGCTCAAACCTATTGGCTGATTGGATCAGCCAATACCATTGAACTTCAATCCTATTGGCTGATTGCATCAGCCAATAGGAATTTTTCTACCTTAATTCCAATTGGCTGATAGAATCCTATCAGCCAATCGGAATTCAAGGGACGCCATCCTGGATGATGTCATTTAAAGGAACCTTCATTTGTCGGGAGTCGACGGAAGAAGAGGATGCTCTGCGTCGGCTGGCTTCAAGATGGACCCGCTCCGCTCCGGATGGATGAAGATAGAAGATGCCGCCTGGATGAAGACTTCTGCTCATCTGGAGGTTCTCTTCTGCCTGGATCGGATGAAGACTTCTGCCCCTCTGCAGGTCCACTTGTGCCCGGCTGGGTGAAGACATCTCACGGTAGGGTGATCTTCAAGGGGGTAGTGTTAGGTTTTATTAAGGGGATATTGGGTGGGTTTTAGAGTAGGGTTGGGTGTGTGGGTAGTGGGTTTTAATGTTGGGGGGGTATTGTATTTTTTTTTTTTACAGGTAAAAGAGCTGATTACTTTGGGGCAATGCCCCGCAAAAAGCCCATTTAAGGGCTATTTGTAATTTAATGGGGGGGTTTTTGTACTTTAGTTTATTTAATTTAATTGTATTTAACTGTAGTTAATTTAGGTAATTAATTTAATGATAGTGTAGTGTTAGGTGTAATTGTAATTTAGGTTAGGATTTATTTTACAGGTATATTTGTATTTATTTTAACTAGGTAGCTATTAAATAGATAATAACTATTTAATAACTATTCTACCTAGTTAAAATAAATACAAAGTTTGGATGTAAAATAAATATAAATCCTAAGCTAGCTACAATGTAACTATTACTTATATTGTAGCTAGCTTAGGGTTTATTTCATAGGTAAGTATTTAGTTTTAAATAGGATTAATTTATTTAATTGTAGTTATTTTCTTTAGATTTATTTAAATTATATTTAAGTTAGGGGGTGTTAGGGTTAAGGTTAGACTTAGGTTTAGGGGTTAATAAATTTAATATTGTAGCGGCGACGATGGGGGCAGCAAATTAGGGGTTAATAATTGTAGGTAGGTTGCGGCGACGTTGGGGGGCAGATTAGGGGTTAATAAATATAATGTAGGTGTCAGCGATGTTGGGGGCAGCAGATTAGGGGTTCTTAAGTATAATGTAGGTGGCGGCGGTGTCCGGAGCGGCAGATTAGGGGTTAATAATATTATGCAGGTGTCGGGGGTGGCAGATTAGGGGTTAATAAGTGTAAGATTTGGGGTGTTTAGATTTGGGGTTCATGTTAGGGTGTTAGGTGTAGACATAACTTTTGTTTCCCCATAGGAATCAATGGGGCTGTGTTAGAAGCTGAACGCTGCTTTTTTGCAGGTGTTAGTTTTTTTTTAGCCCGATCTGCCCCATTGATTGCTATGGGGAAATCGTGCACGAGCACGTTTTGCCAGCTCACCGCTACCGTAAGCAACGCTGGTATTGAGGTGAGATGTGGAGCTTAATTTTGCTCTACGCTCACCTTTTTGCGGCTAACGCCGGGTTTAAAAAAACCCTTAATACCAGCGTTGTCGTAAGGGAGAGTTGAAAAAAAAATGCTCGTTAGCAACGCACCCCTGTTACAGCAAAACTCGTAATCTCAGTTTAAGGGTTTATTTTACAGGTAAGTATTTAGTTTTAAATAGGAATTATTTACGCCTAGATTTAGAGTTCTGCGGTAGCCGTCAAAAGCAGCGTTAAGGGCGCCTAACGCTGCTTTTGGCCGCCCGCTGGTATTTAGAGTCGTGTAGGTAAAGGTCTAATGCTCACTTTCAAGCCGCAACTTTTCCATACCGCAGATCCCCTTACGCCAATTGCGTATCCTATCTTTTCAATGGGATCTTCTTAATGCCGGTATTTAGAGTCTTGGCTGAAGTGAGTAGTAGACCCTCTACAGACAAGACTCCAGCCGCAAAAAAAAGTCAGTAGTTAAGAGCTTTCTGGGCTAACGCCGATTTATAAAGCTCTTAACTAATGTGCTCTAAAGTACACTAACACCCATAAACTACCTATGTACCCCTAAACCGAGGTCCCCCCACATCACCGCTACTATAATAATTTTTTTTAACCCCTAATCTGCCGACCGCACACAACCTCCACCTACATTATCCCTATGAACCCCTAATCTGCTGCCCCTAACATCGCCGACACCTACATAATATTTATTAACCCCTAATCTGCCCCCCCCCAACGTCGCCGCTACCTAATTACATTTATTAACCCCTAATCTGCCGACCGGACCTCGCCTCTACTCTAATAAATGTATTAACCCCTAAACTGCCGCACTCCCGCCTCACAAACACTATAATAAATTGTATTAACCCTAATCTGCCCTCCCTAACATCGCCGCTACCTAACTTCAAGTATTAACCCCTAATCTACTGACCGGACCTCGCCGCTACTATAATAAATGTATTAACCCCTAAAGCTAAATCTAACCCTAACCCTAACACCCCCCTAAATTAAATATAATTTTAATCTAACGAAATAAATTAAATCTTATTTACTAAAGTATTCCTATTTAAAACTAAATACTTACCTGTAAAATAAACCCTAATATAGCTACAATATAATGAATAATTATATTGTAGCTATTTTAGGATTTATATTTATTTTACAGGCAACTTTGTATTTATTTTAACTAGGTACAATAGCTATTAAATAGTTATTAACTATTTAATAGCTACCTAGTTAAAATAATTACAAAATTACCTGTAAAATAAATCCTAACCTAAGTTACAATTAAACCTAACACTACACTATCAATAAATTAATTAAATAAATTACCTACAATTACATACAATTAAATAAACTAAACTAAATTACAAAAAATAAAAAAAGATTACAAGAATATTAGGCTAATTACACCTACTCTAAGCCCCCTAATAAAATAAAAAAGCCCCCCAAAATAATAAAGGTCCCTACCCTATTCTAAATTAAAAAGTAACCAGCTCTTTTACCAGCCCTTAAAAGGGCTTTTTGTGGGGCATGCCCCAAAGTAATCAGCTCTTTTGCCTTTAGAAAAAATACAACCCCCCCACAACATTAAAACCCACCACCCACATACCCCTACTCTAACCCAAACCCCCCTTAAATAAACCTAACACTACCCCCCTGAAGATCTCCCTACCTTGAGCCGTGTTCACCCAGCCGGGCACCGATGGACCAAAAGAGGACATCCGGGGCGGCAGAAGTCTTCATCCTATTCCGGGCAGAAGAGGACATCCGGACCGGCAGACATCTTCACTCTTCATCCTTCCGACGAGGAGCGGCTCCATCTTCAAGACCTCCGGCGCGGAATATCATTCTTCCCCGACGACTAGACGATGAATGACGGTTCCTTTAAATGACGTCATCCAAGATGGCGTCCCTCGAATTCCGATTGGCTGATAGGATTATATCAGCCAATCGGAATTAAGGTAGATTCAAGCTTAATCCAATTGGCTGATCCAATCAGCCAATCAGATTGTGCTCGCATTCTATTGGCTTATCGGAACAGCCAATAGAATGCGAGCTCAATCTGATTGGCTGATTGGATCAGCCAATCGGATTGAACTTGAATCTGATTGGCTGATCTAATCAGCCAATCTGATTTTTCCTACCTTAATTCCGATTGGCTTATAGAATTTTATCAGCCAATCGGAATTCGAGGGACGCCATCTTGGATGACGTCATTTAAAGGAACCGTCATTCATCGTCTAGTCGTCGGGGAAGAAGGATGTTCCGCACCGGAGGTCTTGAAGATGGAGCCGCTCCTCGTCGGATGGATGAAGATAGCAGATGCCGCTTGGATGAAGATGTCTGCCGGTCTGGATGTCCTCTTCTGCCCGGATAGGATGAAGACTTCTGCCGCTCCGGATGTCCTCTTTTGGTCCATCGGTGCCTGGCTCGGTGAACACGGCTCAAGGTAGGGAGATCTTCAGGGGGGTAGTGTTAGGTTTCTTTAAGGGGGGTTTGGGTTAGAGTAGGGGTATGTGGGTGGTGGGTTTTAATGTTGGGGGGGTTGTATTTTTTTTAAAGGCAAAAGAGCTGATTACTTTGGGGCATGCCCCGCAAAAAGCCCTTTTAAGGGCTGGTTAAAGAGCTGGTTACTTTTTAATTTAGAATAGGGTAGGGACCTTTATTATTTTGGGGGGCTTTTTTATTTTATTAGGGGGCTTAGAGTAGGTGTAATTAGCCTAATATTCTTGTAATCTTTTTTTATTTTTTGTAATTTAGTGTTTGTTTGTTTTTGTAATTTAGTTTAGTTTATTTAATTGTATGTAATTGTAGGTAATTTATTTAATTAATTTATGGATCGTGTAGTGTTAGGTTTAATTGTAACTTAGGTTAGGATTTATTTTCCAGGTAATTTTGTAATTATTTTAACTAGGTAGCTATTAAATAGTTATTAACTATTTAATTGCTTTTGTACCTAGTTAAACTAAATACAAAGTTGCCTGTAAAATAAATATAAATCCTAAAATAGCTACAATATAATTATTTGTTATATTGTAGCTATATTAGGGTTTATTTTACAGGTAAGTATTTAGTTTTAAATAGGAATACTTTAGTTAATAAGATTTGATTTATTTCGTTAGATTAAAATTATATTTCATTTAGGGGGGTGTTAGGGTTAGGGTTAGACTTAGCTTTAGGGGTTAATACATTTATTAGAGTAGCGGTGAGGTCCGGTCAGCAGATTAGGGGTTAATAAGTGTAGTTAGGTAGCGGCGACGTTGGGGGGGCAGATTAGGGGTTAATAAATATTATGTAGGTGTCGGCGATGTTAGGGGCAGCAGATTAGGGGTACATAGGGATAATGTAGGTTGCGGCGGTGTCCGGAGCGGCAGATTAGGGGTTAATAAGTGTAGTTAGGTAGCGGCGACGTTGGGGGGGCAGATTAGGGGTTAATAAATATTATGTAGGTGTCGGCGATGTTAGGGGCAGCAGATTAGGGGTACATAGGGATAATGTAGGTTGCGGCGGTGTCCGGAGCGGCAGATTAGGGGTTAATTGTGTAATGCAGCGATAGCTGGGGCGGCAGATTAGGGGTTAATAAGTGTACGGTTAGGGGTTAGGGGTGTTTAGACTCGGGGTTCATGTTAGGGTGTTAGGTGCAGACTTAGAAACGCTGCTTTTTTGCAGGTGTTAGGTTTTTTTTTCAGCCCAAACTGCCCCATTGTTTCCTATGGGGGAATCGTGCACAAGCACGTTTTTCCAGCTAGCCGCTACCGTAAGCAGCGCTGGTATTGAGAGTTGAAGTGGCGGTAAATATGCCTTTACGCTCCCTTTTTGAAGCCTAACGCAGCCCTTCAGAGAACTCTAAATACCAGCATTGTTTAGAAGCAGCGCTAGAAAAAAAAGACGCGTAGCTAACGCACCTCTTCGGCCGCAAAACTCTAAATCTAGGCGTTAGTTATTAATAGTAGGTTTTATTTAGATTTATTTTAATTATATTTAAGTTAGGGGGTGTTAGGGTTAGGTTTTGACTTAGGTTTAGGGGTTAATAAATTTAGTATAGTGGCGGCGACGTTGGGGGCGACAGATTAGGGGTTAATAATATTTAACTAGTGTTTGTGAGGTGGGAGTGTGGCGGTTTAGGGGTTAATATGTTTATTCTAGTGGTGGCGATGTCCGGAGTGGCAGATTTGGGGTTAATAATTTTATTTTAGTGTTTGTGATGCGGGAGGGCCTCGGTTTAGGTGTTAATAGGTAGTTTATGGGTGTTAGTGTACTTTTTAGCACTTTAGTTATGAGTTTTATGCTACAGCTTTGTAACATAAAACTCATAACTTCTGACTTTAGATTGCGTTATGAATCTTGGCGGTATTGGCTGTACCGCTCACTTTTTGGCCTCCCAGGCAGACTTGTAATACCGGCGCAAAGGAAGTCCCATTGAAAAAAGACTTTTACGCAAATTGCGTAAGTTAATTTGCATTAAGGCCAAAAAAAGTGTGCGGTGCCCCTAAACCTGCAAGACTCGTAATACCAGCGGTAGTGAAAAAGCAGCGTTATGAGCCTTAACGCTGCTTTTTCACTCATACCGCAAAACTCGTAATCTAGCCGAATGCTATTTACTTGTTTATAATACTCTATCTGAGACGATTTGTTACATATTACCTAATATGGACGATCTCAACCCTTGTCTGTTTACTTCTTGGACAAATGCGAATACTCTGTACCTCTTGTTCATTTGTTTATTTGTTTACTATTTTGAAAAATCAATAAAACATTTAATTTAAAAAAAAATAAAAAATAACTTCTGTTTGTACTCTTGTCCCTATTATGCTTAAAAGATGTAACAGGTCTGGGTAGCCTGCCTCACTGGCCCTTTTTTCATGCTTTGGGGTACACAAAAATCTGACACCTTTGCACTTGAGCTCACCAAACATGTTGACACGTCTATGAGCATGACATATACATCCTGATGCCACATAAACAAAACAAAATAATAAATGTAAAAACCGGGGCCATGGTTGGTCTCAGTCCGTCCTAGATAAGTGGTAATAAATCATGCAAAAACAGCTATCAGTAAACAACTGTATACAGTCCAACAGTTAAAATGGATTATTTTGAACGCGTTAAAGATATTTTTAAGAATATCCAATAATTTCACATTATTAATGAAACTTGAGCTATAATTAAAGTTACTTAACAATTTAATTGTGACATTTAAAATATTACATAAATTAACATTTTCTTATAAAAGATATTTTTGCATTTCGAAACTGTTAACTGCTTTTTGGTATCAATAAAAAAATTCTAAATATAGTATGCGTTATTGCTATAAGGGAGGTTTAGCAAGCTGCAAGCAGACACGTTTTAAAGCAAAGAACCTGTTCACCTGCAATTGCCACTTGCAATGCAGCATCTCTTAGCAAAATTGAAGATTGCACAACAGCTCTCTTGCGCAATCCTGCCCCCCGAGTTCCAGGTGATGTAGCTGAGTCTGCCACCTCTGAAGTGGATAAGAAGCAGGTACTGCTTCTTCAATTTATGGTTGCAGGTGTGGTGACATAACTTAGAGATTTTCTCCCTGGAATATTCAAATAGCAGCCGCTTCTAAAGCAAACTTTTTAAAACACCAGATCTACTTCATGTAAGAAATCCCTTCTTTAAAGAGATATGAAACCCCAAAAAAAATATTTTGTGATTTAGATAGAGCTTACAATTAAAAAAAACCTCCATATGAGGCTGGGAAATGAGAGAATGCATCTAGCACTATATGCGGATGACATGCTCCTATTTGTGGAGCACCCAGCAAAGCACATTCCGAAAATTTTGGCGACAATTGAAGCCTTCGGGTCCTTTTCAGGCTATAGGATAAACAAAACTAAATCGGAAATCCTGTGGCTTCGGAAGCGTAAGGCGCAGTTTTGCTCATACCCGTTTCAGGAGGCCAAAGACACCCTGACTTATCTGGGCATTCAAATGTCCACCAGCAGGCAAACCTTATACCATAATAATGTCACACAGGTGTGTCGTGACCTGGCTCAAACCTTGGAAGGGTGGAGGAACCTACCGGTCTCCCTCACAGGATGAATCAACTTGGTAAAAATGGTAATCTTGCCACGGATCCTGTATCCCCTCTTGATGCTGCCTTTTCTGATTACTAGAAAGGACATGGCACTATACTCAAAGGCCCTATCTAAGTTTCTATGGAAGGGGGGCAGACCTAGAATAGCTCTCATGAAGCTATTTGCGTGACCCTCTTCTGGTGGACTGGGTCTTCCCGACCTGAAGCTGTATAACTGGGCAACACTTAGCCGCCTCATGCTAGATTGGCAACTAAAAACAGAGCACTTCTATACATCTGAACTAGAGAGGAATGCTTTGAGGGGACTTGATCCCTCATTCCTGCCCTATGCCCCGCTTAATAGCATCCCTGCGGAGGTCAAGGATAGCTTTCTTTATAAAGACGTGTTGAGGGTGTGGCGGCTGGCCCTTGGACACACTGGCCGTCGTCATGTGTCTCCCAGGTTAACCCCACTGCGAAACAATACCTGTTTCCCCCCCCGGGATTGATACCTCCCCGTTTACCATCTGGGAAACTAAGGGACTATGTTCGGTGGGAGATGCTTTAGACATCTCTAGAAAATGCATCAGGTCCTTTGGGGAGCTACAAACTCAATATGGGCTGCCGCGGGCCCACTTCTATGCTTATCTCCAGATGAGGCATTACATTGACCAGCTAATTAGGGAAGACCCACAATTTTGGGAGCCGCACGCATTTAGCGCGTCAGTGTCCGCTTTCAAGCTTGGAAGCTTTTCTATCTCGGGGATATACAAAACACTGTTGAATCATGTTGAATCTAAACACTTAACCCTGTTAGAAAATAAATGGAAAGGACACTTAGAGAGGGAAGACCTATCCGAACTAATTCAACGCAGTATAGAGAATGTTAAAAGAGCAACGCTGTCTATGACGCTGAGAGAATCTCAGATAAGAATGCTGCATAAGGATTACATTATCCCACGAAGACTAGCTAAATGGAAACACGGGGTGGCAAATGAGTGCAGTAGGTGCAAGATTAGTGACCCGGATTTTCTTCATTACTTCTATACCTGCCCGCGAGTTAGGCAGTTCTGGGGTAGGATAGCCTTCTGGATCACAAATGTCATCAAAATCAGGGTCAAGATAGAAGTGGAGCAAATTTGCTTCCTGGAATGGGGGGAGCAGGACTCTAGACACAACTCGATACTCACTACTATGATTTTAATTGCCAGAAAGGTTATACTTGGGGTCTGGACCGGGAGTGCTGCTTTAAACACAACTTGCACAAACAATTGCTTACCAAACAACTAGATACTAAGATGGACACCGACAGAAGACTTAGACACTTTATTACTAAATGGCGGAAATATATTGAAACCCTAACTGTGGACTCAAAAAAACAGTTATTGCTTCCCTTTGCGCACACTGAATACATGCTGACAGCCACTCTGAGAGGAGAGTGGGGATTCCTACACCAGACGCGGGGGGGGGTAGGGGAGAGAGAGTATTACTATCTAGTGAGTTGAAACCGTCTACCTGCCCCTGTTTTCACCTGCTTACCCCCCTCCCCAGACCCTTATGGGCCCCTTTTTTTTTTTTTCTTCTTCTCTCTTCTCGTAGACTGCAAAGTATGAATCACGGCAGATTTATTCTAGGATGATAGAATTGACACCACATGGTTGATGAGTTTAAGTGTAGATAGGTTAAGTTTGAGTTTTGAGGGGGGGAGGGGGGGAGGGGAGAGAAAAGGAAAGTTTTGTTAATACTCCATAAAAAATGGAAAGTAACTGAAACCCAAGAAATGGGACCTGAGAAATTGATGTGTGGCATTATTTTATTTTGTACCTACCTGTATCTAACTATACAAGTGTTTACTTATTCATGATAATGCTGTCTTTGATGTAAAGATGTAATCTTATTTGTACACTTTCTCTTGTCCTCAATAAAATAGAATTAAAAAAAAAAAACAACCCTCCATTTACTTCTTTTATCAAATTTGCTTTGTTCCCATGATATTCTTTATTGAAGAGATACCTAGGTAGGCATCTGGGGCCCGATCCGATATAAATTGTCGTCCGCAAAAGCCGGCGACGTCAAAATCTGCACAGGTTTGGTATCCTATATACGGCGTAGCCTAGAAGTTACGCCCGTATATTTCTGCCATCACCTGTAGTTTTTTGGGCCATAGGCAGGTATACCAAACCCGCGCAGTTTGGTATCCAATATACAGCGTAAGGACTTACATGGCGAAAATGGAGAAATCTTACTCCATTGTCACCTCGCCACAAAAAGCAGCCGTAAGAAGCCTTACGCTGACTATTGGAGCCCCGTAACTACCTAAACTACCTGCAAAATAAAAAAAATAACACCTAACGCATGCGCAATGTCTATCTACCTGTCAACCGCGATCCCCCGCCGCAATCCCTAATAAAGTGCTTAACCCCTAAACCGCCGCTCCCAGACCTCGCCGCCATCTACATAAACTAACCCCCTACTGTGAGCCCCTAAAACCGCCACCATCTAACTGATCTATCCCCTAATGTGAACCCCTAAAACCACCGCCATCTACCTTATCTATCCCCTAATGTGAACCCCTTACACTGCCATCTACCTTATCTATCCCCTAATCTGACCCCTTACACCGCCGCCACCTATATGAAAATTATTAACCCCTAATCTAATCCCCCTATACCGCCGCCAGCTATATTAATATTATTAACCCCTAATCTAATATCCCTAAAGTAATAAGTTCTATTACCAGCCCTTAAAAGGGCCTTTTGCGGGGCTTTGCCCCAAAGTAAACAGCTCTTTTGCCCTATAACCTGCCCTCCCTACACCGCCGCCACCTATATTAATAGTATTAACCCCTAATGTAAGCCCCTTACACCGCCGCCATCTATATTAAAATTATTAACCCCTAATTTAATCTATCTACCCCGCCGCCAGCTATATTATCTATATTAACCCTAAGTATATTATAGTTAATATAGTTATTACATTATATATATTAACTATATTAACCCTAATTATATTAGGGTTAATATAGTTAATATAGTTACTATAGTATTTATATTAACTATATTAACTCTATCTAACCCTAACACCCCTAACTAAATTCTTATTAAATAAATCTAATTCATATTATAAACTAAAATATTCCTATTTAAATCTAAATACTTACCTATAAAATAAACCCTAAGATAGCTACAATATAATTAATAATTACATTGTAGCTATGTTAGGGTTTATATTTATTTTACAGGTAAATTGTTAATTATTTTAACTAGGTATAATAGCTATTAAATAGTTATTAACTATTTAATAGCTACCTAGTTAAAATAATTACCCAATTACCTGTAAAATAAATCCTAACCTAAGTTACAAATACCCCTACACTATCAATAAATTAAATAAACTACAAATATCTATCTAAAAATACAATTAAATAAACTAAACTAAATTACAAAAAAAAACACTAAATTACAAAAAAAAAAGATTACAGCAATTTTAAGCTAATTACCCCTAATAAAATAATAAAGCCCCCCAAAATAAAAAAATTCCCTACCCTATTCTAACTTATAAAATACCCAGCTCTGTACCAGCCCTTAAAAGGGCTTTTTGCGGGGTATTTACCCCAAGTTAACAGCTCTTTTGCCTGTAAAAAAAAAAGAACACAACACCCCCCCAACATTACAACCCACCACCCACATACCCCTATTCTAAACCCACCCAACCCCCCCTTAAAAAAACCTAACACTACCCCCCTGAAGATCTCCCTACCTTGTCTTCACCCAACCGGGCCGAATTCCTCATCCGATCCGGGCGATGTCTTTATCCAAGCGACAAAGAAGAAGTCTTCATCCCAGCGATGTCTTTATCCAAGCGGCAAAGAAGAAGTCTTCATCCCGGCGATGTCTTCATCCAAGCGGCAGCAAAGTCTTCTTCCATCCGGCAGGATCTTCCATCAAGCGGCATCTTCAATCTTCTTTCTTCGCTCCTCCGACGCAGAGCCTCCATCCCAGCCGACGACTGAACGACGATTGAGGTACCTTTAAATGACGTCATCCAAGATGGCGTTCGTCGAATTCCGATTGGCTGATAGGATTCTATCAGCCAATCGGAATTAAGGTAGAAAAATCTGATTGGCTGATTCAATCAGCCAATCAGATTCAAGTTCAATCCGATTGGCTGATTGGTTCAGTCAATCGGATTGAACTTGAATCTGATTGGCTGATTCAATCAGCCAATCAGATTTTTCCTACTTTAATTCCGATCAATTCAATCAGCCAATCAGATTCAAGTTCAATCCGATTGGCTGATCCAATCAACCAATCAGATTGAGCTGGCATTCTATTGGCTGATCGGAACAGCCAATAGAATGCGAGCTCAATCTGATTGGCTGATCGTATCAGCCAATCAGATTGAACTTGAATCTGATTGGCTGATTCCATCAGCCAATCAGAATTTTCCTACCTTAATTCCGATTGGCTGATAGAATCCTATCAGCCAATCGGAATTCGAGGGACGCCATCTTGGATGACGTCCCTTAAAGGAACCGTCATTCGTCGGGAAGTCGTCGGTGAAGATGGATGGATCCGCGCTGGAGGTCTTGAAGATCAGCCGGTCGTCATCGGATTGAAGAACATAGAAGATGCGGCTTGGAAGAAGATGTTTGCCGGTCCGGATGTCCTCTTCTGCCCGCTTGGATCAAGACTTCAGCTGGAGGATGTACGTCACTCTTCAGCCCCCGCTTGGGCTTGGATCAACACTTCGGAGGCTTGGATCAAGACTTCCGAGGACGGATCGGTGAACCTGGCATGGTGAAGATAAGGTAGGAAGATCTTCAGGGGCTTAGTGTTAGGTTTATTTAAGGGGGGTTTGGGTTAGATTAGGGGTATGTGGGTGGTGGGTTGTAATGTTGGGGGGGGGTATTGAATGTTTTTTTTTACAGGCAAAAGAGCTGAATTCTTTGGGGCATGCCCCGCAAATGGCCCTTTTCAGGGCTAGTAAGGTAAAAGAGCTTTGAACTTTTTTAATTTAGAATAGGGTAGGGCATTTTTTTATTTTGGGGGTCTTTGTTATTTTATTAGGGGGCTTAGAGTAGGTGTAATTAGTTTAAAATTGTTGTAATATTTTTCTAATGTTTGTAAATATTTTTTATTTTTTGTAACTTAGTTCTTTTTTATTTTTTGTACTTTAGTTAGTTTATTTAATTGTAGTTATTTGTAGGTATTGTATTTAATTAATTTATTGATAGTGTAGTGTTAGGTTTAATTGTAGATAATTGTAGGTATTTTATTTAATTTATTTATTGATAGTGTAGTGTTAGGTTTAATTGTAACTTAGGTTAGGATTTATTTTTCAGGTAATTATGTAATTATTTTAACTATTTTAGCTATTGTACCTGGTTAAAATAATTACAAAGTTGCCTGTAAAATAAATATTAATCCTAAAATAGCTACAATATAATTTTAATTTATATTGTAGCTATATTAGGATTTATTTTACAGGTAAGTATTTAGCTTTAAATAGGAATAATTTATTTAATAAGAGTTAATTTATTTAGTTAGATAAAAATGATATTTAACTTAGGGGGGTGTTAGGGTTAGGGTTAGAATTAGCTTTACAATTAAAACAAAATAAAAATAAATTTTATTTATACTTAAGGGTATTAAAAATCACTGTTGATAAACATATAATTACATCAAGTTGTTGCTATTCAATTATCAATGGTTTTAAATATTAATTATAAATCGAGTTTATGATCAATGTCATTCCAAACATTTTGGACAATATATTGTCTTTGTGACATCACAATACTGTCTATAGCTTCTATAACTCTTTTACATAATGTGATTTGTTTAATGTAATCCCTCAATAGCTGGTGTTAATCCATTGTACTGTCTCATTGAATTGTAGACTTACCAAACGACAGGCTATTACAAAGTAAAATTTTATGCTTTCAGATAGGAGTTGTTATTTTAAACAACTTTTCTAAAGACTTTAACAAGGTAATTTGCTTTGTTTTATTTTAATCTAAAGTTTTAACAGCTCCTAGGTTGGGCTATATTCAAATTAAAAAATCTCTCAGGGCTTACTCTATCACTTATTATGTTTATTAACTTTGCTTTCCCTTCAATAGTTTTTTAAGTTATTGTGGCTCATATAGATTAAACATTGTCATTGTACATATATATTTATGTAACATTAATCCAATTAGAATTTTGTAGGAAGCAAATAGTGACAATAGTTGGGCTACAAATTGAAAATAAAGAAAGCCCAAAAAAATCTTTAACAAATAATGCAAACAAAATTGTTTTATTACAAACTGACAAACAATACTAAAAAATTATATATCATATTTTTAAAAACTAATGTAAACAAAAATAAATTCAAATATATATATATATATATATATATACACATATGTAACACTGAAATTGTTACTAAACAAAATATTATTTTTAATAACTATAAACATGGAAGCAATTTATCTAAAATTGTTAATTTACTCCTATTAACAATACTTGTTAGTTCTATTCTTAATCTTTCATTCCATTTTTTTTTATGACAATAGGAGTAAATTATAAATTTTTCACAAATGGCATGATGTTTACACAAATGGTTCATTTAAAAAATTTACTTTATTAAACCTTTCAACTTAAACGTAATAATATTTTATTATTGAACATTCTATTAATATTCTTTGTTTACAAACATTAACTAAATACATAAATCTACATATAGATTATATTTTAAACATTTTTTTGTTACATATCAAGATCAATGCGCTAATGATTGACTTAACGATTAATGACGTCATCGTCAAGCATGTCGTGTCCTAAATCTTTTGGTGATGGCGAATTAGTAATATTAGTTTATGCCATGGATAAATATTTTCATAAACATATTGGGGGTGTAAGGGCAGTGAGACAGGAATGCCGTGACAAAATTATATACGAGATGCTGAGAAGAATGCATCGGATTTCAAAAATTAAAAGAACAAGACGACAATGTCTTCGAAAATATAGTGACTTGAAGAGAAGAGAACCTAAGTATTATAAATCTGTTAGAAGATTGATAAGGACATGCAAGTTTAATATTGGTATATTTTAAATTTTGTTGTAATAGAAACAGATAATGTAATTTGAACTGCATCATCATTGACAAATAATCTACAATCTTATTTTTATTTTGAATTTAGAAATATGTGATATTGAGGATTATTAAAATCATTAGAGTATTAAATTGTATAGATGGCTATAGTTGGATGCTCTATCATAATCCTTACATAATAAAATTGTGTTTAGTGTCCCTTTCATCTATGTTTATTTTCAACATAATAATAAAAAAATTGACTGTCAGAGAACACTAAACCGAAATGTATTGATTATATATAAGTATCAACTAATGTAAGCATGCTGAACATTGTTAGTAGATTATGTCAATTTTAGTTATTATGAAAAAATGAACATGCTTAAAGGGACACAAAACAATTTTTTAAATTCCTGATTCAGAACCAACAATCAATTTTAAGACACTTTCTAATGTACTACTTTTAAAAAAATGTATTCGTTCTATAGCTATCTTGATTTAAAATACATGAATGTAATGCATAGGAACAGCCCATTTTTTGTTTGAGAACCTTTCTTGCTTATTGGTTGGGAAATAGAAACCTCCAGTTAACAAGCACTATCCATGTGGCTGAACAAAACATGGGCTGGCTCTTAAGATTTACATTCCTGCTTTAAAAAAATATATCAAGTTAAACTATAGAAAATATTGATAATTGTTATAAATTAGAAAGTTTATTAGAATGACATGCTCTTTCGGAATCAGGAAAGAAAACAATTTGGTTGAGTGGCACTTTAACAATGTTAGTATATACAATTTTAAAAAGTTAGAAAAGTAAGCATGCAGAACTGTGTTAGTAGAGTAAAATATAATTGTAATTAGTCTTTAAAAGTGAACTTCATGAACAATGTTAGTAGATTTTAAATTTAATTGTAAGAAAAATAAGCATGCATAACTGTGTTAGTAGAATGAAATTTAAATGCTTGACAAAAAAATAATAATAATAAAATTGTAGTAGCATGCATAATTTCCAATTTGTTAAAAAATTCTTATAAATTTTTATATTTTAATTTTTTAGTTCCAATTTTTTTTTATATTATTATGTTTATAGATATGCGAAGTAAGAAAATAAAGTGTAAACAGCCACCACGCTACCTTCGGTCAATGTTGGGAAACACCCAGGAGTGAAGCTTTATCTCCACCTATGTCACTAACACTATTGGATATTGAATTATCTCCCAATCCATATCAAGTTTTTCATAAAAACACACAGACAGGTAATGAATGGTTACTTAACATATAATTAATATATATATTTTTTTTCAAACAAGCTTTATTGATATAAAAAAAAAAAAGAAAATTGTTTACAAGTGCCGTAACACTGATCCGGCATAAAAGACAGTACAGATGAATATGAAAAGTAAAGTAAAATAAAAGCGAGGCAAGAACTGTCCATTTGTTAAGGTACTAAAGTCCATGTCATCGTAAACAAAAGAGGTTTTCATGGAACATAAGCTTGTAGGTTTTCCATTTTTCTTCTTCAAAACAAAACAATTCAATACAATATACATAAAAACATAAAAACTTTGTTACGCAACATAAACACAAGTGGTGATAACTGACTGAGTGAAGTTTCCATAATGTAGATAGTAGCAATAATCAAAAAGGAAGACTAACATCATATTATGGAGCATAAAGTTATATGATTTCGTTACACACCATAATTTGCCATAACAGAATATATTTGTACCGTATTACAAACCATTTTACATCATATTGATCAATTGCCCTGTTTTCCCCATATGTTTCCTATATGAGGCACAGATTCAAAACAAAGCCCTAACAGTCCCCTTACCCCAGTGAGTGTATTAATTTAATTTAATGTGGGGGAATTATGTTAGAGTTATTAATTTGGGGAGGTATCCTGTCATTTACATGAATATATGTTTCCCAATATAGAGACATTGCGCAATAAAAATCCATCCTGTTGGTTTTGAGGTAGTGAAATCTCTCAAGGGACAAAAGGAGCGTAACATTTTGTGTCCATTCTATTTTGGATGGGGTTCTACGCTGTTTCCAAAGTCTTGGGACCAGTCGTTTTGCACTACTAAGCATAATGTATAATAGTATTTACACTTAATCTTGGGTGGTTTATTAAATATTATTGTTAGGGGATCAAAAGGGATTTCCTGTGAGAGAACTTTTTTGATTTCCTTATGTATATCCTGCCAGTATGGTTGAAGTGTGGGACATTCCCACCAAATGTGGCATAAAGTACCAATCTGCTTGCAATCCCTCCAGCAGAGGGGGTCGGAATGTGGATAGATCTTAGCTAGCCTACTTGGATATAAATACCATCTACACAACAGTTTCATGTTTGTCTCTGTGATGCTCATTGAAGAAGGTGCTTTACCCATTTGTTGGAAGATGATGTCCCAGGTTTCTGAAGGAACAACAAGGCCTAATTCAGATTCCCAAACTCTGGTGTATGACGGGAGGTTTTTAGAGTGTGAAGTTATTAAAATTTTGTATATCGCTGAAAGTGTACCCTTCACTGCCTGTAGGCGCCGGCATAATAGCTCGAAAGGGTTTAGACTCCGTACTAAGTTAGACTTATCTCTATGACTGGAAAGGAAGTGTGATAGTTGTAGGTACTCTAACCATCTGTTAAAAAGAAAAATATTTTTTTCTACTAGAGAAGCTCTGGCCAAGATAGCCCCTCTTTCTGTAACTAGATAGCAGGGTAAGCCTGCTGCGATAGTATATAAGCCTCCTGCCCATAGATGTTTGAGTGGAGGGAAATCTATTATGTAATAAGGGAGTTAATGGCAAGGGGATTGTAGATATACCCCTCTGAGGTCTAGTGAGACAGTCCCATGTTAGAAGTGTGTCGGTCACTAATGAAGGAGTGAGTGGCGGCATGTTTCTGTGTTGTCTATATGTCCAGCATAATGCCCCTAGGCTTTTTGAGCCAACTAAATCGTTCTCTAGTTTCACCCATTCCTTATCATGAGTATTTTTGCACCAGTCAACCACTCTATTCAGTTGTGCCGCCTGTTGGTATAATAAGAGCTTGGGCACTCCCAGTCCCCCTCTATCTCTATTTCTGTAGAGTGTGGACTTAGCTATTCTGGGGCTTTTGTGAGCCCAAATAAAGTCATTCACCAGCGCCTGTGCAGTATGTATATATTGCGGAGGGGGCTGAGTAGGTACAGTCTGGAACAAATAAAGAAAACGGGGTAAAATACTCATCTTAAAGGCTTGTATCCTGCCCAGCCAAGAAAGACATTTGCTCCGCCAGACCCTTAATTCCGCTCTAACGGAGTCTAAGAGGTTCTGATGGTTCAACTGATATAAGGATTCCCTTGAATTTGTTATTTGCACCCCTAGATATTTTATGGAATTGTGTTTTGGTATAAATTGGTATTGTGAGGTAATCTGGCTAGCCGTTTGGCCCGTGATCCCAATACCCAGAAACTCCGATTTCAGCATGTTTATTTTAAAGTTAGAAAGGATACTATATGTCTCTATTACCGGCATTAATGCAGAAAGAGACTGTAGGGGAGAGTTTAATGAAAATAAAATGTCTGCATACAACGTTGTTTTGTATTGTGTATCTTCAATTCGAATCCCGTGTATTTCTTCATTTTTCCTAACATTGGAGGCTAAGACTTCCATGGCCAAGATAATCAATAAAGGGGAAAGGGGACAGCCCTGCCTCGTTCCATTCAGTATGGGGAAGTGGTCTGAAATGGAATCATTTAATTTGATACAGGCTTTTGGCGCATGATAGAGAGCAAAAATTTTCCCTATAAGTTTCTCTCCTATGCCAAACCGGGCTAGTGTGAATTTTAAAAATAGCCAGTCTAACCTATTGAAAGCCTTTTCGGCATCGATGGCCAGGAAAATTGAAGGGATATCATGGGTTTGGGAGTACTCGAGCAAATTTAGAATCTTGATGGTATTGTCTTGCACCTCTCTATGGGGTACAAAGCCAACCTGATTTAAATGAATTAATTGTGGCAGGAACTTATTGAGTCTGGAGGCTATGAGTTTTGCATAAAGCTTAATGTCAACGTTTAATAACGAGATGGGGCGGAAATTAGATGGGGGTATCTGTTGACTTACCGGGCTTGGGAATTACTGTAATGTGGGCCTCCAGCATGGGAGAGAGAAAAGGATGTCTCTGGTCTGCTATATTAAATATAGAGCATAAATGGGGAAGTAGGATAGGCGCAAATTTTTTGTAATATGAAACAGTGAACCCGTCAGGGCCTGGGCTCTTACCTGTAGGTAATTGTTTAAGGGCAGCTAGGATTTCTATTGTTGAAAAAGGTACCTCTAATTCTTCCGCCTGTGCGTCAGTAAGTTGAGGTAGAGGAGTGTCTGACAGGTATGCTTTGATGGTATTTCCTATGTCTGTGGGATGGCCATTTTTCGGGAGATCATAAAGTTTAGAATAATATGCTAGGAATTGAGAGAGGATTTCGGGCGTGGTGTTTACCTTCTGATTTGTAGGAGTTTTAATTTCGTGTATGAAAGATTTCAGTTTTTTAAGCTTAAGGGAGCGTGCAAGAAGTTTTCCCGCCCTGTTATTTTCGAAATAAAATTTTTGTTTAGTTTTTAAGGCCAATGTGTTAGCTTCCTTTACTAATTGTTGTAGGTAACCACTTTTCTAGCCTTTTCTAGATCTACTAGAATTTGAGGGGAAGTGGGGTTTCGTTTGTGTTCGTATTCGAGTTTGGATAGTAGGTCAGCGGATGTTTTATACAATAACCGTGCTTTCTGCCTAACGTGTGCCTGGTATTTTATAAATTCCCCTCTGATAAAACATTTGTGGGCCTCCCACACCACAAAGGGATCTGTTTCGGGCAAAGAATTGAATTGAAAGTATTCAGGGAGGAGTTTCTCTATCTTATTTTTAAAATCAGGGAAATTTAATAAGTTCTCATCTAGTTTCCACTGATAAGTGCTTTTTGGTGCAGAGGGCCAGTTAAGTTTCGTAAGTACTGCAGAGTGGTCAGACCATACTGTATGTGAAAGTCTAGAGGACAAGACATTAGTGAGGCCTTTTTGGTTTGTGAGATGATAGTCAATTCTGCTGTAAGAACGATGTGGGGCTGGAAAAAAAGTATAATCCCTCTTCCCGGGGTGTTTAAATCTCCAAAAATCAAACAGTGTCTGCTCAAACATAAGCTTCCACAATTGTTTGACCACGTTCTTTGAGGTTGAGGGCTTAGGGTTTGTAGTGTCTAGATTCGGTTGGATGGGGATATTAAGATATCCCCCTACATAGAGTTCTCCTATCACGTGGTCTAGTATCTGCGCAAAATGTTTTTTTAAAAAAGGGGAGCTGCCTGGTATTGGGGGCATACAAACTGACCAAAGTCACAGGAGAACAAACAATAAGCCAGTCACACATAAAAACCTACCTTCTATATCTGTGTGGGTTTGTATAGGTGTGAAGGATACATGTTTGCTTACAAGGATACTCACACCATTACGTTTGTGATCAAAAGAACTATGAAAACATTGTGTATAATAACCGCCAAAATATTTAGGTTCTTTTTTAAAAAGTGTGTCTCCTGTAGGAAGATGATGTCGCCCCCCCCCTCCTACGGAGGTCTCACATAGCTATTGTGCGTTTCTGTGCAAAGTTCAAGCCCCTAGCGTTCTGGTTGATTAATGTAAGAACTTTATTGTTTGCGGCCATAGTATAACTGCGTGGTTTTGCCTATAGAAATGTATGGTGGACTGCAAACTATGCTTTCCTTAATGGTCTGTATGTGTGTAGAAAATTCTGAATGTGTCACTGAACCGTGCCTCTATTGCGCAACATTAACAACATAACCAAAAAACAAAATTGAAACAAACAGCATATTTTATATCTTATCACAAAATATCTTAATACTATTAAAGTCATATGACGTTAAATACACAAGAGGGGATAATAACCAGCTCCCTCCCAAAAAAATTTACCATTAAATCTGACTAACGCCTAATAGCCATTTCGTCTTGCTACCAGTATAGGGGTGTTAATTACTCCTGAACTCTTTTTTTTTCACAGTCCCCTATGCTATTAGCTTGAAGAGATATGCCATTAAAATCAATTGTATTTGCTACAATCCTAGCTATGGGTTCAAAACAGCTACAAGTAGACAATAGGAATAATAAAGTTTTGCGCAGGTGTGCACAACTAAAACAATACTTTACCATGGTACAATTCTGATGGGATCAAGCAGTATAGCCACGCCCGGCTACCAGTTCAAAGAAAACCCAGTGGGAGGGGAGGCCCTCTAAGTTGTGCTCCAGGGGGGAAACCAAGAGGCCCAGCCAGCGACCATGCCCTCGGCTTGGAGACCACCCGGTGCCAATTTCCAGGTTACAGGATCTCTTCTTAGGAGGTTCTGTAGGTTCTTCTATGGGTAGTCCCACCGGTGGATCGATTTCTAATGCTGAGCAAAAGTCACTAATATCTTCTAGAGACTTGCAAATTAATTTTCTATTTCCATGCAGAACATAAAGATGAAAAGGGAATCCCCATCTATAAAGGATTTTCTTTTTTTACTGAGAAGTGTTGTTAAGGAGGTTAGATCTCTTCTCCTCTGCAATGTCCGTTGTGACAGGTCCTGATAAAATTGGAGAACAACCCCCCTAAACTTCACTGGTTGGTTTTTGTGTGAGAGGATTAGGAGTTCCTCCTTCTCCCTGAACTCCTTGAACTTCATAATGATGTCTCTTGGGGGTGCTGTATCGGGGGGTTTTGGTCTGAGGGCCCTGTGGGCTCTGACCCAGGGGATATCCGTGGAGGGTGAGGTATTCTTGAGATGTGCAAAAAGGGTCGGGAGATAAGTTGTAAAATCTTTAGGTAACACCGACTCAGGGACTCCATGAATTCTGAGGTTTTTTTCGACAACTTCGGTTTTCGAGGTCTTCTATTTTGTCGTGGAGGTCGGCTAAAATTGATGTGTGATGGTTTGTGGTGTCTTGGGCCATGATGATTTCTTCTTGCAAGTGGTCAGTAAATTCTTCTAATGCCTCCACTCCGTTACCCATAGAGTGTAAATCCTGTTTTATTTCAGCTATTTCTTCACGTATGCTTGAACGAATTATGTCTGCGATGCCCTGTTTGGACGCTAGCGTGGAGAGAATAGTATTAGGTACTGGTGTACTCTCCTCTGGGCCTTCCATATTTTTTTATGGTGTTGGCGCCTTTTTTAACGGCGACCTATTGACTTCCTCACTCGCTGTGATCTTTGAGCTTGAGGGGGAGAAAAACTGGTCTACCGAGCTGTCTTTGTGACTGGACAGTTTCGGCAGTTTATTGAGCTTTGCTGAACGTTTAGCGTTCATTTTATATTGCTGTCTTAAGCTTGTCAAATGTTCAGTCCCTTCTTCTCAGAGCCTGATATAATAACTGAGCGGAGATGTGTAATAATATGTTGTTAAGACACAGTCAGGTTCGTCAGATATATATTTTATGAGTAGTATCTAGGCTGATCTCCGTAAAAACCTCCCCTGGGGTAAACAAAACAAAATAACCAACTTTCAATAGCGAGCATATATGGTTAAAGCTTCAAGTGAAGTGGAGAAAGCAGGCCCCGTCTGCTATATACAGCACAGGATGAGTGCCGGGAAGCATATAGTGTATTTATTAGGCAAGTCAGCCTTTCACTGCTGCATTGACCATATAACCCCTTAACACAAACCCTTCAGTGTCACTGTGGTTAATTTCCTGAGGTAAGCGGCTTAAAGAAGGTCCGAGGGTTGCAGCGCTATGTGCTCCTTACTTGTTGTAAAGTATCATGAGCATTCACAGCAACTGCCACCGGATAACAATATGGCGAATTCCTGCCTGAGTATATTGCGGCTGGGTTGCGCTTTGATTCAGTACCTCTCTTGGAGTAAGTATTGAGCACCCTCTGCACGCCTCCCTACATTACTATCATTCTGTGTGCTGAGCGGCGATATCTTTCCTCATGTGCCGCAAACCTGGCTCCTCTGCTGATCGTAATGCTGCTACCCGCAGAAAGATTTCTAAGTGCGACACAGGCTGCGATGTTGGGTGCATCCGGTAGCACTGCAAATTACCTCAAGTCTTTCGCTGACATATTCCTACGGTTCCTTGTGGTGCAAGCTTTCATTTGCCCATCTTTTGCTAGAGTTATGTATTGAAATTAAGGCTATTTTAGGCGATGCTGTGGAGCTGATTTACAGAGCTCTGGTGTTACACAGCCATCTTAGCTGCGGCCAGCTCCGCCCCCCATAATTAATATTTTTAAAATATTTTTTGGCTTCAATAGTTTTTTATCTTTATCTTTGTTATTACTTTAACATAGATATTACCATGGAAGACCTAGAAAATATGGATGAAATCGATGATTTTCCAAATTCTGATTGTGTGCCATTAGGTGAAGGGTTGAGTTCAGATGATAGTCAGCCAAGAATAGAAGTTTTAAGAACAATGATGGTAGATAAAGGTATGTTTCATACTCATTACTCTTAAAACAAAGAAAAAAAATGTTTTAACTAATACATATTGCATATTTTTAGGAGTAGGGTCTGATGAAAGCTTTAAAGGAGTGGACATAAGTGTAGAAGCCAATATAGTCGATGAAATCGATAATACAACAGCAGTAATAATTGTGAACAGATAACCATATGATACATTGAATATGGATATGTAAATTTAAATACTAATTGTTTTGCTTTTGTCATTCTACAGATGTATCTTCAACATCAACTACTGAAACTGAAGACAAAAGTACTCAGAGTTGTCTTGAAGATAATGCTAAACTCAAAATCGCTAAAATTAGGGCAATTTTGGGAATGTTATTGGAGCAAGTAGATTTTCTATACTGAAAATATGTTATTTGATTTTATTCTGTTATTTGTTGTTGTTTTTTAAATTTGGAATATAATTTTCAGAAGAATGCCAACGAAAAAATGACAAATACTTTTTTTTTTAACAATCAACAGTACATCAGAATTTAGAGTTTCTGTAAATAAAGGATATTTGTTTTGCAAAATAATTTTGTATTTATTAAAAAATAACATTTTAAACCTAAAAATAAATAAATATATAGAACAAATATATGTCTGCAAACAATTAACAGAAAATACAACTTTGTGGATTTTGGTGGTATAAATAAGAAATAAAATGTTCATTGTAGCCTTGGTCTTTTGGGGTCTGTTGTACCCTCCCTTTCACTTAAAATAGACAACAGTGATTGTAGTGTCCTTTCAGTGAGGCTTAAGGCTCTATTTATTTGCTGGGTTTTTTCTTCGTCCATCTGCCTCTGCCACTGAAACATTTCTCTTTGGAGATTTAATTTTTGCCTTTCAATTTCAGTTTTTTCTTTTTCAATTTCAATATTTTTTTCAGAAATGGCTGCCCAACGTTCAATTTTATTGTTAATAACATTCTGCATGTCCCTGTGGTCCTCTCTATATTGCCTGGCAAGGGACATTTCCGTTAAGCCAACATCAGCCAATAGTCCTTCAGCTGGTGGATTTTCAATATTTACATCCCCTGTTTCTTGTGGTAGTGGTGGTGGTGGTGGTGCCTGGGTTTCCACTTGTTCCTCCGGATTTTCAGGGGTATGTATTTCCAATTGTTGGGCATCTCCAAATTCATCGAGAAAATCTGGAGTCTCGCTTCCATCATGCCGTCCTGTATTTACCTCTGAATTAGGATTTTCCTCTCTTATTGGTATGAGATTTATAGTGATCTCCCTTGATGAGTTTTCTTCTTCTAGATCAAACCATAAACAATTGTTAGAAAATAACCATAACATTTTTTACAGACGGTTTCATAGATGGAATAGAGGTAGAGAGCAGATAAAACAGTCATACACAAAAATTTTAATTATATTATATATACAGTATATATCAGTGATACATACCATCAAATAATGGAGATGAATGTCCAGTCAAACTATGGAACAGACGTCCCAAATCAGCTATAAAAAAAACAAAAAGACAATAAGATTTGAGTAAATTGGAATTATTGACATATATACAAATGCAATTACATTCCCTTTAAATGTATTTCTAAAAATAATAATATCAATTAAGTTTGCAATTAATGAAAAGCTCAGATCATTGGTATTTGTCATTCAACTGCCATTCCATCTCTAAACGATCTTGAACTAAATTTTGTCAATACTAACATTGTACATTTGTTATTATTTAATAAAAAAAAATTATTTGAGAATTAAATTTTTGGATTTGATAGATGAAAGACATAACACACGCCATTTTAACTTTTCATTGGGAACATTGATTTTTATTTTTTTAAAAAATGAAAGTGCTAATTTGTAATTTGGTTCTAAAAAATCATTTACTTACCAGTTCCTCCTCCAACACCTGTTTCTGGAGTGCTGGTCCTTACATCAAGGAGTGTATCCGCAAATGAAGAACTGTGTGTGACAGTACATGTGGACCATATAAATTGACCAAGAGCTGCACTGGTAGATGGTCTTGAAACAGCTGCAGAAGATCTGGAAGAAGTGGACACTTCATTGGTACTCCTCCCAGGCTGTGCTTGTGGTGTCGGTGTAGCTTTAAAATAAATTATAAAAATATATATTTTTATTAATACATTTTTCTATTTGCTTTTATTTGTAGTTTAAACTAAAAGCTAATACTGGTAATAATACTCTGATCACAGCAGTGACTGCTGGCACAATCATTAAAGGGACATGAAAACAAACATTTTACTATCATGATTTCAAAAGAACATGCTTTTTAAAAATTATTTTTTTAATTTAATTGTATTATCTTTTTGGCTTGATTCCATTGATATACTTTGATGAAAAGCATATCTACATAGGCTCAGTAAATGATCATTGGTTGATGCACATAGATGGCTCGTGTGACTGCGTCAACCATGTGCATCGCTATGTCTCAAACAAAGGATATCTATAGAAAGCAGAAAATTAGATATTATAACTCATTTTGAAAGCTGTTAAACTTGTATTCTATACTCAAATACTGCAACATGGAAGTTAAAAGATAATAAATTTACAAAGGCATGTGATCAGGGGGCAGTCAGAATATGCTGAGATAAAAGTTAAAGTGATATGAAACCCAAAATTTTTCTTTCCTGATTAATGTCGAACATATCACGTTACACAACATGAATAATTTATTTATAGTGTCAAATTTGATTATTTCTATTGTCATTATCTCTTGAAGGAGTTTTAATGCAATACTGGTTTCTAAATAAACACATGGGTGAGCCAATGACAATCGGTAGATATATGTAGCCAACAATCAGCATCTAGAACCTATGTTCTTTTCTGCTCCTGAGCTTACCTAGATAAACCCTTCTGCAAAGGATAAGAAGATACCGAACCAAAATAAATATTAAAAGTACATTTGAAAGTTGTTTACAATTGCATGCTCTTTATAAATCAGGGAAGAAAAAATGTTTGTTTCCTGTACCTTTAATATCATATTATTTACTTGTATCGAACCATATTATAAAGCAAACCTGTTCACATGGCATTTAATTACATTAATATTACAATTAATTGCTCATAAATGTAATACAAATATTTTGAATACAAAGGCACGGCATGAGCACAATGTTATCTTTAGGGATCACATTAATAGTTGTCCCCTATATTTATAATCAACTCCTTAAAAAAAAGTTTATAGGCGTCATAAAAATGTTGTTTTATTACCGAGTAAATCTTTATCTTTTTAACACACTATTGTATGCATGAACAATACAATAGATATATATCAAAATTTTTCTTATATTCCCGTTATAGCTTCAAAAAAAAGATAATTATAGAAACCCTATTATTGTACAATCCCATTTATACTTTTTTTGATTATATATATATATACATATATATATATATTTATTCTAAAAATACATTTTTTTTTAAATGCGCCATAATTGATAAGACTCAAAAATATTTGGGGCCTATGTGTGGATTCACGTACGGAAGCAGATCATTTATTTAGTAAGAAGACAGATAAGGTTATTTTTCATCCATAATATTGGAGACACTGAACTATCGTTATTTAACAAACATTTTGCGTCAATTATTACGTTATACATTTACCTCTCAAATCACTGTCATAATCGTCCATTATGCCGGTGATGATTTCAGGTCCTAGACGCTGAACAAGCTTCTGCTCATAGTCATTTAAGTCGGCCACATATGCTGGTCCACCCCCGGTAGCACGTGCAGAATTTTCTTCTCTGGCCAATTTAGCTTTGGCAAAACGTTTGATGTCGTTATAACGTTTCTTCAGCTGTTCGACATCCTTTTTTCCAGGACCCTGGGCACTAACGGCATCGCTTATCCTTTGCCAGATCATCTTCCTCCTTGAAAAATTAGTCTGTTTGACATGACATCCAAATAAATAATCATGAGTCAATAATCATATCAATCAAAACTACGTTTTGCTGATGCGAAAAGTGAGGATTCTTGCATTTTGAAGTGGTATCAGATCCAGATGAAGCCATATCCAATTTGTAAATAAATATTACAAAAATAACGAATTGTAATCACTGTTCAAAAAATTTGGAACAATAATAAACTTGTTTAGAAAAGTTGCACTTTTATAGTAGCCAAATTATTTTCCCGCGACTACTATGACGTTTCTGACACCTTGCATGTCACGTGTTAATAATTGGCCATACAATTCTACTGACATTTAAGTATATTAGCTTAGTCGCGGCGAGCGAGGCATCAAATTTATCAATAATCCGCCACTGCTTGCGGTGGGCTAGACGTGTCTATTTATGGGTGGATTATTAGCACATAGTGACAGCGGACACCATTTCGCCTGCGGCGAGTAACGGCGAGTTTATCCGTGTCTACAATGTCGGATTAATTGACGGCTTTGTACATGGAGCCCTATATGTCCAAAAGCAGGGGCGGTTCTACACAGGGGCCCACAGGGGCCAGTGCCCCTGTAAAAATGTCCCTGGCCCCCTGAGCTGGCCACTGAGCTGACTGAAAAATACCGGACAAGACCAAGGCTATTTATCTGCTTCCCTGTCCCTGAAACACTGTCTAGTCAAAGGTTCGAGTTCCGGTAGGAGGAGCCAGCAAGGGGAAGCGCTGGTGCATCGCTCTCTGTGAGAGTCCTGGCGGCAGTAGAGTCATACATCGTGTCCGTTCGCACTCATGCGCATGCGCAACCTCCGGCTCACAACAGTATAGCTCAGTGGTTGTCATAGCAACAGCCATAAACAAAGAGCGCGCAGTGTGAATGGGCCGACATAGAACTATAGCTTATAGATGTCAGTGGTAATCGTATCATGGATTTGGACTGGAATCTGTGTAGGGAAAAAACAAAAACATTTGACCGTGCTAAAATAGAGCATCGAGCAGTCACAGATACCATCCATGAAACGAAACCCACAAAAAGTGCAGTAATGGCATAACTTGTGAATGAAGAAAAGGTGATAAAGCTACACATATTAGGCAGATGATAAAGTATAGAAGGTAAAAATACTAAGAATAAAACCATGTTGATACATAATAAAGTTGAACAATATAAAACAACATTGTTCCAAAACATTGATATATCAAAACAGCTTAATATGCATACATCATGCCTCACAGGAGTATGCTAGAAACATATTTAAACAACGAGATCCCAAAGCAACCGTTTTCATCACTTGGCAGATGAGAGAGTATTGAAGATTACACCACAGCCTACCTGGTACTTAATAGGGAATAACTTTTTAGTAGAATGGGCTAAAGTCCAAGTATGTATTCAGTCCCCTTGGTGCCAGAGTATCAAGGCGATAGATCCATCTGCTCTCACGTTGCAGTAATCTGTTGGCCCGATTTCCACCCCTGGTTGGAGGAGGTTTCTGGTCAATGAGCATGCAGCGTATGCTTGAAACAGTATGTTTATATTCAGCACAGTGCCGGGCTACCGGCTGATCCGATTCACCCTGTTTCAGGGCCTCACGTATGGCACACCTGTGATTAGCCATCCGTTCACGAAAGGTGGTAACCGTTTTGCCCACATACACCTTGGAGCACGGGCAAATCAGGATGTATATGACATACGTGCTAGTACATGTCAGACGATGGTGGATTTTGAATCTGTGATTGTTATGTGGGTGCTGGAAGGTATCACCCCTCAACATACCATTACAGGTGACACAGCTGGCACAGGGGCAGCAGCCCTTCTTTGAAGATTTCAGCCAGGTATCCTTTTTATAGTGTGCAGTTGGATCAGCCTTAAAAAGGATATCTCTCAGATTTTTAGCTCTGCGGTATACCATCCTAGGTGCCGGCATCTTTTGAAACAGCAGGGTGGAATCGCTCTCAACCACGGGCCAATGTTTCCTTACTGCTCCGGTAAGAATTTCACTCCTGGAAACATATGTCGTGATCATATTTAACTGTTCCTTAGGTTGTATGTCCAAGGTCCCAGTACTCAAGGTAGTATCTGTGTGTAGCAACTTCTCCACTTCTCATTCGTGTCATAGCCTCTTGCCTGTAGCTTCTTCCACATTTCATCCATCTGGATGTGCATTTGGGATATCTTGCTGTTGTTTCTGATTACGCGGGTGAGCTGAGAGGTGAGGACACCCTTCTTTTGGTGCCTAGGGTGAAAACTTCTAGCGTCAAGAAGTGAATTGCGGTCGGTCGGTTTCGTGTATAATGATGTTCCGAACCGCAGTTCACCGCAGGCAACAACCTTAAAAATGTACATTCATTAGGTCCAACTCAAGTTTGAACGTGATGGGGCTAGCCATGGAGTTCAAACCTGACACCCACACACGCAACATAGCTTCACTGGAAAGAGATAGATTATCACTTACACGCTGTATTTCTTTCTGGTTATTATAGAATTTTTTTTATTCCAAGATGGATGAAATGGGGAAGAAGCTACAGGCAAGAGGCTATGACACGAATGAGATACGTGATATCCAGGAGAAGTTGCTACACACAGATACTACCTTGAGTACTGGGACCTTGGACATACAACCTAAGGAACAGTTAAATATGATCACGACATATGTTCCCAGGAGTGAAATTCTTACCGGAGCAGTAAGGAAACATTGGCCCGTGGTTGAGAGCGATTCCACCCTGCTGTTTCAAAAGAGATATCCTTGTTAAGGCTGACCCAACTGCACACTATAAAAAGGATACCTGGCTGAAATCTTCAAAGAAGGGCTGCTGCCCCTGTGCCAGCTGTGTCACCTGTAATGGTATGTTGAGGGGTGATACCTTCCAGCACCCACATAACAATCACAGATTCAAAATCCACCATCGTCTGACATGTACTAGCATGTATGTCATATACATCCTGATTTGTCCATGCTCCAAGGTGTATGTGGGCAAAACGGTTACCACCTTTCGTGAACGGATGGCTAATCACAGGTGTGCCATGCGTGAGGCCCTGAAACAGGGTGAATCGGATCAGCCGGTAGCCCGGCACTGTGCTGAATATAAACATACTGTTTCAAGCATACGCTGCATGCTCATTGACCAGGAACCTTCTCCAACCAGGGGTGGCAATCGGGCCAACAGATTACTGCAACGTGAGAGCAGATGGATCTATCGCCTTGATACTCTGGCACCGAGGGGGCTGAATACATACTTGGACTTTAGCCCATTCTACTAAAAAGTTATTCCCTATTAAGTACGAGGTAGGCTGTGGTGTAATCTTCAATACTCTCTCATCTGCCAAGTGATGAAAACGGTTGCTTTGGGATCTCGTTGTTTAAATATGTTTCTAGCATACCCCTGTGAGGCGTGATGTATGCATATTAAGCTGTTTTGATATATCAATGTTTTGGAACAATGTTGTTTTATATTGTTCAACTTTATTATGTATCAACATGGTTTTATTCTTAGTATTTTTACCTTCTATACTTTATCATCCGCCTAATATGTGTAGCTTTATCACCTTTTCTTCATTCACAAGTTATGCCATTACTGCACTTTTTGTGGGTTTCGTTTCATGGATGGTATCTGTGACTGATCGATGCTCTATTTTAGCACGGTCAAATGTTTTTGTTTTTTCCCTACACAGATTCCAGTCCAAATCCATGATACGATTACCACTGACATCTATAAGCTATAGTTCTATGTCGGCCCGTTCACACTGTGCGCTCTTTGTTTATGGCTGTTGCTATGACAACCACTGAGCTATACTGTTGTGAGCCGGAGGTTGAGCATGCGCATGAGTGCGAACGGACACGACGTATGACTCTACTGCCGCCGCCCCCTGTATATACCTGACCTGTTGCCGTGGTTACGACGGTAGCTACGTCCTGACGTTGAATACATCTATGCGTGTGTATTACGCCTAGTGAGCCGATTTGGATTGCGGTGGTTTGGCGGTAAAATATATTATGTATTTTGTGTATTTAAGGAATGCCGATTTTAATGTTTGTTAGGAGGTTGAGGTGCTCAGTTGTATTTGTTAAGGTGACATTTGACAAAGGCACGAAATATGTGCCAAAACGTTATGTCTTTTTAAGTGTATATAATAAAGGATGCTTTTAATATAAAGCCCAGTGAGTGCCTACTTTTTTCCTGACATTCTATCTACTACTAGCAGTGCACCTTGGCATACTTTATGGATGGGGTAAGATTGTGCTGTCCTGTTTGGATTTTATATATATATATATATATATATATATATATATATATATATATATATATATATATATATATATATATATATATATATAAAATATACTTACAGATGGGGAGAGGAAAATACAGTATATCATAAATATTCAATTTATAAAAGGTGCAGACCCTGAAAAAACACATATAAACATTACAAACAAGAAAGAGAGTAGAGAATATGTATATTCACTTAAAAAGACAGTGATTTCAGCCCTCAATTATGTTTTATCAAAAATTAAGGTATGACACCAATTCAATTAAAAAATGCTTATTTTATTTGGCTATGTCCACACACGTCCAGAATCTGCAGGTAAACCATATAAACACAGTGTCCTAGCCACAATAAAGATCAAATTACATAATGGCAAAGAAACATGTGTATATACAAAATAAATAACAATAAGGATTAAAAAGCATGGCCAGCTCATATGGAGATACATGCACCCTAAAGATAGAGATTACTCGTTCTTTTCCCACCCTCGCAATCTGTACTCGAGGATAGATTATTTAATAACAGACTCTCTGGGTCTGTCCCTTGTCACTAATGCTGAAATCCTCCCTCAGACATGTTTAGACCCCTCCCCTGTTTCATGCACAATACAATGGCCAAGTGCACCAATCACACCATATATCTGGAGGCTGGATGAACACATATTAAAAGATAGCTTACACCGATTGCAACTAGAGAACTCCCTCAAGGAATTCTTTACACATAATACACCAGACCTTCACGCACCTTCCACCATATGGGAAACACATAAATGCGTCATCAGAGGCAAACTCCTCCAGTTGAAAACTACACAAAAAAAAGGTCAACATCTAAATTAGCGCATGTCACAAATTCCATACTGGGAGACTCAACACAAAAGGGATCCCACGTCAGATGTCGCATCTAAGGCACTAACGCAGACACGAAGAGATCTGAAAACACATTTGCTCAAACAAATGCAAATTAAAACATTACATCTCAAACAACATTACTATGAACAAGGGGATTCCCTATTAGTGTTATGACTATTACCTTTATCTATAAAAGTATATTATGTGATAGGAGAAATGTGTGTAATTTTTAATGACACACTTTCTTATAACTAAAACTTAAAGATAATAAACAAAACCTGAATCCTTTTGGTTGCTATCAGTCTATTAATTATACCGACACCAGATGAATAACAAAAATTAGCTTTATTAAAAGATTTTGATTGGAAAATAATCAGAAGTAATCAAAGTATATACAGTGAAATAACCTATAATCCTATAATAATCAACTAAAGCAGTTACATAAGGAAAACAGAATTAACGCAGAAACGAAACTATAAAGATAATTAAATCATATTTTCAAAATAACACAAAAATTGGCTTAATAATAAGAACTTAATATTTGATTATAAACCCTTTAAGGTAATTGCAGAGAAGCAGGTAAATTAATAATCATGACAAACCATCAGATAGTAATTTATCACAATTCCTGATACACCCGGTGTTATTGTCGACTAATAAGACCAAGTGGTAGGAATTATCTAAAGAAAAACACAAAGCTATAAAACAATTAATTAATTTACCTGATTAAATAGACAAAGATATTTTAAATAAATGTAAGGTGTAAATCTTAATGATATTAACATTTAAGGTGACTTAATTTCATACATCACAAAGTTAATAAATTCCCCCTTTTCAAACAGGAATCAAGCTGTCAGGTCGTAGGTCTGTCCGAGTAGGCTAAACTAGCCTCAACAGTTATAATCCAATAATCTCGGACCTCTGTAGTTGATTAGCAAATTACCAACTCCATATATGATGTGACCAGTTCCAAAATACAGGAAAAACGACCCCCTCCTATTGGGCTAGACCCTATATATTACCATTCTCTATTCTAGGAGGAGTAATTAATTATAATATTTTAATCATTAATTAACATAAAATTAATTAGATGAAAGATTATTGTTCTAACAGTACATGGCTCCCGCATATAGGGTAAAAATTCAAGAAAAATACTTATTTTATTTTTGTTTACCCCAATATTCCTAGACTACAGTCAAGGTTATAAATTGCACTTATTTACAGAAATAAGCGACTAGCTGGGGCCTAAGCAAGTAAACTACCTTAAATAATGGAAAACATATTGATATAAAACTTCTCAGTCAGCAAGACTGAAAACAAAAAAAAAACCAAAATTTAATGTTAAAATAGATGAGTCATGTGTAGGCTTAAATAATAATAAAAAAACAACAACATGGAGTCTGTTGTGTCATGAAAAATTAATGACATTAGCGAAGGCACTAAAGCGCAAGCAACTCAAAACACACGTATTAGAACTCACAGACAAACAGGGAACGAGATTTAGGGATAGTAAGGAAATTGCAAACATTTTTAAAAACTATTACTCTTCCCTATACAACAAGGTAAAGTACCACAAGACAAACACTTAGAAACATACTTCTCAGATATCACTCTGCCAAGCCTCACAATGGAAGATTTAGAACACCTTGACTCGCCAATAACTAATAAGGAAATAGCCCTAGCAATGAAAAATATGCCAAATGGGAAGAGCCCGGGCCCAGATGGTTTTAATGTAAATTACTACAAAACATTCAGGACCCAGCTTATACCCCAACTATCACTGTTATTCAACACACTTCTGGACAAAGGGGGGTTTCCCCCTAACATGTTAGAAGCACACATAACAGGGTTGCCAAAACCAGGCAAAAACCCAGACTGCCCAGAAAACTTTCGGCCGATATCTTTATTAAATACAGACATAAAGATTTTTGCAAAGGTTTTAGCGAACAGGATAAACAAATTTCTGCCCTCTCTCATCCATTCGGATCAGGTGGGGTTTATACCAGGTAGGGAAGCTAGAGATAACACTCTTAAAGTGCTACAACTTATGACACATGCTTAACTAAATACAATACCATTGGCTCTCATTTCTACGGATGCTGAAAAAGTTTTAGATAGAGTGAGTTGGCCATTCTTGCACACTACCTTGTCCCACATGAAATTTAGCGATAAATTTATCAATCTCATCTTCTCCCTATATAGCGCTTCCACAGCACAGATAAAAGTAAATGACCTACTATCAGACATTCAAATTCACTAATGGCACACGTCAGGGATGTCCTCTCTCACCTTGTCTTGGCACACAAAATAAGAAAAGACAATTCCATAACTGGGATCACAGTGGGGGGGGGCTATGTATGCCGATGATGTCTAAATGATACTCACGGATATGCATACCTCCCTCCCTAGAGTCCTGGAGGTTTTTGCAAAATACGGTGAAGTCTCAAATTTCCAACTAAACCTCAGGAAATCGGAGATACTGAATGTATCTATTCCTAAAGAGACCTTCTTGCAGGTTGTGAGGCGCTGCCCTCTAAGTATCCAAAACACAAAAATGAAATACCTGGGAATATACCTCTCCCCTGATCTAAATACAATGTTTGACTCCAACTACAAATGTATCCTATAATCCATAATAGGAGACCTGTCGAACTGGAAAAACAAATCCATCTCCTGGTTGGGCAGAGTAAGTGTAACCAAGAAGAATATTCTCCCCAGAGTCCTTTACTTTTTGCAGGCTCTTCCCATTTCATTACCCCACAACTTCATCTACAAACTGCAGAGCCATATTGAAAACTATATATGGAATGGCATCAGACCCCGCATACAAAAGAGAACTCTATATCTGTCAAAGGAGCGAGGGGGATTGGGGGTCCCAGGCTTATACAAATTTCGACAGGCTATGCTTCTACATAGACTAATAGATTGGAGTATAAATAATGAACATAAACAGTGGGTACAATTAGACAGAGCAATCATGCACAGAGAAAACACAGGTATAACAGCCTGGTTGCGCCCAGCTCACAGACCCAAACAAGACACACAATACCACCTGATGAGGGAGTTCTTTACAGTGTGAGACTCAATTGTTAACACATCCAGTAATAGCTCAACAAAGATCTCACCCTTTACTCCTTACAAACATAACCCAGAAATACCTATTTTTAATACAAAGGCCCATGCAGGCGCTCCAACACACATTGAAACATTAGTGTTCCGACATCTTTTGACTGATAAACTAAAAACGTATGAGGACATTGCGACCCAGTACCCCGGCCTGATACATAAATGGTTTGCATATGCACAAATTAAGCACTACTTCGATTCACATGAAAACAAACACCAGTTGGTCAGACAACCAACTGCATTTGAGAAATTATGTTTACAACAACACCCACCTGCACACACCATCTCACTGCTATATAATCTCTTGTTAACCCCAGGAGAGAACTACTTACTGAGCGATACAGGCGCATGGCACAAAGAGTTAGGCATAAATGTAACCCCACAGGAGTGGAAACAGATCTTTACCACTACAAAAACCTCCTCGGTATCCGCCAAAACATTAGAAATGAACCTCAAATTTCTAACAAGGTGATATTTAACACCGACCAGGCTACAAAAGATATACTCTAAAACCACAGGCGGGTGCTGGAGGGGTTGCAGGGTAAGGGGCTCCATAATTCACATCTGGTAGGGTTGCCCGGGAATACACGCACTATTGGACTACATAACAGCTAGAATGAGCGCACTCCTAGAATCCTTAGTTCCTAATAGACTAGAAACATTAATGTTCATGGGCCTCCCCAAGCTCAAAGACAAAGCAAAACATGCACCTATGTTAGTGATGCTGAACAGCATAAAAGTGTTGATCCACAGACACTGGAATTCTACAACAAACCCCACGATAGGGGAGTGGTCGGATCAGGTGGGCCAGTTCTAGCAGATGGAGAGATATTACTATCTTTGGTCTGACAGAATAGAAATCCATGAATGTATGATGGAGTTGTGAAGACGGTAGGTCCATTACCCTTGCTGTCTCTTCTCCTCTGCAATACCCACTTCCATTTCTTCTCTCCAATGGAGCTCCTTTCTCCCCCTTTTTTTTCCCCTCTCCCCCTTTCCCTTTTTCCCTCCACTCACCATACCCCCCCCCCTGTACTCGACACTGACAGTTCCAAATACCTGTTTTTCCCCTAAACCATCCCAACTGACAACTCGTCAAGTAGACACATTCAGACAGACAGAGGGGTGTGTCATTAGTTTTACAATGTTTGGCACAACAATTGAAGTGTAATGTACAATATGAATGGAAGACTTGCATAACAAAAGCTTGGCGGATGGACTCCATATAAAACAACGAATGTTATAAGGGGTGCAAGATATGTTCTACCACCTGAACGCCCATAAGCTCATTCCACTTCGCTATGGGAACAGAGAGGAGTCAAAGACATTTACAGAAACAGAAAGTTCAAGCACTTGAAAATATATGTATGCAATCATACTAATCATAAATATAAATATATATATATATATTTAGGAAAATAAATGCAGACCATTCACGTTTAAGTTCCTTAGATGTTTTTGTATGTAACTGAATTATCCAGAAAACTGCGGCTTAACTAGGTGGCATTCTCTGCTTCTGTAGTTGTTTTATGTATCTTGGAAGTTACAGAATTTGCTACCACATCTTCAACATTGTTGTGCTACCAGTATATTGGAATAAACATTTTCTTTATCCATTTAAAAAAAAACAAAAAAAAGCATGGCCAGCTTAAACCAGTATGTGGAAAGTTGTGTACAGAGAATGAAAACGCTAGATGCAACACCTCCTCCAGAGGATAACCCTGTACTCCTTCCGAAGTTGATAAAATGAGTATGATTAAATTGGGTAATAATAACAACTACTACTATTCAGCTGTCGATTTGGTTAATTCCCAGAGCGAGTGCTAAAAAAGCACTTTGAGTCCCACTGGGAGAAAGGCGCTATATAAATACTAGTTATATATATATATATATATATATATATATATATATATATATATATATATATATATACACAGTCGTATGCAAAAGTTTAGGCACCCCTGACAATTTCCATGATTTTCATTTATAAATAATTGGGTGTTTGGATCAGCAATTTCATTTTGATCTATCAAATAACTGAAGGACAATATGCATCAAAACAAAATTAGACAGGTGCATAAATTTGGGCACCCCAACAGAAATATTGCATCAATATTTAGTAGAGTCTCCTTTAGCAGAAATAACAGTCTATATACGCTTCCTATAGCCTGTAATGAGAGTCTGGATGAAGGTATTTTGGACCATTCCTCCTTGCAAAACATCTCCAGTTCAGTTAGGTTTGATGATTGCCGAGCATGGACAACCTGCTTCAAATCACCCTAGAGATTTTCAATGATATTCAGGTCTGGAGACTGGGATGGCCATTCCAGAACATTGTACTTGTTCCTTTGCATAAATGCCAGAGTAGATTTTGAGCAGTGTTTTGTGTCGTTGTCTTGTTGAAATATCCAGCTCCGACATAACTTCAACTTTGTGACTGATTCCTCAACATTATTCTCAAGTATCTGCTGATATTGAGTGGAATCCATGCGACCCTTAACTTTAACAAGATTCCCAGTACCGGCACTGGCCACAGAGCCCCACAGCATGATGAAACATTGACCAAATTTTACTGTGGCTAGCAAGTGTTTGTCCTGGAATGCTGTGTTCTTTTGCCACCATGCATAACGCCCCTTGTTATGACCAAATAACAATCTTTGTTTCATCAGTCCACAAAATGAAGCTGGCTTGTCCAAATGTGCATTTGCATACCTCAAGCGACTCTGTTTGTGGCATGTGTGCAGAAAAGGCATCACTCTCCCATACGCTGAATTGTTGAACGATGCACAGTGACACCATCTGCAGCAAGATGATGTTGTAGGTCTTTGGAGGTGGTCTGTGGGCTGTTTTTGACCGTTCTCACCATCCTTTGCCTTTACCTCTCCCATATTTTACTTCTGGCCTTAACAAGAACTGTGCCTGTGGTTTTCCATTTCCTCACAGTGGGCACTGACAGCTTAAATCTCTGCAATAGCTTTTTGTAGCCTTTCCCTAAACCATAATGTTGAACAATATTTGTTTTCAGGTCATTTGAGAGTTGTTTTGATGCCCCCATGTTGCCACTCTTCAGAGGAGAGTCAAAGAGAACAACAACTTGCAATTGGCCACCTTAAATACCTTTCTTCATGATTGGATGCACCTGTCTATGAAGTTCAAGGCTTAATGGGCTCACCAAACCAATTGTGTGATCCAATTAATCAGTGCTAGGTAGTTACAGGTATTCAAATCAACAAAATGACAAGGGTGCCCAAATTTATGCACCTGTCTAATTTTGTTTTAATGCATATTGCACATTTTCTGTTAATCCAATAAACCTCATTTCACTACTGAAATATTACTGTGTCCTTCAGTTATTTGATAGATCAAAATGAAATTGCTGATCCAAACACCCAATTATTTATAAGTGAAAATCATGGAAATTGTCAGGGGTGCCTAAACTTTTGCATACAACTATATATATATATATATATATATATATATATATATATATATATATATCCATACATACATACTGTATACAATATATATATATATATATATATATATATATATATATATATATATATATATATATATATATATATATATATATATATATATATAAACGAACTACACACATGCACATACATACACCACCTTTACCATAGGTGAAATATTAGTGTTAAAGGTACAGTGCAGCTCTTTTAAGGACTCTGGGGTTCTTTAAACTCCCCACTGAATTAGACTGGTTGCATTTCTATGACATAAAAGTATTTAATTAATGGATGTTGCTGGCAATAATCATATACAAATTTGTATAATGATTAAAAATGGGACATTGTAAGTATTCATCAGCTTCAAATATGAGCTACATCTTGCATATGAATAGATCAGTGTAATCCAGAACACTGTGCCAAGTGATACTTGTGCTCATTTAGAGATAACTTATCTGCCTGCAAATTTCCATGCCATAAAACAATTGTCTCCTTTGATGCAGCGAATAAAAATTTATGCTGTTAAACTCAGTTGACTGATTTCTAAAAGGCCTGTTCTTAGAAGCAGAGATTTTAATCTAGAAAATGTCTGACATGCTGATGGTCCTTAATATACAGCCAACATAATCAGTATTTTATCTGATCTTCTAAAGTGTTGAGTCTGAAATAGAAAATATATTGTAACCACATGTGCCAGAAATTTACAGTCTTTACATTCGGATAAGGTAGGATACAAAAAGATTGCAGAAGGAACAAATAAAGGGACATGTTAAAGGGATACTCAAGTCAAAATTATATGTACATGATTCAGATAGAGAATGCAATTTTAAACAACTTTTCAATTTATTTCCATTAACAAAATGTTATTTACACTTTTTGAGTCACCAGCTCCTAATGAGCATGTGCAAGAGTTTATAGCTGGTGACCGCTGGTGGCTGTCACATGATTGAGTGGGAGTGGAAATGGACATAACTTTGAAATGTGTTAGAAAAAAAATCTATTGCTAGTGCTATTGGATTGTCTTGTTACTATGCATTTGCTGATTATGCAAATATCCTGTATTTACTAGTCCATTAAGGCAATACAAAATGTTCTAATTTGTTGTTTTATGGTAACAGCAATGTCAGTAGTAATAATATGGTATTAAAACACATCATTATAAGGACAGTCTACTCCAAAAATGTTATATAGATAATCCCTTTATTACTAAAAATGAAAAAGGAAATATGCTGGACTACATATAATATTTTATCTCAATAGTTGTCCCATACACTCATCAAAACTCAAGGGAGAGAGTGAGGGGGGTGCCCGGGTATGGTGAAATTATATCAAAAAAGGAAAAAAGAATCTGAATAAACGTCCTCACCCCTTGCACTCACTTAAAGAGGTGAGGACGTTTAAGAGGACCAAACTTAAAATATAACTTTTAATGAGCTAATATTAAAATATTAGGGTGACGGTATCTAAAGGATACCAGGATAAAACCAATTAAAAAGGAAACAATTTTCCCATATGTCACTATCTGTCTTCCCTGCAGAGAGATACAGAAGTATCTAGATTAAACAATTACACTACTAAACACCAACCGTATGAGAACCTATTAGAAACATATTATAAAATAAAGAACTACAATTTAAAGCCAACCATAGTCAACAGTCTTGAACGTAAAAGTTCAGCTGATTAAAGTTTCACACGAGGGCATAGGAGAGTAATAAGAGATTAAATTATTATATGAGGTACTTTTATAGAACTGGTCCAGAATTTATGTTAATGGAGAACATATTTTATTTATGAGGAAGGATCAACTACACCCATCAAAATTAAGATAAGCTTTTCAAAATGTTATAATTCCAGTTGATGGTAAGGTGTGTGGTGGTAGGTGTAGAATTTTGCTTAAAAGAACAACAATAAGTGCCACTGGAGACCCAAAGTCACCAGAGCACAGTTAAGAGGCGCCTAAGACAAGAGTGAAACAATATAGGTTCTGGTTAGTAAAGCACTTTAACTAGATAATACCAGAGAGATAATACTAGCAATGAGGGGTATAGATAACAACAATGTTTGATGAGCAATGGAGATCCTATAAAAAACAATAAAAAACAATATAAGGGTGATATGATTTGTATTAGTCCAATCAATATGGTGAACTTATCTAATCCAACAGAGTCCAAGAGTGTGGCCCAAAAGGTGTGTACAGTGGGCAAAATTCCAGATGAAGGTAGGCCGCTCCTCCTGAGTGTTATGCCAGGAACACAGATGAATAATCTAGGACAAATTAGATAGAGGGCGCCACATGGTGCAGATCATATGAGGTAAATATGACACAGCGATATGATAGTAAGAATCCTACTCACAGATTGTAGCGCACATAAAAGTGCAGAAAACGCAGTCCGGAACCACACGTCGTCCGGTCGACCACAATGGATGGAATTACACAGATGGAGATCCTCGTCTCACCAGGGAGAGTCCAGGGAAATCCAAGGAGGTGGAATGGATATGGAACTATGCACCAAAGTTCCAGCCAAATGCTCAGGGGGGACCAGGATAAGTTCACCAGGCCCAAGCCCAAGGATAAAAAAGGATAACCGGCAGCAGATAGAGAATTAAAATATATAAAAGGTTTAATAACAATGATAAAAACAACAGCAACGCGTTTCTCAGTGATACACACTGTTTCATCAGGCTATACAAACATTCTCAAAGCTGCCATATTTAAACTAGTTGGTAACCAATCCATGATCAGAAAAATTTCACACCCCTAATGGAGCATACCAATCTACAAAATGGGGATCCAAGGTGCAAAAGTTAGTTGAATGTACAGATAAAACTACATTAATATTGGTTGTACAAAACATATTTCATCAAAAAACAATATGCTAATAACATACATATATTCAAAAAGTATTGTATAATTTTATTTAGCTGTATGAAGATTGTGTATGAGTGCACTGCACCCTAGAACAGAGAGCAAATTGATATAAGTCTCAACTGGACAATAAACACATTCTGTTTAGATTTGAATTATACACTATTTGTTTGGTTTTCAAATCGTGTCTAAGGCTATTTTGTAAAGAATTGTAGGTGGTGGGGGTTTAGAATTGCTAGTATTAAATGAGACCTATGTGTACTAAGTGACGTAGGGAAAATAGTGAGACAGTGGGATGCGTGTCAAACTATGCTGCATCTGGGCGAGTGTACTCGGATATAGATCGCTAACTTGGACATGATAAGGACAGCCATAATATCTTTGTCCTAGATTACTTTGCTTAAAAGAGTATGAAAGGGACAGTAAACACCTTGTAATTACAAGACACATTAGTTGTCTTGCTTTAGAATAACATATCAGTCAAGTCAAACTATTTTTTTTTTTTAAATTAACATCTTGTTATTGTTATTGGGGGGGGGGGTTATTGCCCCATAATCATTAATAAGTAAAATAAGTCCTTGTTTGAAGAGAAAGGTCCTGTGATCTATAAATCAATTAAAAACCATAAAATTAACTAATCACCTTGCAGTAAGATTTAGAGGTTATGCAGGACTTAAGAGAAAACTTTTTTTTTTTTTATATTTTTTATTCAAGGTTCATTTAAAGGCATACAACATCGTACAAGTAAATTCACATGAGGCAAGATATCAATTTTACAAGCAGTGTAAACAGTAAGACTAAGGGACAAAGAGCACAAAGCTAATAGGATGTGTACCATGTGAACATTATATACATAAAATGCCAATTGCTTAGAAACCTTCTAAATGACGCAATAGGCCACTCTTGGGCCACCTAAAAGATAAAAAGAAGTATAAAAGTAAAAGAAGGTTATTTCAAACTAAGGAGACCACTTATGGATCTCAGATGATAAACCTCATTTTTACAGTGTTTTATACTAGGCATAACAAACTCTTAGGGATTATAACAGGAGAAAAACATGCAAACATGACCAGATTTAATCCCTTTTAACTGTTATTGAAGACAATTTAACTCAATTTGTAAATAGTAATGAGAGTTGTAAAAGCGCGGCATAGACAAGAGAAGACGCATATTTAACCCTCCTAAGCTAGGAGGTATATTATGGAGGGAGGGAAGGAGGTTATAAGTAAATATGGTAGGTAGCATATACAGGAAGGTGTAGGGCAAACCTGCACCAGGCATATATCACGAGGCAAGGTCGCAAAGACCAATAAAGTTGCGGGTATAACAACAGATTATGAGATGCAATACAAATACAATACGATAACAATAGCAATAAACAAGGTATATCAGAGGGTCGGACATTTCCATAGAATGCAAAATAAGCTACTACATCCTGACTCAAGATAAACAAGCTATAATAAAACAAAGCGTAAGCTGAGACTGCTTAGTATAATGAACCTTAAGGCTTTAAGGCGGTACAAAGAATAGGGGTTTATGCACCTCCATTTTGATGGTATTAGGTAGAGGGATTGTATATTGAGGCACCAATGCAGGTCCAGCCTGCATTTGGTCAGTAGTAATGCTTAGGTTGTTGGTCTCGTGAAGGCGCAAAGATGATCTCTGGGTGCGCACACCTATATGGGACTGCCCTGAGTTCAGCTATGGCCACAGGGTAGCCTCTAGATAATTCTGGCTGTAGCTAGACTAGTGGGGTTGGATACATAGCCCGTAGTGAAGGGAAGGCATATGATAGAGCCGCAGAATATAAATATAACACAATTTGGCATAAACTAGTCGGTATTTAGCCTTGGGCATGTAATCTGCAAAATGAAGCATTGTTATGTAGGTATTGAAACAAATGCAAAATTGCCACAAAAGCATGGACCCTATGCCCTGCAGCAAAAAAAAAACATAAGGTGAAGTAATTAGTTTAGAATCTGATGTGACTAACGTGTGTAGATCGTTAATCAAATGGGCTCAGAGCAGTTTCTTAGTCCGTCAGAATATCACAAAGGGCTACAGCTATAATACTACCACCCCTTAACATATAAGTTGACTTATTAACCAGTATTTTAGTGACAACAAAAAGTCCACCCAATTCAATATATATAACATAATTAAGGTTAGAGTTCTCCCATTATGAGCTCCTTGAACTAATAAGACGTGACAGCAAACACTCAGTTTAACCCACTCATGTCTTGGTTAAAGAGCCAGTGTCCGCACCGGGTCCTTCCATAGTGGGCATAAAGGGTATCTCTGTATTATCCGATTCCTCTTCTGAGGCCATGAGAAACACATTGGGCTTGCTTTATAGGTCCCAACAATGGCTGCCATGCTACTGCAGTAGCTAAGTTCTGAAGGACCCAGCACAGTTGCACCTCATAGGTTTTGGGTTTATCCAGCCTGAGGTTATCCTCCCGGGGCAGCCTACAGAACTCGGAGGAGCTCCGGTAAATGAGCTGGCAGTCAGGAGCCAAGCGCGGTCCCCGCGCCCCTACCTCCTCATCAATGCGCTGAAGGGTGTCAGCCTGTCATGTTGCTCCTACGTTGTGAGACTTGGCTCCTATCTTCAAGCCCCGACTGGTGCCCAGGATGATGATCCTCATAGTCTCCGCTGTGTCGCACTGTAACAGAGTATGTCCCAGTCTTGATGTCAAAGATGGCGGCTGCCGGGGATCCGTTGTGCCTTCTGTGGTGTCACTTTCCTTCCCGCAGGTATTTAGGGCAAATGAAGAGGCAGCATGACTAGTGAGAGAAGTAAAAGCCTCATCCACTGCATCTAAGAGAACGTCATTATGGTATTTTAGTAAGTCCATTATGTGCCTCAATAAAGACACGGCCATATTTTTCATACCCATGCCTTAAGTCCGTGAAAGCTGAAAAGCATGGGCTGCAAAAAAAGGAAAGCATCAAGCATTACAAAGTTCCCTAAAGGGAATAAAAAGCCAGATCGCTCTGTAGGTCTCCAAAATAAGGTTCAAGGTGGGAAAAACAGATATTAAAACCTTTAAAGTTATAAGATATATCAGGAGCTTTGAGAATATGCGTCTTGTCTCTGTGATAGTTGGCTCCTCCCTCCCAAGAGAAAACTTTTATGTTTATTTAATTTAATAATTTTCGTGTGAAAGAGGAACATACCATCTTGTAAATTGACCCCTGAAAGGTCCAACACTCATCCACTGTGACAAAGACAATGGCTTGCTTGAGCTATGTCATGATTTTGGTCTCTTTAACACTTTGGAGCCCTATGGCAGGGTTAGCAGGTAACTAGGCAGATTGCATAGCAATAGACTGGGGACTCAAATATATACAACAGTCCTATTTATTAGAAGAATGTTATACAGGCAAATAGCAAGTAATGCACAGAAATAGTAAAACAGAGGGGTAGTATGCTCACTTAAAATTCAAATAAAGTAAAAATTAAAGGGACATGATTTAGATAGATCATAACGTTTTAAACAACTTTCTAATTTACTTATATTATCAGATTTTCTTAGTTTTCTTGTTATCCTTTGTGGAAAAGCAGAAATGTAAGCTCAATATGGCAGTAGTTTTTCAACAATGTTATACATTAGCAGGGGCACTAGATGGCAGCACTATTTCCAGTCATGTAGTGCTTCAGGCATGTGCACGCTACCTACCTAGGTATCTCTTAAACAAAGAATAACATGAGAATGAAAAAAGATTGATATTAGAAGTAAATTGGAGCCTTTTTAAAAATTGTGTCCTCTATTTGAATCATGAGATAATTTTTTTGTGTTTAAAGGGACAGTAAACCTTAAAAATAATGTTATATAATACTGCACATAGTGCAGAATTATATAACATTATTTAAGTGCTATAGTTCTAATAGCCTTTTTTCTCTTTAAATATGTAAAAATGACGGCGCTTTTACAGACCCGATGCGCTGACTAAATATTACAGACCCGCTCAGCAGAGAGCAGAGAGCGGGTCTGTAAAAGCGCCATAATTTTTACATATTTAAAGAGAAAAAAGGCTATTAGAACTATAGCACTTAAATAATGTTATATAATTCTGCACTATGTGCAGAATTATATAACATTATTTTTAAGGTTTACTGTCCCTTTAATGTCCCTTTAAATAAGGTGCAACCTAGAAAGAATATATATATATATATATATATATATACACAATAAAAAAAGAGAGTAGGTGGAACTTCTGAGCGGCGGCCATGTTATGTTGCAACTCTGGGAACTTGAGTGTTTGCTAAACCTAATCTACCAAATATCTGTAAATATTTGAGACATCTAATATTTTTATTAGTGGATTCTGCTTTCCTAGAAGTTGAGGATTCAATGCAACTATTTCTTTTCACTCCAGCCCTAGTGTTCCGGGACAAATAGAGGTCTTAGATGGAAGGGAGAGGACATCATAGAAACCCCCTTGACGGTAACGCTCCTGGATCCACCGAGTAAGCAGTGCTATCTTGCTTGTCACTGTATTTTCCCCTACCCAGCTTATCGAGACCATTACTCTCCTTAATGCAATAACTACCTTACTGGATAACTACCGCATAGCTTTCCTCCAGACCATCCATGAGGCATTCGGGCCCTCCTTTGATATCGGCTTTACAGAGAGTCCCATCACTGAGCATGGAATGTTGCAGAATGTGTTTAGCAATACAGAAGCACCACAGCAATCAATATCAACTCTGCCTTCAGACTCACTACACTCTAGATGTGGACGACCTAGCTCTGCATGGACCCATACAAGATTTGCCCGAACTACCACTTCAACACCCAACAGTAAGTGATCTGGTTCTTCTAAACAAAGTGAATGATTATGGGGAAACATCTGGGACTGCCTTAAAGGGACTGGGAGTCGGCTACACAGAGCTTCTTTTGTTGTCAGATTCAATACGCTTGAACAAAAGGCAGACAACATCTACAATAAGCCTGCCAGAAAACAACGGAAGCAGCCATAGGTTGAAGTTAAGCCACAATCAAGTCACACAGTGGCATGGACTAACAGAAAGCTTACTAGAATGTATTGTTCCTCAGAAAACATGCCATGGAGAGGGATAAGCAAGAAGTGTTAATCAGGACTGATACTCTTAAGATCTGATTGGTAATATTGAACTAGTGTGATTTGTTGTGAGATGATACTCCTTCCTTGTGACACTACCATCAGTATGAGTCCTGCAATGGATACACAGGCTATTGGGTACTTGAAGACTTTTAGTCTGAGATTCCCCTAATAGTTATAGACTGCACTTACCTACACACTATTGCGTTTTGCATATCATGTACTTCCAGCCCTAGCAGCATGAAGGGACTTATGGCACCCATATGTTCTCTAACTTAGAGGATTCTCAAATACTGATCACAGCAGTGTCACCTGCTTAAACGCAGTTAAACCTGTTATGGACGGTAGACATGCTATCCTTTAATAATTCATTACATTGTGTCTGTATATAGTGACTGTAACTTCTCAGAATATCTAGCTTCTATCGTAAGTAGTAGTTAACTGTGTTACCATATTTCAATATTGTAAGATGCCTACTATGTCCTTTTAAATGAATAGCCACCTCTGGATTAATACGATGACATGTAGATGAACACTGTATTGTTTATTTAAAATAGACACAGTCTAGTCAAAACCTAAATGCTACCTGAGTACAAGTTCTAGATAGGTCACTGCAGCCCTAAGGGGGGGTCCTTATAATACTAGAACACTAAACTACGCCGTGTCCACATATACTGCCCTATACCTAATAGCCTATAATGTAGATAGCCCTTTTTTAGAATGATAGTTGGTCGTTCCAATTTGCTCTCACCTGAAGAATGTGCTGTCTGCGGCCGTGATAGCACATCTTAATGGAGATGACCACCAACCTCAATATTATCATACTTTTTTACTAATACCTTTAATATAAATTGGCAATTCCAAACTAGTAACAGTATATATATTGTCCTTAACTCTTCTGCTCCCCAGTCCCCCTACATCTACCTCCAGAAAGATGATATATGCATCTGCATCAGCGACCCAAACTGTTAGCTCTACAGATCTTAATTCATAATTATAGTCATATATTTCCCTTTGGCATCTTTTTTTTTATTTTTTTAAGAATATTATATCCAAACTCTTGCTCTTTGTGGTTATCCTGAAATTCCTTAATTTATGGTCTCCTTCATTATCCCTGCTAATTATAGAAAATAGACCTGCAAATGTCCCTTCTACTCCTGGTCCCTTACAATCCCCATTCTAACTTAATTTCACAGTTAGCAGCCTATATGAGGCTAATGCATTTTATACACACAGAGAGAAATGCACTCACAGAAACGAACAACCAGCTCAATACCATTTTTGGCCTGTTCTATGGCGATTTACCACCTGGGTGCAACTTCTTTTAGCCCAGCAATGCTTTTCACAGAGTAGAACTTTCATGTAGTATATCAGTCTGATCCTGCCTATTACGGTCAGTCCAGCGCTGAAATACCAGGCAATTCCTCTCTGAACAAGGAACACAGCAACCCCAGACGATCATTTCGGCCTTCATTGGGCCTCGTCAGTGAGGTGTAGCAGAATTCCTCTAAGCACACCGAGCAAGGAGTCAACGTCTGGTTGCCCCTTTTTCCGATAGGGAGACTAAATACACACAGAGAGAAATGCACTCAAAGGAATGAACAACCAGCTCAATACCATTGTTAGCCCGTTCTATGGCGATTTACCATCTGGGTACAACTTCTTTTAGCCCAGCAATGCTTTTCACAGAGTAGAACTTTCCTGTAGTACATCAGTCTGATCCTGCCTATTACGGTCAGTCCAGCACTGAAATACCAGGCAATTCCTCTCTGAACAAGGAACACAGCAACCCCAGACTATCGTTTCGGCCTTTATTGGGCCTCGTCAGTGAGGTGTAGCTATATTCCACTAAGCACAATGAGCAAGTAGTCCACGTCTGGTTGCCCATTTTTCCCATAGGGAGACTAAATACATACAGAGAGAAATGCACTCACAGGAATGCATTTTAGTTAGGGGAAATCACGGTTTCTCAAGAATCTATTATATAGTGGGACATACCAGATACAACTAAGGTTAAAAGGCCTGTAAATGTTTTATTTACCATTGTAATATTTATAACAGCTGTAAAATGGTTCAAATATTTACTCAGGTCCAAAAGTGGCCCCTGCGAGCTATATATCTCCTGCCAAGTTATTTTAAAATAATTAGTCCAGAAGTGATTTCGGTTTGAATTGGAGATGTTTCATTCTTATTAGAAAAAGAGGTTGTTCTCCGAGTCCCACAAGTGGTCTCATAAGTTTTAAATGACCCCCTGTAGCTTTCAAATGTTATTTTTGGAGGTCCAAGAGTGGCCTTTTGTGTGTCAATTGGGAGGTCAATAGCTGGTATACTCCTTCGACACTACCCATGTGAAAATTGTATTACTTTGCGTGTAGTTTACATTTTTTTTTAATTTGTTGCATGCGTTCATTGTTTACCAGAGTTTGCTTTATGTAATAATTACCATTATAATGTTGTATGTCTTGAAAAAAACCTCAATAAAAAATACTAAAAAAAAGAATTAAAAAAAAAACAGAGCAGACCTCACAAAATAAGTGAAATCTTAAAGTCTAGGCATCAAGCACACATATTCAAACAATAGAAAAGTAGAGACTAGAAAATATTCATACAAAATATCTATTTAATAGGGTATATCAAACATTTAAAAGTAGAGTAAATGCAGTGTACCCCAACAAAGAACAAGACCAAAAGATACAACCGGTTGTATAAGGGAGTAGCTGTGGTGCGCCACAAAGCAAAAAAGAGCACATAAGTCAGCAATAATGTCCAAAGCAGCAAAGCAATATGCAAAGTGCAAAAGCGTAAGTAAGCGACGTAGTGCAGGAACAAGCAAGAGTTAACAGAGAAAAACTGTGCAAACTAGAATAGTTGATGTTCATGTACAAGTTCAGACAGACAAGAGCCAAGTACTGAAAGGCCCACTTCAGGGCAAAGGACTGTAGTACACACTTCTGGGCTAAACAAAGGAAATGCCGCTCCTGGGCAAAGCAAAGCAAAGGTAATGCCAGCTTCTGTGTTAAACAAATGCTAAATGCAGCTTTTAGGCTAATAAAATGTAATATAATATACTGAATACACAGGGGCGTATTTAGGTTTTGTGCTGCCCTAGGCACTCAAAATTCTGCTGCCCCCCACCCCCACCCCACCCCAAGTTTAAGGCCTTTTTTTAGACATAATACTTTTGGGGCAGGGTGTAAAAAATTAAAAAAATAATGTCTTTTTAAGTAGATGTTCACCAGGGCTTGCATTCACTCTGGTCACACACACACACACATAAATTATGTAATGAATATACAAACTGGCCTTTAAAAGTACTTAAAAAATACAACAGTAGTTATGATAGGTTTAGGAATTGTATCCTAGGGGATAAAGTCACATGATACAATCATAATAAAGTATATACTTGTATTGTTTCTGAATGTATTAAATGCATACAACATATTTCTTTCATGTAATTAGCAAGAGTCCATGAGCTAGTGACGTATGGGATATACATTCCTACCAGGAGGGGCAAAGTTTCCCAAACCTCAAAATGCCTATAAATACACCCCTCACCACACCCACAAATCAGTTTTACAAACTTTGCCTCCTATGGAGGTGGTGAAGTAAGTTTGTGCTAGATTCTACGTTGATATGCGCTCCGCAGCAGGTTGGAGCCCGGTTTTCCTCTCAGCGTGCAGTGAATGTCAGAGGGATGTGAGGAGAGTATTGCCTATTTGAATGCAGTGATCTTCTTCTACGGGGTCTATTTCAAAGGTTCTCTGTTATCGGTCGTAGAGATTCATCTCTTACCTCCCTTTTCAGATCGACGATATACTCTTATATATACCATTTCCTCTACTGATTCTCGTTTCAGTACTGGTTTGGCTTTCTACTACATGTAGATGAGTGTCCTGGGGTAAGTAAGTCTTATTTTCTGTGACACTCTAAGCTATGGTTGGGCACTTTTATATAAAGTTCTAAATATATGTATTCAAACATTTATTTGCCTTGATTCAGGATGTTCAATATTCCTTATTTCAGACAGTCAGTTTCATATTTGGGATAATGCATATGAATAAATCATTTTTTCTTACCTTAAAAATTTGACTTTTCCCTGTGGGCTGTTAGGCTCGCGGGGGCTGAAAATGCTTCATTTTATTGCGTCATTCTTGGCGCAGAATTTTTTGGCGCAAATTTTTTTTCTGTTTCCGGCGTCATACGTGTCGCCGGAAGTTGCGTAATTTTTGACGTTTTTTTGCGCCAAAGGTGTCGGCGTTCCGGATGTGGCGTCATTTTGGCGCCAAAAGCATTTAGGCGCCAAATAATGTGGGCGGCTTTTTTGGCGCTAAAAAAAATATGGGCGTCACTATTGTCTCCACATTATTTAAGTCTCATTATTTTGTGCTTCTGGTTGCTAGAAGCTTGTTCTATGGCATTTTTTTCCCATTCCTGAAACTGTCATTTAAGGAATTTGATCAATTTTGCTTTATATGTTGTTTTTTCTATTACATATTGCAAGATGTCCCACGTTGAAGCTGAGTCAGAAGATACTTCTGGAATATCCCTGCCTGGTGCTGGAGCTACCAAAGCTAAGTGTATCTGCTGTAAACTTTTGGTATCTGTTCCTCCAGCTGTTGTTTGTACTGTTTGTCATGACAAACTTGCTAATGCAGATAATATTTCCTTTAGTACTGTTACATTACCTGTTGCTGTTCCGTCAACATCTAATACTCAGAGTGTTCCTGATAACATAAGAGATTTTGTTTCTAAATCCATTAAGAAGGCTATGTCTGTTATTCCTCCTTCTAGTAAACGTAAAAAGTCTTTTAAAACTTCTAATTTTTCAGATGAATTTTTAAATGAACATCATCATTCTGATACTGATATTGGTTCTTCTGATTCAGAGGATTCTGTCTCAGAGGTTGATGCTGATAAATCTTCATATTTATTTAAAATGGAATTTATTCGTTCTTTACTTAAAGAAGTCCTAATTGCATTAGAAATTGAGGATTCTAGTCCTCTTGATACTAAATCTAAACGTTTAGATAAGGTTTTTTAAATCTCCTGTAGTTATTCCAGACGTTTTTCCTGTCCCTGGTGCTATTTCTGAAGTAATTTCCAGGGAATGGAATAATTTGGGTAATTCTTTTACTCCTTCTAAACGTTTTAAGCAATTATATCCTGTGCCATCTGACAGATTAGAATTTTGGGACAAAATCCCTAAGGTTGATGGGGCTGTCTCTACTCTTGCTAAGCGTACTACTATTCCTACGGCAGATGGTACTTCCTTTAAGGATCCTTTAGATAGGAAAATTGAATCCTTTCTAAGAAAAGCTTACTTGTGTTCAGGTAATCTTCTTAGACCTGCTATATCTTTAGCGGATGTTGCTGCAGCTTCAACCTTTTGGTTAGAAGCTTTAGCGCAACAAGTAACAGATCATAATTCTCATAGCATTATTATTCTTCTACAACATGCTAATAATTTTATTTGTGATGCCATCTTTGATATCATTAGAGTTGATGTCAGGTATATGTCTCTAGCTATTTTAGCTAGAAGAGCTTTATGGCTTAAAACTTGGAATGCTGATATGTCTTCTAAGTCTACTCTGCTTTCCCTTTCTTTCCAGGGTAATAAATTATTTGGTTCTCAGTTGGATTCTATTATCTCAACTGTTACTGGAGGGAAAGGAACTTTTTTACCACAGGATAAAAAATCAAAAGGTAAATTTAGGTCTAATAATCGTTTTCGTTCCTTTCATCACAACAAGGAACAAAAGCCTGATCCTTCATCCTCAGGAGCAGTATCAGTTTGGAAACCATCTCCAGTCTGGAATAAATCCAAGCCTTTTAGAAAACCAAAGCCAGCTCCCAAGTCCACATGAAGGTGCGGCCCTCATTCCAGCTCAGCTGGTAGGGGGCAGATTACGTGTTTTCAAAGAAATTTGGTTCAATTCTGTTCACAATCTCTGGATTCAGAACATCGTTTCAAAAGGGTACAGAATTGGCTTCAAGATAAGGCCTCCTGCAAAGAGATTTTTTCTTTCCCGTGTCCCAGTAAACCTAGCGAAGGCTCAAGCATTTCTGAAATGTGTTTCAGATCTAGAGTTGGCTGGAGTGATTATACCAGTTCCAGTTCTGGAACAGGGGCTGGGGTTTTATTCAAATCTCTTCATTGTACCAAAGAAGGAGAATTCCTTCAGACCAGTTCTGGATCTAAAAATATTGAATCGTTATGTAAGGATACCAACATTCAAAATGGTAACTGTAAGGACTATCCTGCCTTTTGTTCAGCAAGAGCATTATATGTCCACAATAGATTTACAGGATGCATATCTGCATATTCCGATTCATCCAGATGCAAGTCTGACAGGTTGGGGAGCTGTTTGGGGGTCTCTGACAGCACAAGGGGTTTGGGAATCTCAGGAGGTGAGATTACCGATCAATATTTTGGAACTCCGTGCAATTTTCAGAGCTCTTCAGTCATGGCCTCTTCTAAAGAGAGAATCGTTCATTTGTTTTCAGACAGACAATGTCACAACTGTGGCATACATCAATCATCAAGGAGGGACTCACAGTCCTCTGGCTATGAAGGAAGTATCTCGAATTTTGGTATGGGCGGAATCCAGCTCCTGTCTAGTTTCTGCGGTTCATATCCCAGGTATAGACAATTGGGAAGCGGATTATCTCAGCCGCCAAACGTTACATCCGGGCGAATGGTCTCTTCACCCAGAGGTATTTCTTCAGATTGTTCAAATGTGAGGACTTCCAGAAATAGATCTGATGGCCTCTCATCTAAACAAGAAACTTCCCAGGTATCTGTCCAGATCCAGGGATCCTCAAGCGGAAGCAGTGGATGCATTGTCACTTCCTTGGAAGTATCATCCTGCCTATATCTTTCCGCCTCTAGTTCTTCTTCCAAGAGTAATCTCCAAGATTCTGAAGGAATGCTCGTTTGTTCTGCTGGTAGCTCCAGCATGGCCTCACAGGTTTTGGTATGCGGATCTTGTCCGGATGGCCTCTTGCCAACTGTGGACTCTTCCGTTAAGACCAGACCTTTTGTCGCAAGGTCCTTTTTTCCATCAGGATCTCAAATCCTTAAATTTAAAGGTATGGAGATTGAACGCTTGATTCTTAGTCAAAGAGGTTTCTCTGACTCTGTGATTAATACTATGTTACAGGCTCGTAAATCTGTATCTAGGGAGATATATTATAGAGTCTGGAAGACTTATATTTCTTGGTGTCTTTCTCATCATTTTTCCTGGCATTCTTTTAGAATTCCGAGAATTTTACAATTTCTTCAGGATGGTTTGGATAAAGGTTGGTCTGCAAGTTCCTTGAAAGGACAAATCTCTGCTCTTTCTGTTCTTTTTCACAGAAAGATTGCTAATCTTCCTGATATTCATTGTTTTGTACAAGCTTTGGTTCGTATAAAACCTGTCATTAAGTCAATTTCTCCTCCTTGGAGTTTGAATTTGGTTCTGGGGGCTCTTCAAGCTCCTCCGTTTGAACCTATGCATTCGTTGGACATCAAATTACTTTCTTGGAAAGTTTTGTTCCTTTTGGCTATCTCTTCTGCCAGACGAGTTTCTGAATTATCTGCTCTTTCTTGTGAGTCTCCTTTTCTGATTTTTCATCAGGATAAGGCGGTGTTGCGAACTTCTTTTAAATTTTTACCTAAGGTTGTGAATTCTAACAACATTAGTAGAGAAATTGTGGTTCCTTCATTCTGTCCTAATCCTAAGAATTCTAATGAGAGATCATTGCATTCTTTGGATGTTGTTAGAGCTTTGAAATATTATGTTGAAGCTACTAAGAATTTCCGAAAGACTTCTAGTCTATTTGTTATCTTTTCCGGTTCTAGGAAAGGTCAGAAGGCCTCTGCCATTTCTTTGGCATCTTGGTTGAAATCTTTAATTCATCATGCTTATGTCGAGTCGGGTAAAACTCCGCCTCAAAGGATTACAGCTCATTCTACTAGGTCAGTTTCTACTTCCTGGGCGTTTAGGAATGAGGCTTCGATTGATCAGATTTGCAAAGCAGCAACTTGGTCTTCTTTGCATACTTTTACTAAATTCTACCGTTTTGATGTGTTTTCTTCTTCTGAAGCTGTTTTTGGTAGAAAAGTACTTCAGGCAGCTGTTTCAGTTTGAATCTTCTGCTTATAATTTAAACTTTATTTTGGGTGTGGATTATTTTTCAGCGGAATTGGCTGTCTTTATTTTATCCCTCCCTCTCTAGTGACTCTTGCGTGGAAAGATCCACATCTTGGGTAGTCATTATCCCATACGTCACTAGCTCATGGACTCTTGCTAATTACATGAAAGAAAACATAATTTATGTAAGAACTTACCTGATAAATTCATTTCTTTCATATTAGCAAGAGTCCATGAGGCCCACCCTTTTTTGAGGTGGTTATGATTTTTTTTGTATAAAGCACAATTATTCCAATTCCTTATTTTTTATGCTTTCGCACTTTTTTCTTATCACCCCAATTCTTGGCTATTCGTTAAACTGATTTGTGGGTGTGGTGAGGGGTGTATTTATAGGCATTTTGAGGTTTGGGAAACTTTGCCCCTCCTGGTAGGAATGTATATCCCATACGTCACTAGCTCATGGACTCTTGCTAATATGAAAGAAATGAATTTATCAGGTAAGTTCTTACATAAATTATGTTTTTCAGTTGTGTTTTAAGTCACATAGTTGTATAGATTCAACAATAAATACTTATTCTTTGCATTTATGACAGATAGACAAACAGTAAATGTATAAGTATTTAGTGACTAATCCGTTTAAGTATTTTAATGCCTACTGAAGATGTATTGAAGGGAGAAAGGCATATGCTGTTTCACAGTGGTCACGTTGTAGTGCACACTGCACTGTGTAGTCTGTGTGAGTCTCAATCACGTGGGGGAGCCAGGAAGAATACCGCATTCCCTCTCAGTCCAGGCCAAGTGAGCTCCGCCTCCACTGTCACCACGTCATGCGCACCCACATACATTCCCATAGGATAGCAATAGCCGGGCCAGCCATTTAAGTCATTAGTAATTGGTTAATTTAGCCACCCGGCCCTGAGTTCAGTAGAGTGGCCCTAGGGACTCAAAATTCTGCTGCCCCTTAAAAATCTGCTGCCCTAGGCACCGGCCTTGTTGGCCTATGCCTTAATACGCCAATACAAGCTGCAAAGCAGCAGCAGAGTCAGTGCTGATGGCAGGATAAACAAATTTGCACAGTACTTGAGCTGGGAAACTGCAACAGTGAAAGTCCAAGCAGTAGTGCTAACTGTGCTAAATGCAAAGACAAGGTCAGAACAGTCCAAGATCCAAAGGCAGGCCGCAAGTATCCAAACATAGGCAATGTCACCAGCAGGAAGTCAAGCAACAAGCAGGAACAGAATAGAATTCAATGCTAAAGCAAGGAGTGAAGGCATAGGTTGCTCAATATGTAGTCCGAGAGCACTTCCCTGATTGGGTAGCATTCAGAGAGGGTGGAGCTGAGAGACACACATCCTCCAGTGGCACAAAGAGAGCAAACTGGACTCTAAACCTGGAATCCCTGGTTCAATCCCAAGGAGGGCCCAACAAGGGAGTCACCAGCGATGTCCCCGCTGTTCAGTTTGCATTTTAGTACGAACAGAGCTTATAGGATACTTACAAGCTATTATACATTACAAAATATTAAAAGAGGATGACGCTCTAACAAAGCACATATTGTGTCAATTAAAAATTCACAGGGGATTAAGTGTTACTCCACCTATACCATAGTTGAGGCTTTTAGAGAATATTTTGAGGTCTTATATAATCTGAAATATTCTGAAGCTAAAACCTATGCCCAAACTAAACACTTACAGAGCTATATTTCACAATACCTTGCCAATCTTCAGATCCCGTCCATATCCTCTGAACAACAAGATGATCTAGAGAGCCAAATTAGAATAGAAGAGATTACAAATTTTATTAAACATTTACCTAATAGTAAAGCACCAGGACCAGAAAGATGTTCTAATTTTTATTTCAAGAAATTTCAAGGTGTTTTAGCCCCTCAGTTATGTAATTTGTACAATGGAATTGATAAAAACTCTTATGTTCTTTGTCAGTCTCTAGAGGCAACAATTGTATTACTACCCAAGCCAGGAATGGTAGATAATTATAGACCTATATGGATTTTAAATACGGAAGTAAAGATATTTTTAAAAATGTTGTTTAACAAAATCTGCCCCCTCTTACCACAAATTCTACACGGCAATCAAGTGGGATTTATAATGGTAAGGGAGGCCAAATATAATACTTTGAGGACACTGCATCTTTTACAATATGCCCTTACCTCGAATACCCAATCAGTGCTGATTTCTACAGCAGATGCAGAAAAAGCATTTGATCGTGTAGGTTGGGAATTTTTATGCCATACCTTGAAAAAATTTGGATTTCGAGAGGGTATTTTGGGAAAAAAATTGATCTGTATGATAAACCTAGTGCCCATATTCAAGTAAATGGAACGCTATCTGTTCCATTCTACATAAATAATATTACCTGGCAGGGATACCATCTGTCCATCTTTCTATTTGCGTGTGTCATCAAAATATTAGCCATCAGAATTCGGAGTAACACTAATATCAAGGGCCTCCAAATCCAATCCGACACCTAAAAACTATCTCTCTTTGCAGATGATGTCCTCTTTAACTTAACAGAACCAAGTATGTTGATCCCTGAGTTGATAAAAGAGATGAATAGTTTTAGAGAAGTCTCGAATACTAATACTAACTTTCAAGGAACAATATGGGTAAAATTGGAACATCAACTAACCCACTCTCACCATCTAGGTTCTACATGTTGGACAAGCCCCGATGTGAAATTAGTCCATGCACATGAAAATAGTATAATTGAAGACAAACTGCTAGTTGTTTATCCATATCTGTCATCCAAACCCTCACCCATTACTCTTTCCTAGATTATCCAGAATTCCTGCCAGGAATAGCAATATGACACCTGAACCCCTTGGATAGACACTATTATTTTCCAATTGATATTCTTTCTAAGGATGGTAAATTGTGCTCTAGGTCTGAATTGTTAGAAAAAAACTGATTGGTGTTTTTATTTTTAAACACATTTATTCATCGCCATAAGGCTAAGCGAATCATGTCCGCTCGACATATAGTAAATCTACCCCACACTCTATATCTTATGTAACATATTGCAACAAGTACTTCCTGTCACAGAACTTTGTTTTATCTAGTTCCTTACTTAGTCTGCAAGAGAGGTGCAGCTTGGATAAAAGGTTTATTTTTTTTTAGCGCAATGCTCGTCCCATTTTGTTTACAGATTATTGTTTTATAAAGCAATGGCAACTGAATCTTGAAATTTCACTGAGAGATGAGATTAATTTCATAGTCTTACATTGTTGGTTTGTTGGTATTGTTAGAGAAAAATATTTTACTCTGCCATTTTGACCTATGCTTTATATTAAATTGATGCTTGTGGCTTTACGAACAATACATTTTCTTGTCAGTTCAAATATTTTGTTGTGCTTGCAAAAATATAAACTTTTAGTGCTAAGTAAAAACCACCCAAGTGCTGTATGGACGAGATAAGAAGACCACAAGTTGCCTACGTGTGAAGATTCTGGATTGGCTCAAAGCACAGCACATGGGACAATTTGAGCCTATAAAGAGACACTGTTTTTATCTGATTTATCGCGCCAGCTTGTGTTACTTTAAAGTGATTACATGCTGTCACTCTGTTGTAATTCTGCTTGATTGTACAATAATAGCCTTTTTGAATTTAGACCAGTTGTTTCAAGTTGTATTTTTTTATTCAACATTTTGGTGACGAAACCCGGGAGTTTGAAAGCGATTCTGGATTGGAACCTGAGGACAGGAGACCACCGGCACCAGCAGGTGAGAACGCTTGTGTCTCAAATTGCTCTCCCCTCCTCTGATTCCTAAACCCTCTGTCCTGTCGTAAGTACAAACTCCCAAGAACCTGAAACAACTGTTTTATGTTTTAACATCTTTTGTTATGAATGTGTGAGTGTAAGAGGTCCTTCACGGTGTGTGAATGCACTGCTCCAAGACGCCCCTTTGCAGAGAAAGCAAGTGAGAGCAGTGGTGTGTTAAGTAAGAGGACCCGATCGTCCTCAGACACAAACGTTTTCTATTTTCTGAGTATGTCAAGTAAACTGTTACTAACAATCGGCCAGATTACAAGTTTTGCATTATGAGCTGTGCGGTGCTAACGTGCAGTTTTTTCTCACCGCTCACTTACCTGCAGCGCTGGTATTACAGGTTTTTACAAACCCGGCGTTATTAGGCAAGAAGTGAGCGTACAGCAAAATTGAGCTCCACACTACACTCCAATACCAGCGCTGCTTAAGTCAGCGGTGAGCTGGTCGTGCACGATTTCCCCATAGACATCAATGGGGAGAGCCGGCTGAGAAAAAGTCTAACACCTTTAAAAAAGCAGCGTAAATCTCAGTAACACAGCCCCATTGATTCCTATGGGGAAACTAAAGTTATGTTTACACCTAACACGAACCCCGAGTTTAAACACCCCTAATCTTACACTTATTAACCCCTAATCTTCCGCCCCCGACATCGCCGCCACCTACATTACATTTATTAACCCCTAATCTCCCTCCCCCAATGTCGCCGCAACCTACCTACATTTATTAACCCCTAATCTGCCACCCCCAGCGTCGCCGCCACTATTCTAAATTTATTAACCCCTAAACCTAAGTCTAACTCTAACACCCCCTAACTTAAATATAATTTAAATAAATCTAAATAAAATTACTATCATTAACTAAATTATTCCTATTTAAAACTAAATATTTACCTATAAAATAAACCCTAAGCTAGCTACAATATAACTAATAGTTACGTTGTAGCTATCTTAGGGTTTATTTTTATTTTACAGGCAAGTTTGTATTTATTTTAACTAACCACCCCCTAAATAAAATCATAACTAAAAAAACCTAAGCTCCCCATTGCCCTAAAAAGGGCATTTGGATGGGCATTGCTCTTAAAAGGGCATTTAGCTCTATTGCAGCCCAAAGCCCTAACCTAAAAAATAAACCCACCCAATACACCCTTAAAAAATCCTAACACTAACCCCCGAAGATTCACTTACCGTGAGAAGTCTTCATCCAAGCGGCAAGATGTCCTCAACGAAGCCGGCAGAAGTGGTCCTCCAGACGGGCAGAAGTCTTTATCCAGACGGCATCTTCTATCATGACATCCGACGCGGAGCATCCTCTTCAAACGATGTCTTCTTCGGAATGAATATCTCTTTAAGTGACGTCATCCAAGATGGCGTCCCTTAGATTCCGATTGGCTGATAGAATCAGCCAATCGAATTAAGATAGAAAAAATCCTATTGGCTGATGCAATCAGCCAATAGGATTGAGCATGCATTCTATTGGCTGATTGGAACAGCCAATAGAATGCCAGCTCAATCCTATTGGCTGATTGCATCAGCCAATAGGATTTTTTCTACCTTAATTCCGAATGGCTGATAGAATTCTATCAGTCAATCGGAATCTAAGGGACGCCATCTTGGATGACGTCACTTAAAGAGATATTCATTCCGATAAAAAAAATTCTGTGCAAAATTCTGTTTGTTATACTGTATAATAAAATTAAAAAAAATCTTAAAAGTTAGTGCAAGTCTCAGGTAGGTTCTGCATTCTGACATTAGATCTTCTAGATCTATTTTTAGATCTATTTTCAAAAACCTCCAAATGTGTTTCTAGTTGAAGAATATGAATCTGTTGTTCAGGGACAGACTTTTGTAGCAAAGGTATCTCCTCAGTTAGGTCATCAACGTTCTCTTCTAAATCGGCTGTTCTGGTGCCAATTTCTAAAATATCCTGTTTCATTTCCTGCAATACTTACTTGAGTTCTTCTTGGAAAACCATTTGTATTTGTTTAAGTAAAGCTTCATGGGAAGGATCTTCCAAATGCTCTATAGACTGAGAAATTGTACTCTCAGATTTAATAATTTCTTGTGAGGATGACTGTGCAATATTTATTTTATTTATTTCTTAGCTTATGATTTGGAGATGCAGTCCATCAGTGTATGTTTTCTTACCTTAGTTGCAGTCATTATGAGACCTGTCACAAATCAAATACTGGAATAATCAGATTCTGACGCAAAATCATTCATCAACCTAATAGTTATTGTAAAATGCTGAATGGGACTCTAAAAATGCACATAAACTGCTGACAATATGCAGTGTATAGTATACATATGGTTGTGAAGTTGATTGTAGTTCCTTTCTGATAGCTTCTATTATTAGCACTCACCTCTCTCACATAGGGACATATGATGTCCTGTGTTTCTGGCGAGCCTTTAGGCTCGCCGGAAACACACGTTGTAAAGCAGCGGTCTAAAGACCGCTGCTCCATAACCTGTCCGCCTGCTCTGAGGCCGCGGACAAACATCGCCAGAAATCAACCTGATTGAATACGATTGGGTTGATTCATGCCCCCTGCTAGCGGCTGAATGGCCGTGAATTTGCAGTGGGCGGTATTGCACCAGCAATTCACAAGAACTGCTGGTGCAATGATAAATGCTGAGAGCATATGCTGTCGGCATTTATCGATGTGCAGCGGACATGATCCACGATATCTGATCATGTCCACTCGCACAATGGTAATTTAGCCCCATATACTCTTTAACTAAGAAGTGAAAGCATAATAAGACAGCAGATATTTCATAATCCCATATCAGGTCTCAAACATTCCACTATAAAATATTTCACAGTCCTTATGATGATGAATATTAATCTTTTAGATACTTTGTTGGAAACAATTACTTTCAGTAGAAGATCATTACTGTGACTCCCTGTGGGCACCTCTCTCCGGTATAGATCACTACAGTGTAATCCAACTGAAAATAAAGGCAGGAAGAGTGTTAGGCCTAGACTTGGAGTTTGGCGTTAGCCGTGAAAACCAGCGTTAGAGGCTCCTAACGCTGGTTTCTTACGGACTCCGGTATTTAGAGCTCATTTACCGACACTCAAAAATCACCCAACGCACAAATCTCTATCGACAGCTCAAACCCAGTAGTTAACATATACCGACAAAATAAACATCCACGAATCACAAAACAAATATTACACAAACTACACTTACACTCATACAAACACAACACTATATTTATTTTTCAGATTTAATAATTTTTCTTCAAAATACAAAGGATCAAAGTTGCGAGATCTCGGGTGTTAGAAAAAAAACAACACAAATCCATTTTCCCATTGACTTACATTGACACACGGGAAAAGACCCTCATATAGCTACATCTAACTAATAAGATTATCACAAACATACACTCATCGATGCATACAAAAAATATACACCACATTACATACACAAACAAGTTATTTATTACAAAATTAACACGATTTAGCTACTTTTTCACACAAGCTCATGACGTCACTCACTTTACGAGGAAAACCAGTCTTAGAAAAAAAAAATGACCAAAATTTGGAGCCTCCATTGACTTCTATGGGGAAGACGTGCTCGTGCACGCGAAAGACAGATTTCCCTAACGCACGCAAATAGCGTAGACCTAAAAACTCCAAATACCAGCGCTAGAAAATACATACTTTTCTGCGTTAGACCCAGCTATGATAAATAGATCAAGAAATTACTATTTCCCTATGGTGGACTTAGGGATTTTACTTATTGAATATTCACAACACCATTAAATTGTTTCAGACTTTTATATTACATCAACTACAAATCAACATCACTAGTAACAAACTTTTAAAAAAAAAATATTACATTTAAACGGACACAAAAATAATTTAAACTTTTCAGGATTCACAAACAGTACACAATGGGAAACACCTCTCATTTACCTTTATTATTGCATTTCATTTATTCAACTCATATGCTTGCAGCAACTGCATATCTACATAGGCTTAACACATGATCAGTCATGGATGCACATACATTACTTTTACCATTCACTCATACATGTGCATTCAAATGATGGGGGAAAAACACATTACATTCTCTATAGGAATCACAAAACAGAACATATGGATTTTAATGTACTTTTAACATCATGATTCCATCACAATATACCATTAGGAATTACGTACAAGAAGAACATCATTACACAAGATTACAGATGTCACTTTACGGGAAGGAACAACAATGCCAGACCGCTATATAGAAGTCAGCATATGTGGGACACAATCACAATATATACGTAGATGTACATAACACGCATCACCCATCACGCAACCACAAAGCACACATTTAGATTTTATTCAGCACACAATAACAATGTAGAACAATACAACAACACAATGAGGATTTCAGAACTACATAGGCAGGTTAATAATATGATGACGTCATTAGAAGATTCAACCATACACATTACAGATTCACCACTGTACCGCCCCTTTCTGAACTTTAACACTCAATACTACAATACAACATATACGTAAATAACAGTTTTGAACAGCATTATTAGGGAGATTTGAATGGGACAATTAATAAATATTGTCAGATCGCAAATCACTTATATATATAATACTACAGATGACAGCCGGAAGTTATTCAGTATTAGTGCCATTTGAAAGGGACGCATACAATATTGACAGTTCGGCAATCACTTATATATACAATACTACAGATGGCAGACGGGAAGTTCGGAATTATTATTGCGATTTTAAAGGGACGCATACAATATTGACAGCTCGGCAATCACTTATATATATAATACTACAGATGACAGCCGGAAGTTATTCAGTATTAGTGCCATTTGAAAGGGACGCATACAATATTGACATCTCGGCAATCACTTATATATACAATACTACAGATGGCAGAAGGGAAGTTCGGAATTATTATTGCGATTTTAAAGGGACGCATACAATATTGACAGCTCGGCAATCACTTATATATACAATACTACAGATGGCAGACGGGAAGTTCAGAATTATTATTGCGATTTTCAAGGGACGCATACAATATTGACAGCTTGGCAATCACTTATATATACAATACTACAGATGACAGCCGGAAGTTATTCAGTATTAGTGACATTTGAAAGGGACGCATACAATATTGACATCTCGGCAATCACTTATATATACAATACTACAGATGACAGCCGGAAGTTAGTCAGTATTAGTGCCATTTTAATGGGACGCATAGAATATTGACATCTCGGCAATCACTTATATATACAATACTACAGATGGCAGACGGGAAGTTCGGAATCATTATTGCGATTTTAAAGGGACGCATACAATATTGACAGCTCGGCAATCACTTATATATACAATACTACAGATGGCAGACGGGAAGTTCGGAATTATTATTGCGATTTTAAAGGGACGCATACAATATTGACAGCTCGGCAATCACTTATATATATACAATACTACAGATGGCAGACGGGAAGTTCGGAATTATTATTGAGATTTTAAAGGGCCGCATACAATTTTGACAGCTCGGCAATCACTTATATATACAATACTACAGATGGCAGACGGGAAGTTCGGAATTATTATTGCGATTTTAAAGGGACGCATACAATATTGACAGCTCGGCAATCACTTATATGTACAATACTACAGATGGCAGACGGGAAGTTCGTAATTATTATTGCGATTTTAAAGGGACGCATACAATATTGACATCTCACCAATCACTTATATATACAATACTACAGATGGCAGATGTTACTTTATCGTTTTCAAACAATGTTGCAGCAACATTGATCGATCACATTCGATGCACATTATACACAACTATGCACTTTCATTCATGTTAGCCTGGACGTGTGCTTGTTACTATAAGATCGCGTTTAAGAAATATTGATTACGCATATGATCAAACATTACAAACATGCACTGTATGTGTATTATTTGACACTTTCACATTGAGATTCATTGGGGGAAAACAACATTTCAGCCCAAAAAAAAAAAACGCCCACTTTGAAAGCATTCGCGTCGCTCACATACAAACAAGTGAATACAATCAGCAATCATTACAAACTCACTACCATTGGACTAATTGTACTATAAATACCCCAAACAACATGGCCAAAGCATCACTTGTGATCCACATCAGATCAAGTGCATACCTTGTTACGCTGTTTTGAAAGATGGATGACGATGACATGGTAGACACTGCTGGTGCTGCTATTGGCGAACTAGCTGTTGATCGAATCAGGCAGCCTTGGCGGCTCAGACTGAGACGAAGGGGTCATCTGGTTCGAGGTCCTCGTGTCTAGAGGGTGAGACCCACCTTGGAAAACATGAGCGACTTTGAGGTTTATGATAAGTATCGGCTCAATCGCGAACAGCTCATTGGCCTTTACGATCTTCTTAAACCTCATTTGGAGCCACGTATAAGAATAAGGACTGCTGTTCCCGCCATGAGTAAGATGCTAAGTTGTCTATACGTCCTGGCCTCCGGGAGTTTTCAATCCGGAGAAATGTACATGCATGGCCTGTCTCGAGGTACATTCTCTGTGGTGTTTGATAACTTTCTGGACGCCATGGTACGTATCAGTAAGCATTACATAGGATTCCCACAAAATGATGGTGATTGGAGGCGCCTGAAGCGGGAATTCTTTGATATTGCTCAATTGCCCAATGTCTTGGGAGCCATAGATTGTACCCACATTGCGCTGCATGCTCCAATTGATGACTTGCCCTTCAGAAATCGCAAACATTTTCATAGCCTCAACGTGCAGTATGTTTGTGACGCACAGATGAGGATTATGAATGTGTGTGCGAATTTTGGAGGGGCTTGTCATGATGCCCGCATCCTCGCTCAGTCGTCCCTGTGGAGACCGTTTGAGGAAAGACAAATGCCCCCTGGTTATCTCGTTGGTGAGTATTTGTGCACAACATGGTTAATTAGTTTGACAATTGCCACTGTAGTTTTAAAATGTTAGCGTAATGTTCAGCTATAGGATGCAATTTAACCATTTATTTCTTTTTCCGCAAATGTCTAGTTTTAGTTCAATGCAGATATGTAGCATGTCTTACCTTAAATGCTCAGATAGAGAATGCAATGTAACCATTTAGTTTGCATTTTACACAAGGTTTGGTTTAGGAGAAATATGCATATGTAGCATGTCTTAGCTGAAATGGGAAGATATTAGCTAATGCAATTTAACCATGTCATTGTCTCTTTCCGCAAATGTCTAGTTTTAGTTCAATGCAGATATGTAGCATGTCTTACCTTAAATGCTCAGATAGAGAATGCAATGTAACCATTTAGTTTGCATTTTACACAAGGTTTGGTTTAGGAGAAATACGCATATGTAGCATGTCTTAGCTGAAATGGGAAGATATTAGCTCATGCAATTTAACCATGTCATTGTCTTTTTCCGCAAATGTCTAGTTTTAGTTCAATGCAGATATGTAGCATGTCTTACCTTAAATGCTCAGAGAATGCAATGTAACCATTTAGTTTGCATTTTACACAAGGTTTGGTTTAGGAGAAATACGCATATGTAGCATGTCTTAGCTGAAATGGGAAGATATTAGCTCATGCAATTTAACCATGTCATTGTCTCTTTCCGCAAATGTTTAGTTTTAGTTCAATGCAGATATGTAGCATGTCTTACCTTAAATGCTCAGATAGAGAATGCAATGTAACCATTTAGTTTGCATTTTACACAAGGTTTGGTTTAGGAGAAATACGCATATGTAGCATGTCTTAGCTGAAATGGGAAGATATTAGCTCATGCAATTTAACCATGTCATTGTCTCTTTCCGCAAAGGTTTAGTTTTAGTTCAATGCAGATATGTAGCATGTCTTACCTTAAATGCTCAGATAGAGAATGCAATGTAACCATTTAGTTTGCATTTTACACAAGGTTTGGTTTAGGAGAAATACGCATATGTAGCATGTCTTAGCTGAAATGGGAAGATAGAGAATAAGATTGAACTAGATTATTCTTTTAAAATACAAAAATTTGATAGTGGATTATCGTGTACAAAAACTTTTATTGGAATCAAAATACTATTTTGAGGATTCAGTTTGAATTATGTTCTGTTCATAATTTATAGGTGATTCTGGGTACATGAGCCGGCCTTGGCTTATTACCCCCTTGCGTAGCCAGACTGATGTGTCTGAGGAGCGATACAATAGGGCTCATAAGAGAACCAGGGCGGTGGTTGAACGGATGTTCTGGCTCCTGAAGATGAGGTTCAGGTGCCTGGACCGGTCGGGAGGAGCCCTCCAGTACAACCCAAAGAAGGTGGCTAAGATCGTTGTAGCCTGTAGTGTCCTGCATAATATTGCACAGCGGGCTGGGATGCTGCAGGGCGTCCAGGCGCATCGAAACCTCCTCAGAGATGAGGAGGATAATCCTGTTCTAGAGGGGCCATTCCGGGACGAGGGGCTCAATGTCAGAGCAGACATCATCAACCGCCACTTTAGACGGTAAATAATAGAAGTTAGACTGGAGTATTGTCAATAGATGTGAACTCTAGGGAAATGACAAGTAGAGAATTGTGCAAACATGTTAGGATTGTTCATCAAATGCTAAAAATCTGTTTGATTTCTTAATATAGGTGATGCTCTGGTCATTGGGTCCTGTAGCGAGTCTTTGCCACCTGGTTTTTAAAGAGGACATCAGCTGGTAAGTATAAATGTATGGACTGTTGCTGGCATGAATTGTACACAAATACATCAAATGGCATACATTTTCAAAACTAGTATTTAGTTTACACATTACTTAAAATGTACATACTCAGAAAGGGATCCTCTAGCATAACTATCCTCTAGCATGACTATGGTTCAATGTCACACATTAGAGGTTTGTTCTGCTCAATATGACTCATCTTCACACTTGATAGAACATAACACAAGATGCTACACACGCTTAGTAAGCTAGTGAAAGAAATTTATTCTGAAATGGGGGGTGGGAGAGGGGTACTGAACTGATTCACACACTTGTAGTAATTTTTATTAAACTTTTTCTGCCATTAGGGAGCTGACTAAATCTAAAGACTGAAAGGGAAGAATTAGAAGCCTGACAGTGAAGATTGCCCAGACTGACAGTGGAAAAAGCCAAGATTGAAATTGAAGTATACCAATGGGATCATGTCTGGCATTATCTTTCCAATCTGCTGACCTTGAAAAACATACAAAGACATGTTCACATGGTAAGTGCCAACTATTTGATAGAATAAGGCTGTGGAGGCATCCTATTGGAGACACTTAGATTATTTTCTAATCTTTAGATGGTATTTCACAGTCCTCTATTTTTGAAATGATGAATAAGGCACCTATTGAAGATCAACTGTTTATCCCTGAATTGACTTTCAAAGACCATGCATTATCCAGGTTGGTGTACCAATGCATGCTAGTGAAGAATGTTGAATATTAGTAGCTTACATACATTAGTCATATTTAGTTCATAATTAGATATTTAGGGATCACAATCAGACACTTAGATGATTTTACTTTTTTAGATGGTATTTCAGTCCTCTATTTTATGAACTGATAAATAAGACACCTATTGAAGATCAACTGTTTATCCCTGAATTGACTTTCAAAGACCATGCATTATCCAGGTTGGTGTACCAATGCATGCTAGTGAAGAATGTTGAATATTAGTAGCCTACATACATTAGTCATATTTAGTTCATAATTAGATATTTAGGGATCACAATCTGAAAAAGGAATGGACATGAAATATTACATTTATGTTCAGCATACATATATATTTATTATTGGAATGTGATATACATTATTATGTATAATTCAAAATTCTGATTTTTAAATTTAATTTTTATTACACAATATAATGGTGTATGTTTATTTTATTTATTTTTAAATTTAAATCATAAATATCTTGATAAAATGTTGAACAAAGTTAGAGCATAGACACAAGATGATTGTAAATGTATTTTATGAATATTTGACAACGTGTGTATTAACTTTGTAAAATTTTGTTTTTTAATTTCAGATTGTCGTCTGATGACTTCCAGGAATATTTTTTTGTTTTTGTTTCAAAAACTTTTTTTATTTAAAATGGTAATAATCAACATTTTATTATTAAATACACTCTTTTGAACAGATTATAATAAATATCCATATAATCTGTCAATAAAAAACAATTTGACTCCCATGACTGGTAGTTGTCTATTTGACAAGCACATGCATAAGATCAAATAATGCATAAATTTTAGAAAATCCACTGATTCAGAGAATATTAAATTAAACTATCTTTTTTAAATTAATTGGGGAGTGAGATCCATCGATCCTTTTCTTTTGAAATTCTTAGATGTTAAAATAAATTCGGATATGTAGTCAAAACTTTACATAAATTATTTCGTTTCACTTTTAAGAAGGGGAAGTGGTTCACTTACATTAAAGTGACAGTGTTGTTGAATGTAAAATTAATTTTATAAGATCTTGTATCTTCCTTAGGTATCTCAAAACATTAGTTTATTAAATTTATAAATGTTTACTTTTATAAATGGTAGGTCATTTAACTTCATATTTTTCAAAAGCTAGTTATTGGATGCCATGTTAATAGATTTTATTTTCTAGTGGAGTCATTTAAAGGGACATTTAACTATAGTTATTAATATTATGTATTTTTTAAAATCTTACCTCTTGGGTTAGACATCACATATCTATATATAATTTTCATTCCCCTTTAGTTTCTTTTGACAATGTTAAATCAACATTCAAAATGTTTTGGTCCTTAAAGGGACATTCACAAAGTATATTGTGTCTTGATTTTTAAAAAAAATCATAAAAGAATTTAAACATATTTAGAAAGTACTATAGAATTACATTCAGTCTTTAAATATACTTCAAAAAATATACATCAATGCACATATCTTAGTCAATTACATAAGGCATCTATGTGCAACCAACAATCAGCATCAAAATAGCCTATCTAGATATGTATTTAATCCAAGAATATATATAATTACAATCTAATGATTGAATACCAAAACATATTAAGTTGTTCAAATATTATAATCTTATCCAAAATGCATACATAACATATAGCTTAATGTCCCTCTAAGCTGAAGACTGCAAAATACATCCATTACAATATATATTTCAGTCAGTGTGTAAAACAATCCAGAAGTTTATCTAAATATGCTTTACTCATATGTTATACTAATTTAGCGAAAGGAAGGTGGCTAGGTTTATGATTTTTCAAGCATTATTGTGAAATGTCTCTTTAAAGGGACATGAACTCAAAATATACTTAAAGGGAGACAGTTAAAAAATTAATGATTTATACATTATGAATGAGTATTCTATTTTAAGCAACTTTAAAAATTGTCTCATATTATCAATGTTCCTCGTGATGTTGCTATCATTACTTTAAAAATAAGGCATTAAATAGATAATTTATTTGCTTCAGTACTCTGGACAGAACTTTTTTTTTTTTGGTTGGATTAATTGATCCAACAATCATCAAGGACAACCCAGGTTTTTTTGCAAAAATTGTCCGTAATCTAAAATATCATTATTGATTTGCAAAGAAAGATAACAAGATAATTCTTAACATTTGAGAATCGGATTAAATTATAAAGTTGCTTAACATTTCATGCTCAATCTGAATCACGAGCGCTAAATTTGTTTGGACAGTGTCCCTTTAAGAGATTTAAAGAGTGTATTTACTTCTCTTCTTATCTTGACATACTTTGCTTGAAAAGCATATTGAGATAGGCTCAGTAGATGAAGATTGGTGGATGCACAGAGATGCCTTATGTGATTGGCTCAACCATGTGCATTTAAATTTCTTCTGTTGAGGATATCTAAATACTAAGATAAATTGAGTTACATTTTAAAGTCTAAACAATTTTCTATCTCAACAGATCTTTTGATACAATTGTTTGTTTGTAATGTCTATTTAAAAATAAAGACGCCATTGCACAATAACATATATGAGCACTTCAGACAAATACAAGCTCAAGGTTTATTTACTAATAACAAACAAACCTGTAGTTTAACATTTATAAACAGATTATACAAGTTACGGACATTATAACCTGAATTTGAACATTCAGAAAGATTGCGTGAGAAACGGATCTTGAAACACCAGATTTGCATCTTTAAACATTAGAGTCTAATGTCACGCAATAGCACACAATCAATGTGCATTATGAAATACATTTAATAGAGCAATGTCAATACTTCACAATAAGTCAACAAAATGATTTAATGAACAATAAAGACATACAATATTAAATGTGTATTTGTATTAAAGAAACAGACCGTTATTAAACCGAAAAATGTATGCAACATTTAATAATGTGATAGTATTAGATTTTAAAGAGAATTTAAACATTAATATTTAACGGATCACGGATATTAAATCTGCGTCACACATATCCGCATGACAGGCCCATGAGTTACAAATAAGTCTACATGAAAAATGAAGTAACAGCACCACCAGGAGGTATGTGTAAGGAAGTTACTAAGATATGAAACATTAAAGAACGGCCAATCAGAGTTCATCACACAAACTTGAGTCAGGATGGTCTCACAGACATTCTAACAATATTTCAAACTTTTATCCAATCAGATGTACAGATAACTTGTCCCATGGTGCATCTCATGTTTACTTCACCATATAAAAGTCCATTACACGTTGCCATCTTTGTCAGTTCTCTAATGCCTGCAGGCAGTTATATATTTATAATATAATATAAATATTTATATTAGACAACCTAGCAGGCATGACGTCTCCCAGGTTCACCAAGCCAGAGAGTGCTGCACTGGTCCACGCCGTCAAGGACTTTTATCCCCAGCTGTTTGGGAACAAGAGGAGGTTGACAGATGCGCCTGTTAAGAAGGCCCTCTGGGAGTCTATCACCAATGCGGTTCAATTGGTGTGTGACGTCCAGAGGAGCCAGGATCAAATCATGAGGAGATTCGGAGATATGAGGTTGCGCTTGACAAAAAAAGTCAACCTCATAAGGGACTGGGTACAAGCCCTTAAAAGAGGGGGCCAAAGAAAGGCCCAGCGGAAACTATACCTACTCCCTTATGAGGTGACTTTATGCGAGCTCCTCAATCTCCGGGTCCCCAAAAGATTTAGATCCTTGCCATCCTCGGCCTCCTCTTCTTCCCTCCCAGCTGCGGGATCTGAAAGTCCTGACGCGGGGGCCAGGGCAGCTGCTTCTCCGTCCGGTGGCCTGGGAGGAGCTGATAGAGAATCTGAACCAGGTAACTATCCAACTTCATATAATATCTTAATATTTGATTATTTTTTTTAAAATGTGTATATAGTCAGATACTAAACCTATACAGATCTCACAACATACACTACATATGCTGTTTAGATATCTGATTTTAGATTAGTGACACATGAAATAGGAATGATGTTTCTTGCGCTCTACAGAATATGCGTCACAGAGCGAAAATTGAATTGCGCATACACGTTAACATGGGTTTGCTGTAAGTGGCATTGCTTTATACATGTTGGTCAAATGACGGATGCGTAATTCAGCTTGGAAGAATTGCGCAATGATCGCGAAAATTAGAATTGCGCATACACGTTAACATGGGTTTGCTGTAAGTGGCATTGCTTTATACATGTTGGTCAAATGACGGATGCATAATTCAGCTTGGAATCATTGCGCAATGATCGCGAAAATTAGAATTGCGCATACACGTTAACATGGGTTTGCTGTAAGTGGCATTGCTTTATACATGTTGGTCAAATGACGGATGCGTAATTCAGCTTGGAATCATTGCGCAATGATCGCGAAAATTAGAATTGCGCATACACGTTAACATGGGTTTGCTGTAAGTGGCATTGCTTTATACATGTTGGTCAAATGACGGATGCGTAATTCAGCTTGGAAGCATTGCGCAATGATCGCGAAAATTAGAATTGCGCATACACGTTAACATGGGTTTGCTGTAAGTGGCATTGCTTTATACATGTTGGTCAAATGACGGATGCGTAATTCAGCTTGGAATCATTGCGTAATGATCGCGAAAATTAGAATTGCGCATACACGTTAACATGGGTTTGCTGTAAGTGGCATTGCTTTATACATGTTGGTCAAATGACGGATGCGTAATTCAGCTTGGAATCATTGCGCAATGATCGCAAAAATTAGAATTGCGCATACACGTTAACATGGGTTTGCTGTAAGTGGCATTGCTTTATACATGTTGGTCAAATGACGGATGCGTAATTCAGCTTGGAATCATTGCGCAATGATCGCGAAAATTAGAATTGCGCATACACGTTAACATGGGTTTGCTGTAAGTGGCATTGCTTTATACATGTTGGTCAAATGACGGATGCGTAATTCAGCTTGGAATCATTGCGCAATGATCGCGAAAATTAGAATTGCGCATACACGTTAACATGGGTTTGCTGTAAGTGGCATTGCTTTATACATGTTGGTCAAATGACGGATGCGTAATTCAGCTTGGAATCATTGCGCAATGATCGCGAAAATTAGAATTGCGCATACACGTTAACATGGGTTTGCTGTAAGTGGCATTGCTTTATACATGTTGGTCAAATGACGGATGCGTAATTCAGCTTGGAATCATTGCGTAATGATCGCGAAAATTAGAATTGCGCATACACGTTAACATGGGTTTGCTGTAAGTGGCATTGCTTTATACATGTTGGTCAAAATGAAATGTGAATTATTATATATGTGAAGAATACAGTATTCTTATTTTCAATATTATACATAATAAAAAAAAAGCAGAATCAAAAACAAAAATAACATGCCCATCAATTGATGAGAATGAAATAACACCAAAAAATAATTAAAGCTACAGTAAACAACACAACTGATTGAAAATAAGAGTACAGGATATATTTATCATGAATTTAATTGAGGAAACAATTAACTCATGGGACTACCAAAAGATTAATAGTTTTTAATTGATTTGCTAATAATGTAAAGATTTTAAACATGGCATGATTTGTATTAATGATATCCAATCCTCATTTAATATATTACAGATCTGGATGTTGGTGCTGGATCCTCAAGCCAGGGCTTGTCACAGTATGGTATGTCTCATTTTAATTGAAATTTGTCTTAGAAACATGGACAGTACATTACATACTAAATCCACATTGTTCAATATTTATATGTATCTGCAAAATGGATTAGTAAAATATTTACAAATAAGAATTAAAAAAAAATAAACAGAGGATTACATTGTAAGACTACTCTGAATTTTTATCAAATTTAAAATATCCCATCTATTCTGGATATCTTAATTTTAATGTAAGATTCTTTGAATGTCCAATTTATATTCTTCCCTTGTGTATTGCTTAATCTTATTTGTATGAATTTTTAAAAAAAACTCACACACTTTTGCATATGATTTGTTTTTAAAAATATAGATTCCATTTTTTAAATTGATCATGTCATTTAAGGGACATGCCAACGAAATTTTACATTGAATGATTTGTAAACGTGATTTTATTGTTTTGTTTAAACATTTTATGAGCTACATTGGTTCAGTCTATTGTTTTAGTTCTTCTAAAAACATATTGATTTTGGTTTAGGTTAAACAATGCATTACTGGTATTATCCGGCTGTTTTTTTATGCATAAATTGGCATTGAGTCAAAAGTTAAAATCATGTGTTGAGATAACAGTAGTACATAGTTTCAAAAAGTATACAATTACACATTTAGAGCTTCATGTCCCTTTAATAGATGAAAATTAAATAATTCTTAGGATATCCTTAAATAACATATTAGATTCGAATTGCATGCTCAATCCCATTCATTACATCAACATATGGAGTAGAGAATTCATTAACACCAACCTTGTCAAATCAATATATTTTTATATTAAAGGGACACTGAGCTAAAATTATTAATGTTGTCATTCAGATAGAGCATGCAATATTAAGCAACATTTAAATATAATACTATAATCATAAGTGAAATATTCTATTGCTAAATGTATTTTAAAATCAAGAATGTACGTTTATCTGCAGCTCAATTTTGGTTGACCAACCTGGGTTTTTATTGATGATTGGTGGATACCTTCAACAAACAATATTTATTTAATCCAATATTGCTTATCTGCCTTTAAGATTAAAATGTAGCAACATTAAAATTATAATAGGAGTCAATGTTAAATAATTTGGAACAGTTTGAACAGTGAAATCAATGATTGAAATAAATCATGTCAGTGTCCCTTTAATAAACAATTGATTCATTAATCCTTACATTCTTTGGATTAGACAATATTGATATATAATTCACATATTCACTGTTGGAGTTACTTTCTAGATATAAGCATACTCTAACAGCACCATGATTACATATTTGTACTAATCAATTTGGTTTGGTATTGTGATCAATATGTGTTGTGTCCTAAACAAGATTACTGTACATTGCACAAATGGATCAATGTGCCACATGTCTTTGTTTATATTTGTCAACAGCTGTTATTCAAAATGTGGTTTGTGTGTATTCTTTGAAGAACATTGCTCAATGGGTATATTTAGATATGCAATAGCATCGTATGAGATGAGTTTGATGTCTAATATAGTCAGAAATTAAACATATGTTCAATACATAATTTTTTACAGAATCCCCTTGATTCAATCAAGCATTTTATTTTATATTGACTGCTCTATTCTTCACATTTTAAAGTTGATTATTCTTATAAATCGATACAGATGTGATTTAGTGCTATCCCAAATGTGTTCACTAATATATATCTATATCATTCATAGAGAGAGTTGGTGTGGGGAGCCCAGAGGAATCCAGCACTGACACAGAGCCGCCTTTGCGGTCTTCTGGTAAGTCCATTGACTCATTTATATGTCATTGAAGGTGTATTGGTAATCAATATTATGAGCATGATTCTGATGAAGCATAACATTTGAAACAAACATATAATTGACTCCTCTGATAATATATTAATTTTATTTGAATATTGAAAGATTAAGAATTAAAACTTTCTTAGTCTACACCTTTGTTATTCAGAAGATGTATAGCATATGTTTGTTTCCATGTTCATTTTTGACAACAATCATCAAGTGATACACACATGAGAAATCTTAAATGTTCAATGTACTATGCTTTTATGATTTTAAAATTAATACAAACAATAAATAGAAAATCTGAATCATTGATAATAACAAATATAATGTCATTTGTATGCTCCATCAAAATGATGTAAATCATAACTTTGGGTGTGTATATCTTTAATGCAACATTGATGTGTGTCTTTGAGCAACAGTAACATATGTTATAATATCTGATCTTAACGTGTACACAACATGTTATGTTTTACAGAGATTGATTTAACATGTGGGACGGAGGAGGAAGAGGTTCCCTTGGAGTCTGATGGTATGTGAAATATATCTAACATGTATCCAACATGTTTTTTTTATTGGAAATCATTTTATTGAAGACATTCAAAGTCTACAGCTTTTGCACTTTAAAAAGGAATATTATTTGTCTGTTCAAATACACTACTGCCCCCTTTATATATCAGGCAGCATGAAGATATGCTTGGATTTGTTTAAATATTTGGATTGGAAATTCATGCCATCATGATGTCACATGCATATTCTAGGGCAAACCACAATAATAATTTTAGAATTGTACAGACAGTCATTGATATTCATCTGAGTGCCTATATGCATACCATATCCTCATGTCATCATTGTTTAGAAATTCAAACACACTTCTAAGTATATTGCAAACATAATCAAGTTGAAATGCGTTGATTTGATTTCATGATGTATGAGATGTTAATATATTTATTATATTTATGTCAGATGGATCCTCTGCTTCTGGTCATCATTGTTCCTCCCCTGCCCAGTCCCCTGCCCAGCCCCCTGCCCAGTCCCCTTCCCCTCCCGGCCCTTCCCATTTGTCCTGTCGTATCCCTCCCAAAAAACGCCCCTTCATCCCCCTTCGCCGCTCTCCCCGTCTTTTGGCCCGTACAGCTACCCCAGGTGCCCAGCCCCCAACTCACCACTCCCCAGCTGTACGGGCTACCCCAGAGCAGCAGCCCATCCCTCCCCAACCCAATCCCATCCCTCCCCCCTGTCTCAACCTTCATTGTCCTGGGTGTCGGATTGTCCTTCCCAGGCACAGCTGTAAGTATCCTTCAAAATCAACATTATAAGATACTTAAAGGTACACTGACTGAAAATTTTTAAATTGTGATTCAAATAGAGCATGCAATGTTAATCAAATTTATAATTTACTACTCTTATCAATTATTCTTCATTCTCTTGCTATCTTTATTGAAACAAAGAAATGCCTATATTTTGTTTTTATTTTAAAAAATATGGACATCATTTCTTTATTGTTGGATGGATGTATCCATCAATCAGCAGGGACAACCAAAGTTGATAAACAAAAATGGCCTGCCCTATAAACTTACATTCTTGCATTTAAAATATAGCTTGAGAATTCAAACATTTAAAGAATACGAGTAAATTAATAATTCTTTTTAATGTCATGCTCTATCTGAATCAGTAACTAAAATATTTAGGTTTACTTTCCCTTTAATTTGATATCACTACATATACCAATCACCACTATTTGTATCCAAATATTTATGTCCAAATGATCATACATTATCTCTTGTATAACCCATTGGGAATGTAATTTCTTCTGGTTGCTATGTTTACACAGCTTGTCCTCAACGCCAAAATGTTTAAGGATAGGTGTGCCTACCACAGTATAACTAAAATCTTAAAATTGCTAATGTAAGTACAATGTAAATCCTTTAACAAGATTTAAGACACTCAAGCTGTAAAAGTGGATCATCAAAAACCAATTAAAGGGGACAACATGTTGGATTAAAATGTCCATTTAATGGTTTAGGTCTGTCTGAATAACATATTTCATGTGTAAATAATCAATGTCAACAAATTAATTTAAAAAATTATTTGTCTTTATGTTGACAATGTATATTTGCTTTTTATTTTGTCTGTTGTGTAATTATCATTAATATTTTATTTATTCTTTATTTTAGGCTGTGACTCAACATGGCTCATGCTAGAAGGTATAGCACGTGTAGAGCAGGCCGTGTTGAGGAACGCAGCTGTCCTGAGAGGGATGAACGACACCATGCAGGCCCAGCTCCAGGTTCAGCATTTGACTCTGCGGCAGATCATGCGATTAAATTCAATGCCTGAATCTGGAGCTGGACATGCACAGGACGATGAAGGGGATGACCAGTAAGTGGAGGATCTGGAGATGCTCCAAGGGCGCAGATAAGAATCCTCCGTCCACATGTTGATGTTTTTGTTATGGTTGCCATTTGGCCTTTTTTTCTTATTATTGTTGTGCCTGTTGCACTCTTTTACCTTGTCATATGGCTCAAATGGGGCTATGCTGGCCCTTGGCAACTCTCTTCATGGACTGTGATGCACTCTCTTACCTTGTCATATGGCTCAAATAGGGCTATGCTGGCCCTTGGCAACTCTCTTCATGGACTGTGATGCACTCTGTTACCTTGTCATATGGCTCAAATGGGGCTATGCTGGCCCTTGGCAACTCTCTTCATGGACTGTGATGCACTCTGTTACCTTGTCATATGGCTCAAATGGGGCTATGCTGGCCCTTGGCAACTCTCTTCATGGACTGTGATGCACTCTGTTACCTTGTCATATGGCTCAAATGGGGCTATGCTGGCCCTTGGCAACTCTCTTCATGGACTGTGATGCACTCTCTTACCTTGTCATATGGCTCCAATTTTCCTGATATTTACATGATTATTTATAAACGTTGTTGATGTTTTCTGACATACTAATAAAAGACATGTCATTGCACGATTCTTTGTCCTCCTTATTCATGTCATTGATTGAAATCTCTAGTTTATCTGGTTGATCCTTAAAGGGACCTTACCAAAAATAATGGTGTTTCCTGAATCATATATGTAATACAATTGTAAATGACTTTAAGATTAACATCTCCAATGTAATTTTATTATTTGTCTTTATATATTTTTTGAAAAGCTTTATCATTGCATGATTATGATTAGCATAGTAATTGTTTATATATGTATATATAGATAGTTATTTGTGTATATATATGTATATTTCAAATCCATGTGTGTATTTATAAACTCTGCATGAATTGATGCACCTTTAACAAATGATCTGAGGATTGATACAATGATATAATCCCTGTAAAGTGTTCATGTTATTGAATTAGTATTGTCTCTGTGTATCCTCTTTTTATAAATAAAAATCATGTCCCTTTAAGTGATGGTGAGCACAATTGTTAATGAATGTATTTCCATTTCTAAAGCGTTTTTGTCCTTTTTACATGAACAAGGACATATAATCTTATTAATAAACAATCTTATTGTAATGTTGACAGCACATGTATTTCATTTTCAATTCTATCTTATTGTAAAAGTGTAACCAAATCAATCTCTGTGTGTAATGCGCATATTTTAGATGAGGAATATTTTTCCCCAAATATTTTTAAAAAATACTTCTCCTCCCATATATGGCTATAGGTAGGCTGACCATATTTCAACTTGAATAAATGACACGTTTGATCAATACATGTGTCATTATTGTTATTCCAAAACAATCTAAACATATCTTAAAACATCAATGGCATATGTATTTCTCATGTGTATCTTTTAAATGTTAAAGATATACACCATAGCTATAGTTAAAGGGACAGTCAAGTCCGAAAAGATGATTCATGATTTCGTGACATTCCTAGATAGCAATCTAGACACATACTAGTTACTAAAATATAAATACGTTTCTTATTGATATGCCAAGTTGTCAACTGAGTCCTTGTATTGTCTGCGGTTTTTCAGCGATCTCGGATGGGCCATGTTGCTTAAGACGTCACCTGCTAGGCTGTCCAATGATTCCTTGTATTGAGTGACGTTTTTACGCGATCAAGGATGCGCCTTTTTTTGGTTTGCGTTCTTACGCGATCAAGGATGCGCCTTTTTTGGGTTGCGTTCTTACGCGATCAAGGATGCGCTTTTTTTGGTTTGCGTTCTTACGCGATCTAGGGTGCGCCTTTTTTTGTTTTGCGTTCTTACGCGATCAAGGATGCGCCTTTTTTTGGTTTGCATTCTTACGTGATCAAGGATGCGCCTTTTTTTGGTTTGTGTTCTTACGCGATCAAGAATGCGCCTTTTTTTGGTTTGCGTTCTTACGCGATCAAGGATGCGCCTTTTTTTGGTTTGCGTTCTTACGTGATTAAGGAAGCGCCATGTTAATTAAGACGTCACATGCAAAGGTAAAAAAATGTCTGATTGTATTACGTATTCCCGCAATATTTGTTTGTGCACGTTAAACACGTTTGTGAATGAGAAGACAGGTTTAAAAAGATGGCGAATATGGATTGTTTGCATCATGTTACATTGTTGACCCATAACTGATAAAGACCACCACATTCTCTTTTGCTGGATGTCTGGTTGAATAAACGAACGAAAGCAAAATGTTTTCATGCATAAGATATTTCGAGGCAAGTGCAAATCTCTATAGTCCATGTTGTTTAATATGTTGGTCAACAATATGTTCCTTTTTATGAAAAATGACTGTTGTGTTTAATGTTAAAGATATCTAATTCATAAATATGCGCTATTGTGTTAGAATCAAGTAATCAATATGCATTTATCTTTATCATATGCTAAATATATGATGCCGACTTCTTCTAAATGTAATTTCGTCGTATATTTTATTAAAGGTTCATTAGACACTCACATTATAAATCAAAATATTTTATTTGGTCTCTAGTTAGATAGTCCATTGTTTTCAAAATACACGTCTCATTTTGCTTCTGTTCAAATAAAATGTAAGTAATTTTCAGACTCCTCGCCAAGCCTCAAAGTTTCATGTGAGTACCATCTCCAGCTTTCTCCTGTTTGTGTAAAGGGTCTTTTCATATGTTAATGATGGGGTATTGTCTTGTTTTACGGTTGTAATGGGGGTTCATCTATATTTTCAAGAGAGCTAACCCAATTTTCTTTGAAAGTGTTTAAAGCTTTGTAATATTGATATCAGTATATGGTAATCTTGTTGTTTCTAGTAGTGTCTATTATATACAGTTCGGTTAAAAATATAGTATACTGTCCCTTTAATGCAAATGTTTATTTTTGTATCATCTATGAGTTCCACATTGGTTAATCTCCAAATATATTATTGTTAGCATATTTTCACCCCCCACTCCTAAAAGGACTTTAAACCATATTCATTGTTAAAACAAATGTCTTTATAAAAAAAATTAACACAATAATGTCTCTTTAACATATGCAATTTTGTTAAAGGGACAGTTTAGAAAACAAATCATGTTTTGCATTATTATAAAAGTCAATTTTGTAATTTCAATGATATCAAAGGCTTCTCACCAATTAATCATTTGTCTGTGTTTATTTTAATTTGCTAGCTAAACCTATGAGGTTCGTGTGCTCATTTCTTCGAGCTTGAAGAGTGCATGTAATCATTATGCAATTTGACCACTAGAGGGCATTTGGATAGCATTTGTTTATCTAAAAACTTGTGCTCATACAGCATATTATTTACCATGTATTGATCATTGATGTCTATAATGTTGTTATGTCAGAACAACAAATAAGTGGTCATTTTTCATAGTCATAGATACAAGGGTAAGCACATAAGTCACACGTATTTCTCCATGTTTTGTTGTTTCCAACTTGATAATGCGTAATACAGTGTTTTCTTTGTAATCAATAATTTTTTGACTGTCCCTTTAAGCTGTGTTATTGTCATTCAAACAGTAATATGCCATCATGGATAATTGTAATGGTAATTTTGTTTGCGATTCGGGAAACAGTTTGGACATCACATCACAGAAACCAATCAATATCATGAACAAGGATAGGTATGTGATGTGGTTTTCACACACTTATAACCCACACTCTGCAAACAATCTGCCTCCATGGACCCGGTCCCATAGAAGTAGATTATATACAGAGTGTGGTCCACAAGTTTATGAAAACCACATCATTACATACCTATCCATTACACATTAAATAAAAATAACATTAAAGATGAAAATAAATACTTACTTCCTCTTCCTTCCCCTCTTCCCATGGGGCTGAGGCTCTGGGAGGGTCAACTGCCGACTCTGACGAGTTCTCATTGGATATGTTGTGGGAAGAGTGGAAGGAAGAGTACTGGGACGACCAAGGTGAGGAGGAGGAGATGGCCCGGCAGGAGGAGATGGCCCGGCAGGAGAAGATGGCCCGGCAGGAGAAGATGGCCGGCAGGAGAAGATGGCCCGGCAGGAGAAGATGGCCCAGCAGCAGGAGGCCCAGCAGCAGGAGGTCCAGCAGCAGGAGGCCCAGCAGCAGGAGGCGGACCAGGAGGCAGACCAGCATGCGCCTCCCGGAAAAAATTAAACATCTCTTGGTGTAGATTAAAGGTTCTGTTTTGCCCTTCTTCTATTCGAGTAAGTATGTTTATTATTTGGTTTTGGCCTTCAATTATTTTGTTTTGTCCTTCAAGAATTCTAGTTCGGCCTTCTATATTTTGTATCCGGGAGTTACGCATCTGGTCTATGTAGTCTAGTAGAACCCGCACCTCCGCTATTTCCTCTTATTGTGCTTGGCGGGGTACCCGTGCACGGCGGGGTGCCCGTGCACGGCGGGGTGCGGGTCCTTGAGGGGCCTCTGGTTCCGCGGCCTCCTCCTCTGCTTCCGGGACTTCTTCATCTGCTTCCGTGCCCTCTTTGTCACGGGGGGCCTCTTCCCTCCGAGGTGGAAATTCCTCCCCACCACTCTCATCCCGGGGAGAAGGAGGGGGCTGTATTTGCTGTGCTGCCTCCTCCCCAGACTCTGTATATTAGAAAAATAAAGAAATGTATATATTAGCATAATTCCAAAATAAGCTTTAAATGACTTAGCTTACGATACAATTACAAATGCAGCCTCATTAATCCACTTTGAAATCTAACAATCAATACGATTTCCGCATTTTCTAAACCGTGTTTGTGATATCTCTGGTCAATCTGAATGTTTTAGCGTTTGTTTTCAGTCTGTTTAAATGCACACCTAACCTATAGCCTAGATACTGATGTAACCGCAAAGTAATTGTGAATGCGTGTAAACAACGTTATAGCATTAATCTGATCCTTAAAGGGACATGAAACCCAATGTTTTATCTTTCATGATTTAGAAGCATACAATTATAATCAACTTTCTAATGTACTTTTCTTATCTAATTAGCTTCATTCTCTGGATATTCTTTGCTGAAAAGCATATCTAAATATGCTTAGAAGATGCTGATTGGTAGCTGAATATAGCTGCCTCCTGTGATTGGTTCACCGTGTGCATGGCTATTTCTTCATTAAAGTATATCTAAAGAATGAATCAAATTAGGTAATATAAGTAAATTGGAATGTTTTTGAAAATTGTATTCTCTACCTCAATCATGAAAGTAAAGGTTTGCATATAGTGTCCCTTGAAATACATTGGTATGTGAATTTATTCTTAAATGAGCTTACCGTCAGATGAGAATGGCAGGTTCCCGGTATCAATTCCTCCGATACCGACTACATCCACCTCGGAGATGCTGGGACGCAACATTTCCTCCCATCGGCAGTACTCGATTTCCAGTGCAGGGCCGCCACCGATTCCTGCGGCATGTCGGGCCTCCAGGCTTAACTTTTTCTTGAGATCCATCTTGCAGTCCCGGTATCTATGTTTTATAGAGTCCATATCTCTATTCCGTCCACCCACGGCATTGACTGCATTCCTTATCTCATGCCAGAGCTTCCTCTTCTCAGTCAGGGTGGTCTTCTGATGCTGCAGCCTCCTATACCTGGCCATATAGGCTTCTACGAGGGCCTCCTTCTCCTCCATCGAAAACCTCGCCTCCCTAGTCGCCTTGGCCTTCCCCTGTGACGATGCCCTCTGTTTCCCGGACTGTGAAGCCCTACTCTGTCCGCCACTGGGCCCAGCCACTTGTTCATCTTGAACCAAGTGGCTGGGTCCACCCACCGCTTCCACCCCCGCTTCCTGCCCCCCTTCCTGCTCCCCTTCCTGCCCTGTTCCTCTCCCCCTCCCTTTCCTCCCCCCTCTACCTCTCCCCTGCCTGCCCTCCATCTCTTCCCTAAACTAAACCCCAACTAAGCAAAACAAAAGTGAGTGTGATCAAATGAAAGGGGGTCAAAATAAAGAACTAAAAAGACCAAAAAAAGTGCTGAAAGTGTGAAAGGGATATAAATAAAAGAGGGTAAGGAGTATTTAATTGAACAAAATGCAGAAGAAGACAAAAAGGAGGATATGTAAACTAAATGTAACTAGGGGATGGGGATGGGATGGGGTATGGGATAAGAGTAAATGGGATTACAGGGAATGGGAGTACAGGGAATGGGGTATGGAGTATAATATGAGAGGGTATGGGGTATGGAGTGTATGTAGTGTTATTGATAAGTGTATGTATGTATTGAATGTGTTTGCGTGTAAATGTGTTAAGTTTACAGAAAAAGCACTCGCTCGCTAACTCACACTACTACTAATTCTCACTAACTCACACTACTACTAATTCTCACTAACTCACACTACCACTAACTCTCACTAACTCCCACTAACTGACTCTATCACACTACCACTAACTCTCACTAGCTCCCACTACCACTAACTGACTCTCTCCCACTACCACTAACTCCCACTCACGAAAACACTAACAACTGACTCTCTCACACTAACACTAACTCACTCACAATAATGCACAAACTCTCTAATCTTAAACCTCCAATCTCCAAAGACCCACCAGCAACACAGTCAAAGAAGCCATGCTTGTGTGGTGCTTATATACCCTGTGTAAATGTTTAATGATGTACCTATTTGCGTTGTAAATTGTGTTCATGTGTGCTTTATTAGCAATTAGTATTTGTGCAATGTGTATTAGGTGTGTGAATTTGCGCATGCTCATTTTGAGTTAGTATTTGTGGAATGTGTAGAATGCGATGATGTCATAGTGGTCGTTTTCTATAACATTGTCCAATAGTATTATGTTTAAATGTTAATTTGCGATGGTGTGGTATTAGTGAAGTGTTGTATATGTATGTTTGTCCTAATATATATTGATATTGAATGCGATTATTTTGCTAGTGTATGTATTTTTTTTTTCTTGTTGTTATTTTGCGTATTTCCGCATCTTAAAGTATATGCGTATTCCGTGTATTTTATTTCAATCAAATTCCCCCCGCTTGTGAATGTGTAATGCTTCTGTGCTTTGTTTAGTGATTGTTGTTGTGACATTTGCGGCGTGTTATTGTTGTGCATGATGTGGTATGCGTCATATGACCGAGCTGTGCGTATTTCTCGCGAGATCGAGTGTTAGATGAAAAATGCGTGTTTGTTTGCATTTCCATTGATCTCTATGGGAGACTGTCTAACGCGGGCATGATTCCGCGTGTGAAATACACGCGTTAGGAGTATCGTTAGAAGGTTTTTTTTTAACTCTAAATACCGGAGTCAAACAAAGCCGTGCGTTAGACATAAACCACGCGTAGCGTTAACAACCCATCTACCGCCAAACTCCAAATCTAGCCGTTAATTAGTTGGTCAGAAAGTTATTAGAATATTTTAGCCTTTTTTAAATATTCCTTGTCTAGTCTTTGTGTTCCTATATAAAGAAGAAAACAACCAGGATGACCAAATCAGTGACAATTTATCTAATATTTTTATATGATGTTCCTAAATGTGGGGGCAGATTTAGTTATGTTTATCCACTATTGCTTTAACTTTGTCAATGGTCTAAAAGGATTCCATTGTCGCAAAACAATCTTGTTTCCATAAATAAGTATAGTGAACTTGCTCCAGTTGCAACATATAATTTACCAAATTTATCCATTCCTGTAATGAGGGCTCAAGACAAGTTTTTATTAAAATTATAATAATATAGTAAGGTTTTAAACAATAGAGTGTGTGTGTGTGTTTTCTTTCTAAATTCTATGGTTAAAAGAAGAAGGGGTTATACTCATATAAATAAGGGCATTTGGGTATATGTATATAACATTGATCTGCACATAGGGCTCCCATGAGCCTCTACTCAAATAAATGCACATTTATTCACACCAGGTACATACTATAACCACCTGGTTAATCACATTTAAATAGGGCTTTATTTTAAAGAGGGACTTCTGAGCTTTAAAACAAGGTGTCTTGGGGTCTCTATTCCTTTTTGGTGGCCTATTATAAGTGCCTCATTAAAAGACATGTGTATGTTTACGTTAATTTATTTTTAAATTGCGCTTACCCACAAGAAACACTTTTGCCTATCAAATGGTGGGTCCTTGGGGTGGCTAAGGCTTACAGGAGCTGAGATTGAGGTTCTTGAATACTTATTGCCGTATCCAGCTTCCTTAAAGGGACAATCTAGTCTAGTCAAAAATAAACTTTCATGATTCCGATAGGGCATATAATTTTAGAAAACTTTCCAATTAACTTTAATCATCAAATTTACTTTGTTCTCTTGGTATTGTTAGTTGAAAGCTAAACCTACGTAGGCTCATATGCTAATTTCTAAGTCCTTGAAGGCCAGCTCTTATCTGAATGCATTTTCACATATTTTTCCACAACTAGAAGGCGTTAGTTCATGTATGCCATATAGATAACATTGTGCTCACGCCCGTGGAGTTACCTAGGAGTCAGCACTGATTGGCTAAAATGCAAGTCTGTCAAAAGAACTAAAATAAGGGGGCAGTCTGCAGAGGCTTAGATACAAGGTAATCACAGAGGTAAACGTTTATTAATAAAACTGTGTTGGCTGTGCAAAACTGGGGAATGGGTAATAAAGGGATTATCTATCTTTTTAAACAATAACATTTCTGGTGTAGACTGTTCCTTTTAAGCGCTCTGAAGCATCCCAGCACATTCAGGTGCTTGGTCACATCAACATGCCCATGTGTGGTGATTTCATCAGCATCCTCAGATTTACCCAGTGATGCCGGGCCACTCGTTTGCCTCGTATGCACCTGTAAGTAGGGTTGCCACCTTGGCCATGTTTTCCTGGACACTTACCTATAACACATGCTGCAGGGTAAGCAGGGAGGAACATGTATTGTGTCTATGGACATCACATGATTAGTGCTGATGAACAGCACAATACATGTTCCTCCCTACAAACCCTACAGCATGTGTAACTCATAAGTGTCCAGGAAAACATGGCCGAGGTGGCAACCCTACCTGTAAGTGCAGGGGGGGGGAGGGGTGCAAATAGCTTCAAAAGTAGGGATCTACTTGATGATGACACATGGTCATTATCCACACAAAGCATTTTGTTTTCATCCACAGTTAAGGGGTTAATTTGCAAATACTTTACTACATTCATAACTGAAGAATATGATGTCCATTTGAGTACAAATTTGATCATTTATAATTGTGGTTTCAGCTACAGTTACATTTTTATTAAACCAGGAAACTATTTTATCAATGTGTACTGAGCAGCCAAGGAATTGCTTTGGAAGCAGAACAAAACAGGTTTTCAAGAAGCCAAGGATGTTGAATTATAGAAGTCTGCTTGAAATACATTTTCTACTGGACTGAAATACTGTTGTCAATTTGACTCAATGTAAAGTATTAGTTAAAGGGCCATAATACACTAATTAGAGTATGTAATTTCTCAACTATTATGTCCCTTTAAAGTTTTTTTGTGCTAAAAAAAAATATTTTTTATTAATCAGCATTAATTTAAAAAGCATTATTTAAAAAGTAAAAGCAGTTAAACTAGAGTAACATTACTAATTGTACACTTTACACTAAGCAGAACAAAAGTAGGAAATAAATTTCAGCCAATGAGTATTAAAGGGACATAAATCCAAAAAAATTTCTTTCATGATTTAGATAGATTATACATTTTTAAACAACTTTCCAATTTAATTCTGTTATCAATTTTGTTTCATTCTCTTGGTATCTTTTATTAAATAAGCAGCGGTGCACTCCGGGAAGTTAGATGAACACATTTGTGAGCCAATGAAAATGGTCATACAAGTTAAGCCACCAATCAGTAGCTATCTCCAAGCTCCTGAGCCTATAGGGCCGAATTATCAAGCTTGATACCCCTTCAGGCTCGCCGGAAAAAGCAGTTATGAAGCGGCAGTCTAAAGACCGCTGCTCCATAACTTGTCCGTCTGCTCTGAGTCCGCGGACATCAATCCGCCTGATCCTATACAATCGGGCTGATTGACACGCCCTGCTAGCAGCCGATTGGCCATGAATCTGCAGGGGTCGGCATTGCACAAGCAGTTAACGAAAACTGCTTGTGTAATGATAAATGCCGACAGCGTATGCTGTCTGCATTTATTGATGTGCAGCGGACATGATATGTTACATTGTATGATGTCAGCTCATACATTATTAAATAGGCCCCTATATCTAGATATGCTTTTCAACAAAGGGTACCAAGAGAATGAAGCAAATTAGATAATAGAAATCAATTGGAAAGTTGTCTAAAATTGTATGCTCTATCTGAATCATGAAAGAAAAAATTTCGGTTTCATGTCCCTTTAACAAAAAGTACCTGTTATCCAATGAGCATATGAGTGTTATCATCCAATGAGCCTTACTATGAAGTAAACACCTGATACAACTGTGTTAGTTACAGCTGTACCTTACCTTTTGTTCATGCAGAAAAGTACTTTAGTTTATGCGTGGCTTATTCAGATGAAATAACATTTTTGTGTGCAGTGTCTCTTTAACTTGCAAAATCTCTGGCAACCCATACAATAAGTCAGGTTTTCAAATGGTTGAAATTGCCTTGAAGTTCTGAACCCTGCAAAAACTATGCAAGACCCCATTGATTTCATACTTTGCATACTTTATGCTCAACACAAAGCTTTAGCTGTTGAGGCATAAAAACTGTATTCTATTGAGTGAGTGTCTTTTTAAAATAAACCAGTCTGGGATTAACTCACCGACCATATGTTCAGGGTACAGTTTATCATCAATGATATTAAAAGAATAGCGTTGAACTTGGCATGGGTTAGCTTAAATGTTCTCTCTTATTGAAAATAAATTTTGTTGTTTGGACAAGATTCAATCAAGTCTATTATATTTCAAAGGAATATTAAAAGCTGCATAAATGTAATTCCTGGTTTTGTGCTTTAATACCCCATAATCTATTTTTACAAGGTGTTTAAAAAAATCAATAAACAATGAATCTGTGTGATGTTAAAAAAGCAAGAAACTAATACACTGCAGAAAGATTATTAAAGGGACATCTGGCTCAGATAGATCATGCTATTTTAAACAACAGTTTACTTCTAGTATATAATTTGATTTGTTCTCTTGATATTATTTGTTGAAAATTGTACCTAGGTAGGCTCAGGAGCAGCAATGTACTACTGGAAGCTTCCTGCTGATTGGTGGCTGCCCAGATCTACCTCTTGTCAGTTGCTCACCCAATGTATTCCCAGTAGTGCATTGCTGCTCTGGAGCTAACATTAAAGGGACAGTCTAGTCAAAAATTAAACTTTCATGATTCAGATAGGGCATGCAATTTTAAACAACTTTCCAATTTACTTTTATCATCAAATTTGCTTTGTACGCTTGGTATTCTTTGTTCAAAGCTAAACCTAGGTAGGGTCATATGCTAATTTCTAAACCCTTGAAGGCCGCCTCTTATCTCAGGGCATTTTGACAGTTTTTTACAACTAGACAGCGCTAGTTTATGTGTGCCATATAAATAACATTGTGTTAACGCCTGTGGAGTTACCTAGGAGTCAGCACTGATTGGCTAAAATGCAAGTCTGTCAAAAGAACTGAAATAAAGGGCATCTGTCTAATAAATATTTTTAATGTAATGTTACATTTTTATGTTTTTTTAATAAAGATTATTAAAACCTCCTGGCCTCTTATATCATGCGTTTTTATTAGCTTTACACAGCAAGAGACTGCTAGTTAATTTGTGCCATATAGATAACAATGTGCTCATTCCTGTGGAGTTATACGGGAACCAGTGCTAATTGGCTAAAATGCAAGTCTGTAAATAGCTCTGAGATAAGGGGGCAGTCTGCAGAGGCTTAGATACAAGGTAATCACAGAGGTAAAACGTATATTAATATAACCATGTTGGTTATGCAAAACTGGGGAAAGGGTATTAAAGGGATTATCTATCTTTTTAAACAATAAAAAATTGACACCCACATACAAAGATTCATTCAAATCCCAATTGGCTAAATTCAATTTCTAATTAAAAATGTAAGGTGTAGTGTGTTTCCCAGTACATTTCAATGTTGTCAAATTGGTGGTTTATTAAGTCTAAAATTGCTATATTACTCTAGCGTCAGTGTCTCAGTGATTGTATCCAGCTTTATGTGGACCATTGGTAATATAGATGTTTTCCACAGTTTCGCAATCAAAGTTCTTGCTGAATTAAGGGAAAATTGAAGGAGTCTAAGGTGTTGAGCATTTAAAAGAACTACTGTGAGATCTACAGAAAAGTCTTGTCCTAATAGTATATAGAAAAATAGTTTCTCATGAATTCAGAAGAGACTCAAGCTTGCTGTATTCCCACCAGGTGTGGACTATGGTGTCCATATCACTGCAGCATCCAGCATCTGCCCAAAGACCTCTCTCACTTTAATCATGCAGGAATGAGATACCATCTTATTATAAATCTATAATTAAGTTCTAAGACGTGTTGAGGAGGAAGAACTCTAAGAATTAAAATACATTTCTCTCCTAAATCTCGGAGCCAGCACCAGGTATATGCAGGGGGAATATAACGATCTGGTTCTGTTAATAGTTTTCTGGCTATGGATAATGCAAATTATAAGGGCTTATTTAATGATTTACATAAGGGCACAGTATATTCTAATTCTGCTTTATAACCTCATATTAATATCCAGCCACCCCTATAATCTCTGCATTACATACAATTAGAGAGAGGAGGGACCTTATCGTTGAGATGTCAGTTATTTTCTTCAATATCATGTCCCACAAGTCAAAGACAGTGCCATATAAGTGTGAAGTATGTGTTGGCCTACTATCTCTAGGTATCCAACATAGTGCCCCCACTTCTGGAGTCTTTAACAAATGCAAAGCCTTTACCACTGTGCCAGTCTAATATTCTGTGCAACTCCAATGCAAAACATTATGTTTCAAAGCTGGGAACTCACAACTCCCCATCCTGGACTGCTCTGTACATGTTGGCCATATTTACCTGAGGTTTCACTTTCGCCCAAATAAAAAAATTATGGAGATTTGCGCATCTCAAGCAAAAGATGTGGGGGTCTGGAAGGGTAGGTCTTGTAATATATAAAAGTCAGTAAGATGTTCATTTTCATATTCTAAAACCATTTCTATCATGAAAGCAGTTGGTCCCTCCACTTATCAAAGTCCTTCTGTAATAGGCTGCAAACTGCGATGTAATTGAGGTCAAATACTGTAGTTGTGAAGGGCAAGGAAATAATGTGATACCTAAGTATGTCAGCACTTTTAGCGGCCGTTTGTTCGGGTAAACTGATTGCAGGTGTTCAGATTTACAGTGAGTAAGGTTAATATTCATAATTTCTGGTCATTTACCAGAAAGTTAGCAAAAGTACCATTTTTTTTTTTTTTTATAAATTTCTCTAACAGCTAATCCACTCTCTGGTAATTTCCCAACTTGACTATTGTAATAGCTTACTAACTGGCCTCCCTCTCTCCCACCTCTTTCTCCTCCAATCCATCCTAAATGCATCTGCCAGGCTAATCCACCTCTCTCGACGCTCTGTTTCTGCTGCACCTCACTGTGAGACCCTTCACTGGCTCCCCATTCACAGCAGAGTTAAATTAAAAATTCTCACTCTGACCTACAAAGCCCTCACCAACAAATATACTCCTGCCTGCTCCCTAAAATCCAACAATGACCTGCTTCTTGCATCCTCTACCATCACCTCCTCTCATGCTAGACTACAGGACTTTTCTCGTGCCGTACCATCCCTCTGGAATGCATTTTCTTGAGCTGTCAGTCTTTCCCTTACCCTCTCCTCCTTTAAACGTTCCCTAAAGACCTTTTTGTTCAGGGAAGCTAATCACCCGACTCAGTAACAAATTTATTTCACTAACCTAACAGTTGTCCTCATCTATCTCCTCACTAATATCATTCTCATCTTTGCAGTCCCAATCTCCTGTTTCCCATCCTCCTACCCATCTATATTGTAAGTTCCCACAGGAATAGGGCCCTCAATTCCCCCTGTATTTGTCTGTAAAATGTTGTCTTGTATTGTTTCTCCGTTTGTACTTTTATCCTTGTACCCATGGGCAGCGCTGCGGAATCTGTTGGCGCTTTATAAATAAAGAATAATAACTACACTGGATTTGAGGTCATAAGGGAAGTCAGAGATAGAGAGACTTTGTATTCACTGGGCCTATTGTTACATGGTGCACCCAAGATAAATGGGTTATTTGTAATCTGAGTGGCCAACACTACCATGCAAGTATGTAAAGTAAGGTGAATGGTGTACACCCTTGTCTTGTCCCATTACAAATGACTGCAGATACATTTCTGCATTACATTTTAAAATCCTATTTATTTATTTTTTATTCAACTTTAAGCGATAAAACGTGTTTCCCACGTTGATTGAAATAAATATAAATTTAACCTGAGAACTTGACATACTCAAAAAATTGCAAGACCCTTAATGTGTTGAACGACTTCCAACTTAATGGATTAGCCCAGGAACAGAGCATCTGTCTAGTTTATACATTAAAATGGAAGGCTGAATAATTTTTCATGTTTCTTCTTATTTAAGCAAAAATGCATCCCCATAATAAATTAACCATCATTTGCAAGCCTAGAATGACACCAAATTATATTGAATAAAATTGTTTTCAGTATTATTTCTTGTGTAAATGGGCCTCTGCATCATTCTAAATGCCATCAGTTTGTGTATAAATTAATTTTCTTGTACAACTCCTTGTTTGCTACCTTGTGAACAGTATAAAAACAAACTGGAAACATGGCTGACAATATAAACATTAGTAAACCTGAAAAAGATACACCTGAGGCCTCCTATCTGTTGATTTTTTTCTATGTAAGCATTAGGCATGTGCAGGCCAGAACATTTTGTTTTGGACACAATTTTTGCTTTGGATATTCGAGGAAATTTGTTTTCCTGAATATTCGTTGCCTGCACTATTTGGTTTTCATTTTAGTTTAAAACGAAACGAATACTAAATGTTTGTTAAATATTTACATTTGTTGTCTTTAAACTAATGTAAATGTTTCGAAGCTACATGTGAAAAGTACAAATACTTAACTTAATGTGCTCTGTAGAAAGCACTAACCCAGTCCTCTTCTTGCCAGGCTTTAAGGGACACTCAAGTCAAAATTAAACTTACATCAATCAGATAGAGCATGCAATTTTAAACAAATTTCAAATTTATTTCCATTACCAAAATGTGCACAGTGTTTTTATATTTACACTTTTTGAGTCACCTGCTCCTACTGAGCATGTGCAAGAGTTCACAGAATATACGTATATACATTTGTGATTGGCTGATGGCTGTCACGTGATATAGCAGGAGTGGAAATTTGTCAGAAAAATATCTACTACTCATTTGAAGTTCATGCTAAGTGCTATTGTATTGTCTTTTTATCATGCATTTGTTGATTATGCAAATTTACTGTATTTACTTGCGCTTTAAAGCTCTCGGTTCCCTGGCCATGCACTAACTCTTACTTTTTAATTACATTTGTTTTACAAAAATATTGCCAGTCATGTGTTGCGTGATGAACTTTCGTAGCTCTCTACATTAAAAAAAATAATCTTGCTTCCTGGAAACTAGTGTTACCGTACCAGACAGCCTTATTAGGAAATGAGGCCCTGGGTTTTCAATCATACAAAGTGAGATATGTAAAGAACTTTACATAGAAATTATGAACATCTGCACTGTGTAGCATTGTGAAAACTCACTGATGCATTATCAGGTCTGTGCTCATAGTTAAGTTGTTTTAAGACATCATCATTTTAATCAATATAGATAGAAAAGAAAGCACACTGCTGATTTATATTTGTATTATATTATGGTTGTGATTAAAAGCAAGCAGTCTCATCTACATTAGTAATTATCCTCCCGTATCTTTAAAAATGGTACAAGCAACAACACAAATTAAAGTGATGGTAAATCCTAGTGTTTGTGAAACACTAGGATTTACCAGTGCAACAAATAAAGGAGACTTTCAGTCATGAAGTCCGCGCCCACAGCAGAACGCTATTATTTCAATGAGGTGATGTTTCCACCTCTTAGCCAATAGCCGTGAGGATCCAGCTGGCATTATGCCGGATAGCTAGCACGCTAGAGGCTAAGATCACCTCACTGGAAAAATAGGGTTCTGCCGTGGGTTGCTTGAGGAGCTCAGCGCGGCGAACGCTGCAGACTAATAATGGTACTTTCAGCATGAAGTATTTTATTCTTCATGACTGAAAGTCCCCTTTATTTGTAGCACTGGTAAATCCTAGCGTTTCAAAAACGCTAGTATTTACCTTCACTTTAAACTAGTTAGTTGCAAATTACCCGCTCATGTAAATAATGAGTAGTGTTAACATGTTTTGAACTGGACAGTACAGTATTTTATTCCACTGTGATGTAAAATTTATACCAAAAATTGACATAAATGCCCAGTTGTTTAGGTCTGTTGAGCAGTGGCTGAAAAACAAACACAGTCTAAGCTGCTATCTTTTACAAATGTGCCACCAGTAAAGAGTGAAAGATGATTACACTTTATATTATTGCACATACACAGTGGTGCTACTGCTTTTTGCTAGATTTAAAAAAAAAGAATTGAGGCTTTAGTGAGGCATATGTGGGAATGCTGAAATTAAGTAAAGGCAAGTACCACTACATACAGGAAATAACTGCTCACTGTGTTACTGGCACTGAGGGAATACAAAAAAATAGCACTAGTGTAAGAAATGGTTTACTATGTATAGAAACAAAATGTATGCTTACCTGACACATTTCTTTCTTTCCGGACATGGAGAGTCCACAACGTCATTCCAATTACTAGTGGGATATTCAACTACTGGCCAGCAGGAGGAGGCAAAAAACACCCCAGCAAAGCTGTTAAAGGGACACTGAACCCAAAAATTTTCTTTCGTGATTCAAATAGAGCATGCAATTTTAAGCAACTTTCTAATTTACTCCTATTGTCAATTTTTAGAAGGCATCTAAGCTTTTTTCTTGGTTCAGCACTCTGGACAGCAGTTTTTGATTGGTGGATGAATTTATCCACCAATCAGCAAGGACAACCTAGGTTGTTCACCAAAAATGGGCCGGCATCTAAACTTACATTCTTGCATTTCAAATAAAGATACCAAGAGAATAAATAACATTTGATAATAGGAGAAAATTAGAAAGTTGCTTAAAATTTCATGTTCTATCTAAATCACGAAAGAAAAAATTTGGGTTCAGTGTCCCTTTAAGTGTAACTGCCTTACCCATAACCCCCAGTCATTCAGCCGAAGGAAATGGAAAAGGAAGAAACACAAGGGTGAAAAGGTGCCTGAAGTTTACACAAAAAAACTGCTGAATTATAATTAAAACAGGTCAGGGTCGTGGACTCTCCATGTCCGGAAAGAAAGAAATTTATCATCAGGTATGCATAAATTTTATTTCCTTTCCTGAGACATGGAGAGTCCACAACGTCATTCCAATTACTAGTGGGAACCAATACCCAAGCTAGAGGACATGGAATGAACAGGGAGGGAGAAAAAGGGCAGGAGGACCTAAACAGAAGGCACCCCCGCTTGAAGAACCTTTCTCCCAAAAGAAGCCTCGGCCGAGGCAAAAGTATCAAATTTGTAGAATTTGGAAAAAGTATGCAGAGAAGACCATGTTTCTGCCTTGCAGATCTGTCCCACAGCAGCCTTATTTTTGAAAGCCCAAGACGAGGATACAGCCCTAGTGGCATGAGCCACAATTCTCTCAGGAGGCTGCTGTCCAGCAGTCTCATAAGCCAAACAAATCAAACTTCTCAACCATAGAGACAGAGTAGTAGAAGTGGCCTTTTGAACCTTACGCTTTCCAGAGAAAACAACAAACAGGGCAGAAGATTGCCGAAAATCTTTAGTAGCTTGTAAGTCAAATTTTAGAGCCCGCACAACATCCAAGTTATGCAAGAGACATTCCTTTTGAGAAGAAGGATTAGGAAAAAGAGAAGAAACAACAATTTCCTAATTAATATTTCGATCTGTTACTACCTTAGGAAAAAATCCCAATTTAGTATGAAGGACCGCCTTATCAGTATGAAAAATAAGGTAAAGAGAATCACACTGCAGAGCTGAAAGTTCAGACACTCTGCGAGCGGAAGAAATGGCCACAAGAAACAAAACCTTCCAGGATAATACTTTTATATCAACAACATGCATAGGCTCAAACTGAGCCTGCTGTAAAACTTTAAGAACTAATTTAAGGCTCGATGGGGGAGCAAAAGGTTTAAACACAGGCCTGATTCTAACCAGGGCCTGTACAAAGGCTTGAACGTCTGTTAAATCTGCCAGACGTTTGTGCAAAAAGACAGATAACGCTGAAATCTGACCCTTTAGAGAACTGACTGATAAACACTTATCCAGTCCATCCTGAAGAAAGACAAAATCCGAGGAATCCTCACTTGACCCCATGGGAACCCCTTAGAATCACACCAATAAAAATATTTACGCCATATCTTATGGTAAATCTTGCGAGTGACCGGCTTTCGAGCCTGAATAATAGTTTCAATGACAGCATCAGAAAAAACAAGTTTAGACAGAACTAGGCATTCAATCTCCAAGCAGTTAGCGTCAGAGAATCAAGGTTTGGATGGAGGAAGGGACCCTGAAGAAGGTTTTTCCTCAGAGGTAACCTCCAAGGAAGTAAAGATGACATCCTTACCAGATCCACGAACCAGCTCCTGCGAGGCCATGCAGGAGCTATTAAAATCACAGATGCTCTCTCCTGTTTGATACGAGCGATGACTCGTGGAAGGAGAGCAAACAGAGGAAACAGATAAGCCAAAGAAAACCTCAAAGGAACTGCTAGAGCATCTATCATAAAAGTCTGAGGATCTCTTGACCTTGAACTGTACTTTGGAACCTTGGCGTTTTGACGGAACGCCATCAGATCCAACTCTGGAACCCCCCCACTGGAGGGTTATCTGAGAGAACACTTCCGGATGGAGAGCCCACTCCCCGGGATGAAAAGTCCTTCTGCTCAGAAAATCTGCCTCACCATTGTCCACTCCTGGAATGTGGATGGCAGATAGGAGACAATTGTGGGCTTCCGCCCCCACTGCAGAATTCGAGTCACCTCCTTTATGGCTAAGGAACTCAGAGTTCCTCCCTGGTGGTTGATGTAAGCCACTGAGGTGATGTTATCCGTTTTAAATCTTATAAACCGGACCAAAGCCAGATGAAGTCACGCTAATAGGGCATTGAAGATAGCTCTCAATTCCAAGATGTTTATGGGAAGAGAGGACTCCTCCCGAGACCACAGGCCCTGAGCTTTTAGAGGGCCCCAAACAGCACCCCAGCCTGACAGGCTGGCGTCTGTAGTCACAATTTCCCAGGAAGGTCTCTAGGTGCTTCAAGACAGATGTTCCTGTGATACCCACCATGAGAGAGAGTCTCTTGTCAGAGGGGCCAGATTTATCCTCTGAGTTAAATCTGAATGATTTCCGTTCTATTGACAGAGCATACAAAGTTGTAGTGGTTGTAGATGGAACCGAGCAAAAGGAATGATGTCCATTGATGCCACCATCAGACCAATCACCTCTATGTATTGGGCCATAGATGGAAGAAAATCAGACTGGAGAGAAAGACAGGAAGAAAGAATCTTGTCTTTTCTGACCTCCGTCAGAAAGATCTTCATGGACAGGGAATCTATTATAGTCCCTAGGAAACATACTTTGGTAGATGGAACAAGATAACTTTTTTCCAAATTCACCTTCCACCCATGGGAACATAGAAAAGACAACAGCATATCTGTATGAGATTGGGCTAGTTGAAAAGATGATGCCTGAACCAAGAGGTCGTCCAGATAAGGCGCAACAGCAATTCCCTGGGATCTGATCACAGCCAAAAGCACACCCAGAAACTTTGTGAATATTCTGGGAGCCGTGGCCAGACCATATGGAAGTGCAACAAATTGGAAGTGTTTGTCCAGAAAGGCAAACCTCAGATACTGATGGTTTTCCCTGTGTATGGGAGCGTGAAGGTATGCGTCCTATGGTCATCATAAACTGACCCTCCTGAACCAAAGGGATAATGGGACAAATAGTTTCCTTCTTAAAAAACGGAACCCTGAGGAATTTGTTTAAACACTTGAGGTCTAAAATGGGTCAAAAAGTTCCCTCATTTTTGGGAACTACAAATAGATTTGAGTAGAATCCTAGACCCTGTTCTGCTAGAGGGACAGGATCAATAACTCCCAGAGAGAATAGGTCTTTTACACAGTTTAAGAAGGCTTCCTTCTTTATTTGGTTTGAGAAAAGTCTTGACAGGAGAACTCTGCCCCTGTGAGGGCAAGACTTGAATCCCATTCTGTAACCCTGAGATACTATCTCCACCGCCCAAGGGTCTGGGACATCGCGTATCCAGGCTTGACGAAAAAGAGAAAGCCTGCCCCCCACCTGATCCACACAGGAATCGGGGGCGGAACCTTTGTGCTGATTTAGAGTCAGCAGAAGGCTTCTTGTTTTGTTTTCCCTATATCCAGGGCTAGTTGGATTTCCAAGAAGATCTGAGTTGATCTGGTTTAGATGAGGAAGAGGAGGACTTTTGTCCCTTAAAGTTATGAAAGTTTGTTATGAAACAAAAATTAGAAGTCTGACGACCTCTAGGTTTGTTCTTCTTGTCCTGAGGTAGGAAATATCCCTTTCCACCAGTAATCTCTGAAATGATCTCTGCCAGACCAGGTCCAAACAGAGTCTTTCCCTTGTAAGGCAAAGCCAAAAGCTTGGTCTTAGAAAAAACATCAGCAGACCAAGATTTTTACCACAGAGCCCTGCGAGCTAGAACTTTGAAGCTACACATTTTAGCTCCCAGACGATTTATCTGCATATTGGCATCACAGATAAAAGTGTTGACCAATTTAAGAGCTTTGACCCTATCCTGGATCTCCTCTACTGTAGTTTCCTTTGAGATAAGATCAGATAACGCATCACACCAATAAGATGCAGCACCTCCAACCTTAGCAATACTCGCTGCTGGTTGCCACTGTAATCCTTGATGGACATACATCTTTTTAAAATAAGCCTCTAGCTTTTTGTCCATTGGATCTTTAAAAGAGCAGCTATGCTCTATAGAAATGGTAGTTCTCTTAGCAAGAGTAGAAATAGCTCCCTCTACTTTAGGAACAGTGCGCCATGAGTCACAAATAGAGTCAGCCACAGGAAACATTTTCTTAAAAACAGGTGAAGAGGAAAAAGGAACCCCTGGTTTGTCCTATTCCTGAGCAATAATTTGAGACATCTTGGTACTGGAAAAACCTCCTCAGAAGATGGTAAATCATAGACTCTATCCAACTTTGAGGACTTTGTTGGGTTGATAGCAAACACCAGTTCAGAGTCGTCCGAAGTAGATAGAACCTCGTTCAAAAGTAATTGGAGGTGCTCAAGCTTAAATCTAAAATTAACTTCTTCAGATTCTGAAGATTTTTCTGCTATAGTGTCAGAGTCTGAAATCTCACCTTCAGAAGCTACTGAAGTATTCTCATAATCAGACATCTGAGCAAGAATGGCTAATGCAGTTTTAGAATCAGAAACCTTAGCATTAGGCAAGTGTTTAGATTTTCTCTTAAGCTTACCCAACGAAGGGAAAGCTGAAAAAACAGCTGATACTGCAGAAGAAACCTGAGCGGCAAAATCCCCAGGTAAATAAACACCCCCATGTGGATAAGAGGACACAGATGGCACAGTATGAGAAACAACTAAGACTTGGGACATTTGAGGAGAAAGCTGAGGCATGTCACGCACAGCATTACACTGAGAGACATTAGGCTCAGAAAGGAGTAATTTCTCTTTAAATTTCAAAGTCTTAAACAAGATAAACAAGAACAAAATTGCATAGGCAAAACAATTTGGGCTTCTAAACAAAGTAAGCATTTATCTATGGAACTAGACTGATTATGTTCCAAGTCCATTGTCTTTAAATTCTCACAAAAAATAGGCAAAAAAAAAGAAAAAGAAAATGCTTAATTTTTTTTTTATTACCTCAGATTGCTTAACAGAAAAATAAACTGCTTTAAATTTTAACAAGCATCATTTTTTTTTATAAAAACAAAACAAAACCCAGATTGTCTGAGGTTCCTACCGGCAAGCAAATACCCCACTAGTAAGAGAAATGGAGATGGATCTGCCGGCAATACAATCTGATGTGGATCACTAAGAGTAGCTTTCACTTGAAGAGCTGTTCAACTGTATCAGTGTCAGTGCGCAACAATTTCTCAGAAGAGAAATAAAAAGGCGCCATTTTAAATCTGTTTAAAACAGAATAAACATCTAATACACAAGCGCAAGTGAAAAACACTGCAGACTCAATAGACTTAACTCCCAAGCCTTACACATGTCTCAATAATAAAAATGACATCCCAGCCCATTGTTCTCACACTCAAATTAGGAATAACATATCCCTAATAAAAAAATGCCATTAAAAATTGTGCCCATATGAATCCTTAAAATATCCAAGGATTATTATCTTGTGAACTGTAATATAACAAAGGGGATCTAATTTAGGAGGATTAACCACATAAGTGCTGTTGTCATTCATTACCTAGAAGACAAAGGATGCAGATCCTCAAGGTGTGGCAGGCTCTACGTTTCCTGTCTTGGACCTGCAGGAAAAGAAAGAACAGATTAACCAACTCTGGCTTTCCACAAAGGGGTATCAAAGTGTTAAAAGTAAAGCAAAGGACTGCCTCGCCGCCTTTTAACTGCTAAAAGCCACCAATTCTCTTACTCAAAATATTGATGTGAACACTGCTAAACCCTAATCCTTGCTTGCAGGGAAAATTACCCATAAAAGGATTAAATTCTTCAGACACTAACTTCACACAACCTCCATTGACAGAGGCAAAGAGAATGACTGGGGGTTATGGGTAAGGCAGTTACACTTAACAGCTTTGCTGGGGTGCTCTTTGCCTCCTCCTGCTGGCCAGGAGTTGAATATCCCACTAGTAATTGGAATAACGTAGTGGACTCTCCATGTCTTAGGAAAGAAATATTATTATTATTATTATCATTTATTTGTATAGTGCTGCAAAATTCCATATTCACATAGGTTTTGACCATGTATATATTTAATATATTTATATGCCAGAAAGAAAGCCAAACAATAGGTGTCTCCTTACCAAAGATATGTTAATGGTCTGTTGGTTTCTCAATCCTGTGAGAATTCAAATCAAAAGGTATATGGCCATTTGTTAGACAGCAAGGTGCCAGGAACTCCCTTCCCAAAGAGACATCCTGAGTTTGCTGGAGGAGGAAGTGGCCTAACTAGTTATGTTAATATACATATAGGGGCCGATTTATCGAGGGCCAAATGGTCCCTGATGCCCCTGTTTCCATGTGAGCCAAACAGCAGTTATGAAGCAGCAGACTTAAGACCACTGCTCCCTAACTGGTCCACCTGCTCTGAGGCTGTGGACATCAATCCACCCAATCTCATACGATTGGGCTGATTGACAACCCCTTCCGCAAATCTGCAGGGGGCGGCATTGCACAAGCAGTTCGGCCATTCGGCATTCAGTGATGTCTGGCGGACATGATATGCTACAGCGCATCATGTCCGCCAGACAATGATAATTGGGCCCCCTACAGTCTAAACTAGTTGTATATAGACTACTGAGAGTAGAGAAGCAGAGGTTCTGGGGCTATGACTGGAACTTTCGAGAGGGGCTGCAGTTTTGGACAGTTCAGAATGCAACTTTGGGAGCCAAGAAGTTTGAAGATCCTGAGTGAACCTTGTACCAGAGGCCAGTCCTGGAGCAGTCCCTAAAGCTCAGAGATCCACAAGCAGGAAGTGTGAAAAAAGACTGACCCATAAGAGAGTGAGACCCCAAAATAAATTGGTTTAATGATAGTATTTATAAGGAATATTAGAGAAGAAAGGTATCATAGTAAGTGGGTTTTTATCAGATATAGTTGTATGTAATGTTCTGCACGTTTATACATAATTTTTCCTTCTACACAACTCATGTAAAAATGTTTTAATTTCTGTACACAATATAACATCTTTTTTATTTATCACTTTTGTTTATGTCTTGATTTTGTCACATTTCCTTAGCAAATTTCTTACAGCTAGATTACATGTGTGTTATCTACGTAGTTGTCATCCTCAGTTAAGACATTGAATGGATGACGACCGCGTTATCATTCACAGTTAAAGGGTTAATGAAGCTGAGTAATCATTGGGATAGGGGAAAGACAATATACTAAATATAGCACTAAATATTTATTATGACACATTTATAACTACTCTGATCTGTATTTAAAAAACATTTTACTATCAAGTGAAGGAGAAAATATAACCAGTGCTAGTTATTACACATATAACTCAAGAGGGAATTAACACAAAAAATTTGGAAAAAAAACTTGATTGATTGCTTATCAGAATCTTCTTAAATGATGTTTATTACCACTACGGTGTATAATCAAGTGAACAGAGAAATGTGAATAAAATGAGTGATGCGGTCAACTAATTGATGTTTGTGAGGTTGCTGAGGGGCCTTATATCATGTTCAAAATGTGTTGAGAATGACTTAACCTATGTTTTCCACCATTTGTTAGTGGGTATTCATGCTATTAGCATCTATAGTTGCGTGAGGTCCCCAATACATATCTAAAACATCAAATGCAAACTGCTAGTAAAGTGGAAAAACAATGATTACAACTGCAACACATAAAAAACAGGCTTGCAAATGGTTCATTTAGGTGTTTATTATTGTAAAATATTTGCATATGTATTTTGTTATAGTATTTATAGTCTTACTGAATAGAACAAGAATTATCTTCTGGGCTGTCTCTGGAATTTGGGAGTGTTGGGATTTTTCACCTACACCTCGGCCCAGCATGCACAATTCATAAAGACTATATTGTCTAGTAATTTGTTTAACAGTCATGTTGTGTTTTTATTTTAGTTCTATTTTACTCTTTCTAAGTTTTGGGGTTTTGTATGCAGAAGTTAAAGTAGACTGATTTATAAAGGTTGTTATTTTAATTATCTTTATTTTTGTAACATTATGCTTACATAGGGCTCGCTTCCATTGAGCCGTAAATGGTTTTGCGCAAGGTTGCAAAATGAAAAAAACTGCTGTCAGGAACTATTACGCTTATCTACAGTTTCTGATGGTGCATTTTCCATCATTACATGTCCAATAGAAAAAGATAGAAGCTGAAAGCACAAAATTACACCAGATTTCCATTGAGTGCGCAAAGAAAGAGTAAAAACACTGTTAGAAGCTGGACTGTTTTTAGCAATAAAAATTAAGAGATTCCTCAATGATCAGGAATAACTGGTCTTGGGGTTATTCGCTACCTTCAAGCAGAAGGTTTATTTAAGATTTTTCACCACCTTTCAGAGGTTTATTTAGTTTGCCTTCTGTTCAATATCGATTGAATCTCTTTGCGGGAGATACTTTTCTTGGCATTGTGGGGAGTAACATGGATCAGCCTGAGACTGCTGAGGTGGCTCCTGGAGAGGAGTTTTCTGAAGTTTATATTGACAATAATAAATGTCTCCTTTATAAAGATAATATAGTGTGCCCACCAGCGGAGCTTTGTAACTCTTGCTTGCTGTCTGTTCTCCAGTCTCACTCTGCAGGCCCTAGTTCTCAGGCTACCCATATCCTCAAACACAATTTGCAGGATCTTGCAGTCAGCCTACTGTGGTATGCCCACCAACACAATTTTCTCAAGGGGATGTTTCAAATAAAATTGTGCCAGTGTCTCAGGGTGAGTTTTTCCCCCTTTCCGCCAGGCTTCACTTCCCAGCTTCAGTCCACTGTGTTGGTGGCTCTAGGTTCACTGCCATCTTCTGGCAAATGCAAAAGGAAGGTTAAACATTGTCCTTCTGATTTCAGATCTGGGGACCTGGTTGAGCAATCCAGTGAAAAACATGCTCATGTATTGGATGATGAATCATCATCATCCTCCACTTCAGAGGGCAAACTATTCTTTTCAGACTACTCTATTCTTTTCAGACTACTCTTTAGGTTCAAGATGGAATACCTTAGGTTCTTACTTAAGGAGGTTCTGCATACTCTAGGGTGTTAGTGTCCAAATTGGCTAAGGATAAACAAGCTAAAAAATTAGACATCATATTCAAATTAAATTGCGGACTTCTGACGTTTTACCGGTTCTGTCCTTGTTAGCGGATAGGATTTCCAAGGAATGGGAGAAACTTTTTTCCTTTCTCCATTTTTTAAGAAACTGTTTTTTGTTCCCAATTCTCATCTGGAGTTATGGAACACTGTACCAAAAGTTGATGGGACCATTTCTACTCTGGTTAAGAGAACCACCATTCTCTCTATCAAGAAAGAAAAGAACCACAAACCTGCCCTGTTTTTTTCTGTTGGCAGCAGTCCCAGCTTGCACCTCTTACCCCTATTATCTCACTTGCTTTTCTCTATCCTCGGATATTAAGTACTGGGAGGGAAAAGGAAGTAGATGAATGTTTTGGTTGGTGTGTCTTTGCCTCCTCCTGGTGGCCAGGTGTTATATTTCCACTTGTTAGAATGGAATTTGTGGATTTTCACTACCAAGAAAGAAAATAATTTATGTTGTAAATGTGTTGTATATCTGTTTTGTGACCTACATAACTCCTGTGTCTTTCTTTCTAAAGGCAATCACAGGTCAGAAGTGCAGACATTAAACAAAACTATTATAGTGTTATGTCAGGTTACATTAGAAACGTACTCGCTATGGCTCTATTTTTGAGAAATTGACTCAATGGAAACATGCCCATAGTATGGTCCATAGAATAGAAACTTATTGGCTGATAATGAAGACTTCAAAAGTTTTACTGATAGGAAGGACGCAGCTCACAAGTATAACAAAAAATGTTTATATATATATATATTTGTGATCAATTGTTCACCCATGTGTGGATGCAAATAAAAACAACAGTGAATTCATCATAATATTGGTATGCATTTTATTCACAAAAATAGTGCTATTTTGTGTTACAAAAAATGTACTGGTTATAAAAAGTATTATGTTTATTATTCAAAATATGGTGATAATTTCGTTATAAAGAACTAATCATTTTATTTGTGAAACTGTTTGTGAGGCAGCCCCCTCTTGTTCTGAAACACAGATGTGTAGAACAAAAGAAATAGACACTTGTAAAACTCAAGATGTCACTTTAACATAAGATCCCTCCTCTATGTAATACACATTATCAGGTAATGACCTCATGTGGAGATATACAGACATAATGTCTGAGATGGGTCTTTGAGGCTTAAATGTATGCAGAGAAGAACCAATCTTACAGGGGGAAGTGTCCATTCACACTTCGATACAAATTGGTACCTGCTGAGTCAAATACACGAAGCTCAGACGTACGTCTAAATGGAAAATAGCAGGAGAAAGCAGAAACACATGTTGCATTGTAACTTTGAAATTCATTTTTAAAGTACAACTTAGGTTTAAATTTCAGTAAGATATTCCTCAGTATTGTATAAAAATGTATGTATCCATGGATCTGAGAAATGCATTTCAGGTTTGTAATAAATTAAATGAATAACTGCATTGGTATATATAAAAGTTTAAGTTATTTCAAAATAAATACATTTTTTGTTTGTTTTCCAGAAACCTAGTGAACATTACAGGGAAAAATCTGATGTGAAGATGAGGTTTCTAAATAAAGATACTATAAGCTAATATACAAATGCATAGATCTTGAGCCCATGTCTTAAACACTGCTAAGACATGTATTAATACATAACTATAATACTCATGTATATCTATATTAAATATGTACCAATATATCATATGAGCTGATATACAGAATAAGTCAGATAGACATATGTATTTTATTGATTGATACTACTGGTCCCTCATAAAAATGCAACTTTAAAGGCATCTTCTAAAATATGATGGTATACGAATGTTTGGTATCTATGAATGCATGCTAGATTATATTAGATGGGACAGATATATGACCAGATAGGTTTATTAATAACAAGAAATAGTGTATTTGATAAACATTTTCCTTTAGATATTTAAACTGCAGTGATGGCGAGACTGCATTTCTGGTTATCTTCTGCCACCAATAGTTCAGAAATGGTTATGACAGCCAAATGAATTGACTTTTAGAACATATGCAAATCCAAATAAGCCAATATGGGAGGCGTCTCCCAAATAACCAATCAATGCTCAGCTTCGTTAAGGGTGAATCAGGGACAAGCATCGGCAAGGGACAATCCAATTCTTTTGGGAATGATTAAAAAGAAGAAGGAGGGGTTATAGCTTGCAATAAGAACCCACACACACTGAGACAAAGGACACATTGTCTCAACGAAGCATACGTTTTTGGAGAGGAAAATACATAGGTTTTTGTGCCAAGTATATTCTCTGCCATTTTGGGACACTTTCTTGAATAAAGGAGGATAACAATTTTGAGGCCTATAGCTTTGCGCATAGTGGATAAATCCTTCTTAGATGACCCACAAGAAATTCTGGAAGCGGAACACTCATTTGGTTATTTGGTAACGTATATATGGCTGCTCTATATTTTAAATATTTAAATCAAAGATATTCTAAAAGCTTTAGTTAGATTGTAGTAAGTATACTGGTATTAAATATTAATGTTTAGAAAGAATTGTGTATTTTAATATCATAAATTAATTACAGTTATTGCTCTATATATATATATATATATATATATATATATATATATATATATATATATATACAGGTGGCCCTCGTTTTACAACGGTTCAATTTACACCGTTTCAGAATAACAACCCTTTTTTCCAGTCATGTGACTGCTATTGAAAAGCATTGAGAAGCAGTGCATTTATTAAAATAGCCAGTAGGTGGAGCTGTCCGCTCGTGTTGCAGCAAAGCCAAGCAAGCTGAAATTAATCAGTTTAACCAGACCTGAGCTATCGAACAGATTTCAAAGGAACAAGATCTTCCTGTCTATAACTCAGTCCGGATTGGAATGCATAGAAAGAACCGTTTGAAGAAAAATGCAAGTGAAGTCTGTGTTGTGTGATTATTTTATTAGGTTTATAATGCTGTTTAGCAAATGTTTTTGTTCATTTAACTTAGTTTAATTATATATTCTGTGTTGTGTGATTATTTTATTAGGTTTATAATGCTGTCTAGCATTTAAAGTCTTCATTTGAAAGCTTTAAAAATAATGTATTAGGTGTTACTTATGACAATTTTGAGAGGGGCCTGGAACCTAACTCCCTCACTTCCCATTGGCTTACATTATAAACTGGGTTTCAATTTACAACGGTTTCAATTTACAACCATTCCTTCTGGAACCTAACCCCGGCGTAAACTGAGGGCTACCTGTATATATATATATATATATATATATATATATATATATTAGCATTTGCCTTATTGTAGCTAAATAAGAAATTATTTCAGCTCATATAAATTGGCATATAAATTGGCTGTTTGCATTAATAATATATACAATTTCTGATATTTTTAATTGAAGTTATATAGAATCATTTGTGGGCTAAATAACTTAATTATACTTGTCTGAAAGTTATCTTAAATCTATTGAGACCCAGTAAGATTTGTGTGAAGTATCTTGGTGTATTGTTTATCTAAACACTGTGAAGTTAGCAGTCCATATTCTGGTATTTTATTGTGGTATTTTAATGCGATTCATTGTGAGTAAAGTTAATTTTAAAGGTATATTTTTATGATCTGTTGTATAGAATATTGTAATGTAATAAGTGTGCATAGTTGATTCAAAGCTATTGTCTACTTAATATATTTCAATGTGTTTATAAATTTAACTAATCTCAAGAAATTAGGAATAAATATTAATTTCAATTGTTTCGTATATACATTTTTATTGGAGGTTATTTTAAAGAATAAATATAAATTATATTTATAACTCTGGTATATACTGAAAATGCAGAGAAGTAAGAGTTAATGTTTTTGCATTGAATATGGGCATTCCCTGTGTGACTCACAGTCAGAGCAAAGGAAATTCTGCAGGACGTGGCAGAATAGAGGTCCTTATCTCATTAGGTATAAATTGTTATATTGTTGAAGTTATTGGAGTTAAGATAAGCCAACTGCAAAAACCTGCAGCATTTCATGGACTAAGTATATTTCTTCCTATCACTGATACATTTTCCTACACATAACTTTCTCATAAACAACTATTACTGCAATATAATATAAATATGTTTGCTAATTCTCGTTTTGTTACCCACTTTTTTGGCATATGATATGTAATAATTTCTTACAAATGCATGCCTGTTTCTACTGATCCCAAGAAACTGACATAAGGGCATTTTTCCTTATCACAATATTACATTTTAATTTGTATAGCTAAATTTGGCCAAAAAATGATCCAGATTTTGCACTATGAAAATAATGGTTATTGTATTATTTTTATTAGAAAATAAGTTTGCTAATTATATATTAACACTTGTTGTATTACTCTGCCCTTGCATATGACATAAATATCCATCCATAGTTGGTTGACATATCCTTTCCTGTCTCAAGATCATTGACAAATCTTATTCCAAGCATTTGCGCTGGGCTCCTTACTGCAAATTGTTCGAAATTATCCTCATTACCTATACTGTTTGCATCAGACATAACACAAACTCTGGCACAAATTCAGCCTCTTCATCTATTTTAGTTCATGAAAAGCAATGGATCTGGGACACAATCCAAATTAAATGTTACAACTGCAAATATAATATTTCAAAAACTACCTCACCAACTGTCTGTAATATCTCACATTACTGTCACCCCTAAAGCTTGGATAATGGCAAGAAAATTTGTCCAGTCAATAGCCTGTTCTAAATGAAATGTTTATGCATTTTACTGCTTTCTAAGGCCTAGATTTAGAGTTGGGCGGTAGCCGTGAAAACCAGCGTTAGAGGCTCCTAACGCTGGTTTTAGGCTACCGCCGGTATTTGGAGTCATTAAAAAAAGGGTCTAACGCTCACTTTTCAGCCGCGACTTTTCCATACCGCAGATCCCCTTACGTAAATTGCGTATCCTATCTTTTCAATGGGATTTTTCTAACTCCGGTATTTAGAGTCGTGTCTGAAGTGAGCGTTAGAAATCTAACGACAAAACTCCAGCCGTAGAAAAAAGTCAGTAGTTAAGAGCTTTCTGGGCTAACACCGGTTCATAAAGCTCTTAACTACTGTACTCTAAAGTACACTAATACCCATAAACTACCTATGTACCCCTAAACCGAGGCCCCCCCACATCGCCGACACTCGATTACATTTTTTAACCCCTAATCTGCCGACCGCCACCTACGTTATACTTATGTACCCCTAATCTGCTGCCCCTAACACCGCCGACCCCTATATTATATTTATTAACCCCTAACCTGCCCCCCACAACGTCGCAGCCAGCTACCTACAATAATTAACCCCTAATCTGCCGACCGCAAAGCACCGCCACCTACGTTATACTTATGTACCCCTAATCTGCTGCCCCTAACACCGCCGACCCCTATATTATATTTATTAACCCCTAATCTGCCCCCCTCAACGTCGCCTCCACCTGCCTACACTTATTAACCCCTAATCTCCCGAGCGGACCGCACCGCTATTATTATAAAGTTATTAACCCCTAATCCGCCTCACTAACCCTATAATAAATAGTATTAACCCCTAATCTGCCCTCCCTAACATCGCCGACACCTAACTTCAAACATTAACCCCTAATCTGCCGACTGGAGCTCACCGCTATTCTAATAAATGTATTAACCCCTAAAGCTAAGTCTAACCCTAACACTAACACCCCCTAAATTAAATATAATTTTAATCTAACTAAATTAATTAACTCTTATTAAATAAATTATTCCTATTTAGAGCTAAATACTTACCTGTAAAATAAATCCTAGTATAGCTACAATATAAATTATAATTATATTATAGCTATTTTAGGATTAATATTTATTTTACAGGTAACTTTGTATTTATTTTAACCAGGTACAATAGCTATTAAATAGTTAAGAACTATTTAATAGCTAAAATAGTTAAAATAATTACAAATTTACCTGTAAAATAAATCCTAACCTAAGTTACAATTAAACCTAACACTACACTATCAATAAATAAATTAAATAAACTACCTACAATTATCTACAATTAAACCTAACACTACACTATCAATAAATAAATTAAATACAATACCTACAAATAACTACAATGAAATAAACTATCTAAAGTACAAAAAATAAAAAAGAACTAAGTTACAAAAAATAAAAAAATATTTACAAACATAAGAAAAATATTACAACAATTTTAAACTAATTACACCTACTCTAAGCCCCCTAATAAAATAACAAAGCCCCCCAAAATAAAAAATGCCCTACCCTATTCTAAATTACTAAAGTTCAAAGCTCTTTTACCTTACCAGCCCTGAACAGGGCCCTTTGCAGGGCATGCCCCAAGAAGTTCAGCTCTTTTGCCTGTAAAAAAAAACATACAATACCCCCCCCACAACATTACAACCCACCACCCACATACCCCTAATCTAACCCAAACCCCCCTTAAATAAACCTAACACTAAGCCCCTGAAGATCTTCCTACCTTGTCTTCACCTCACGGGTATCACCGATCGGTCCAGAAGAGCTCCTCCGATGTCCTGATCCAAGCCCAAGCGGGGGGCTGAAGAAGTCCATGATCCGGCTGAAGTCATCATCCAAGCGGGAGCTGAAGAGGTCCATGATCCGGCTGAAGTCTTCATCCAAGCGGGGCAGAAGAGGTCTTCCATCCGATTGAAGTCTTCATCCAAGCGGGATATTCTATCGTCATCCATCCGGAGCGGAGAAGCAGGATCCTGAAGACCTCCGACGCGGAACATCCATCCTGGCCGACGACTGAACGACGGTTCCTTTAAATGACGTCATCCAAGATGGCGTCCCTCGAATTCCAATTGGCTGATAGGATTCTATCAGCCAATCGGAATTAAGGTAGGAATATTCTGATTGGCTGATGGAATCAGCCAATCAGAATCAAGTTCAATCCGATTGGCTGATCCAATCAGCCAATCAGATTGAGCTTGCATTCTATTGGCTGTTCCGATCAGCCAATAGAATGCGAGCTCAATCTGATTGGCTGATTCAATCAGCCAATCAGATTTTTCCTACCTTAATTCCGATTGGCTGATAGAATCCTATCAGCCAATCGGAATTCGAGGGACGCCATCTTGGATGACGTCATTTAAAGGAACCGTCATTCGTCGTTCAGTCGTCGGCCAGGATGGATGTTCCGCGTCGGAGGTCTTCAGGATCCTGCCGCTCCGCTCCGGATGGATGACGATAGAAGATCCCGCTTGGATGAAGACTTCAATCGGATGGAAGACCTCTTCTGCCCCGCTTGGATGAAGACTTCAGCCGGATCATGGACCTCTTCAGCTCCCGCTTGGATGATGACTTCAGCCGGATCATGGACCTCTTCAGCCCCCCGCTTGGGCTTGGATCAGGACATCGGAGGAGCTCTTCTGGACCGATCGGTGATACCCGGTGAGGTGAAGACAAGGTAGGAAGATCTTCAGGGGCTTAGTGTTAGGTTTATTTAAGGGGGGTTTGGGTTAGATTAGGGGTATGTGGGTGGTGGGTTGTAATGTTGGGGGGGGTATTGTATGTTTTTTTTTACAGGCAAAAGAGCTGAACTTCTTGGGGCAGGTAAGGTAAAAGAGCTTTGAACTTTAGTAATTTATAATAGGGTAGGGCATTTTTTTATTTTGGGGGGCTTTGTTATTTTATTAGGGGGCTTAGAGTAGGTGTAATTAGTTTAAAATTGTTATAATATTTTTCTTATGTTTGTAAATATTTTTTTATTTTTTGTAACAGTTCTTTTTTATTTTTTGTACTTTAGATAGCTTATTTCATTGTAGTTATTTGTAGGTATTGTATTTATTTATTGATAGTGTAGTGTTAGGTTTAATTGTAGATAATTATAGGTATTTTATTTAATTAATTTATTGATAGTGTAGTGTTAGGTTTAATTGTAACTTAGGTTAGGATTTATTTTACAGGTAATTTTGTAATTATTTTAACTATTTTAGCTATTAAATAGTTCTTAACTATTTAATAGCTATTGTACCTGGTTAAAATAAATACAAAGTTACCTGTAAAATAAATATTAATCCTAAAATAGCTATAATATAATTATAATTTATGTTGTAGCTATATTAGGGTTTATTTTACAGGTAAGTATTTATCTTTAAATAGGAATAATTTATTTAATAAGAGTTAATTAATTTCGTTAGATTAAAATTATATTTAATTTAGGGGGGTGTTAGTGTTAGGGTTAGACTTAGCTTTAGGGGTTAATACATTTATTAGAATAGCGGTGAGCTCCAGTCAGCAGATTAGGGGTTAATAATTGAAGTTAGGTGTCGGCGATGTTAGGGAGGGCAGATTAGGGGTTAATACTATTTATTATAGGGTTAGTGAGGCGGATTAGGGGTTAATAACTTTATTATAGTAGCGCTCAGGTCCGCTCGGCAGATTAGGGGTTAATAAGTGTAGGCAGGTGGAGGCGACGTTGTGGGGGGCAGATTAGGGGTTAATAAATATAATATAGGGGTCGGCGGTGTTAGGGGCAGCAGATTAGGGGTACATAGGTATAATGTAGGTAGCGGCGGTTTACGGAGCAGCAGATTAGGGGTTAATAATAATATGCAGGGGTCAGCGATAGCGGGGGCGGCAGATTAGGGGTTAATAAGTGTAAGGTTAGGGGTGTTTAGACTCGGGGTACATGTTAGAGTGTTAGGTGCAGACGTAGGAAGTGTTTCCGCATAGCAAACAATGGGGCTGCGTTAGGAGCTGAACGCGGCTTTTTTGCAGGTGTTAGGTTTTTTTTCAGCTCAAACAGCCCCATTGTTTCCTATGGGGGAATCGTGCACGAGCACGTTTTTGAGGCTGGCCGCGTCCGTAAACAACTCTGGTATAGAGAGTTGAAGCTGCGTTAAATATGCTCTACGCTCCTTTTTTGGAGCCTAACGCAGCCTTTATGTGGACTCTCAATACCAGAGTTATTTTTATGGTGTGGCCAGAAAAAAGCCGGCGTTAGCTACGCGGGTCCTTACCGACAAAACTCTAAATCTAGCCGTAACTATTTATAAAAACTAGCAAATCCTCTAACGGAAGGCAAAACACTTGTAAAACTAAAGGTTAGTTATTTCCCATAGGGTCTAAATTTCCCATTTATTTATATATTTATAATATATTTTTTGAGGTGAAATATGCTCAAACTGCTGTTTTTCCGATAATGTGGAAATGAGTGATTTAAAGTAAAAAAAAAAAGAAAAAAGGTATATATATATATATATATATATATATATATATATATATATTTAGGGGGGTAGTTATCAAGCCGTCTACTTTTCTGGCTTTGCCGGCCCAATACGTCCGCCTAAGCTCACCTACCTTCGCCGCCGCGGACCTTGAATACGTTCGCCTAAGTTCAATCAGATTGAGCTCGCATTCTATTGGCTGTTCCGATCAGCCAATAGAATGCAAGCTCTATCTGATTGGCTGATTGGATCAGCCAATCGGATTGAACTTGAATCTGATTGGCTGATGGAATCAGCCAATCAGATTTTTACTACCTTAATTCCGATTGGCTGATAGAATCCTATCAGCCAATCGGAATTGAGGGGACGCCATCTTGGATGACGTCCCTTAAAGGAGCCTTCATTCGTCGTAGTCCGTCGGTGAAGAAGGATGTTCCGCGGCGGCGGAAGGAAGATTCAAGACCCGGCTTGGAAGATGACATCGCCCGGATCGAAGACTTCTTCAGCGCCGCCTGGATGATGACTTCATCGGATGGAAGATTTCTTCAGCGCCCCTTGGATGATCACTTCTGCCGGTCCGGATGTCCACTTGGGTTCCATCGCTGCTCGGCTGAGTGAAGACGACTCAAGGTAGGATGATCTTCAGGGGATTAGTGTTAGGTTTTTGCAAGGGGGGTTTGGGTTAGATTAGGGGTATGTGGGTGGTGGGTTTTAATGTTGGGGGGGGTTGTATTTTTCATTTACAGGCAAAAGAGCTGAACTTTTGGGGGCATGCCCCCACAAATGGCCCTTTTAAGGGCTGGTAAGGTAAACGAGCGTTGACCTTTATTTAATTTACAATAGGGTAGGGCATTTTTTTATTTTGGGGGGGTTTGTTATTTTATTAGGGGGCTTAGATTAGGTGTAAGTAGCTTAAAATTGTTGTAATATTTGTAAAATGTTTGTAACTTATTTTTTTATTTTCTGTAACTTAGCTTTTTTTTATTTTTTGTACTTTAGTTAGTTTATGTAATTGTATTTAATTGTAGTTATTTGTAGGTAGTTTATTTAATTAATTTAATGATAGTGTAGTATTAGGTTTAATTGTAACTTAGGTTAGGATTTATTTTACAGGTAATTTTGTATTTCTTTTAGCTAGGTAGTTATTAAATAGTTAATAACTATTTAATAACTATTCTAACTAGCTAAAATAAATACAAAGTTACCTGTAAAATAAATATAAATCTTAAGATAGCTACAATGTAATTATTATTTATATTGTAGCTATATTAGGGTTTATTTTACAGGTAAGTATTTAGTTTTAAATAGGAATAATATATTAAAGTAAAGTGTAGTGTTAGGTGTAATTGTAACTTAGGTTAGTTTTTATTTTACAGGTAAATTTCTCTTTATTTTAGCTAGGTAAGCTATTAAATAGTTAATAACTATTTAATAGCTATTGTACCTAGTTAAAATAAATACAAAGTTGCCTGTAAAATAAAAATAAATACTAAGATAGCTACAATATAATTATTATTTATATTGTAGCTATATTAGGGTTTATTTTACAGGTAAGCATTTAGTTTTAAATAGGATTAATGTAGTTAATAATAGAAATATTATTTAGATTTATTTAATTAATATTTAAGTAAAGGGGGCATTAGGGTTAGTGTTAGACTTAGGTTTAGGGGTTAATAACGTTATTATAGAGGGCGGCGGTATAGGGGGGCAGGATAGGGGTTAATAGGTATAATGTAGGTGGCGGTGGGCTCCGGGAGCGGCGGTTTAGGGGGTAATAACTTTATTTAGATGCGGCGGTGTAGGGGGGACAGATTAGGGGTGTTTAGACTCGGGGTACATGTTAGGGTGTTAGGTGCAGACATCTCCCATAGGAATGAATGGGATGTCTGTCAGCAGCGAACTTGTACTTTCGCTATGGTCAGACTCCCATTGATTCCTATGGGATCCGCCGCCTCCAGGCTGGCGCTTTGAAAACCAGGTACGCTGGGCCGTAAAAGTGCCGAGCGTACCTGCTAGTTTTTTGATAACTAGCAAAAGTAGTGAGATTGTGCCGCACTTGTGTGCGGAACATCTGGAGTGATGTAAGAATCGATCTGTGTCGGACTGAGTCCGGCGGATCGAAGTTTACGTCACAAAATTCTACTTTTGCCAGTCTCGAGCCTTTGATAACTAAGGCGTATCAGCTTCGACACAAATACGCTGCGGAATTCCAGCGTATTTGAGGTTGACGGCTTGATAACTAGGCCCCCAAGTGTCTTTAAAAACTCTCCTATGGAAACCCCAGTGGACTGGAGTTTAAATTCTGCAATTCTTGCCTTAAGAATGTTTGAGTGAGAACATAAACCCAATACATTTCTTGGCTTTTGATAATGTGAGTGAATAGTGAAGCCTTGGATTTAAAGCAACATTGTGCTCAAAAACGTTGTATTATACAGGGAGTGCAGAATTATTAGGCAAGTTGTATTTTTGAGGATTAATTTTATTATTGAACAACAACCATGTTCTCAATGAACCCAAAAAACAAATTAATATCAAAGCTGAATAGTTTTGGAAGTAGTTTTTAGTTTGTTTTTAGTTATTATTTTAGGGGGATATCTGTGTGTGCAGGTGACTATTACTGTGCATAATTATTAGGCAACTTAACAAAAAACAAATATATACCCATTTCAATTATTTATTTTTACCAGTGAAACCAATATAACATCTCAACATTCACAAATATACATTTCTGACATTCAAAAACAAAACAAAAACAAATCAGTGACCAATATAGCCACCTTTCTTTGCAAGGACACTCACAAGCCTGCCATCCATGGATTCTGTCAGTGTTTTGATCTGTTCACCATTAACATTGCAAGCAGCAGCAACCACAGCCTCCCAGACACTGTTCAGAGAGGTGTACTGTTTTCCCTCCTTGTAAATGTCAGCCGTATTTAGTCAGTTCAGGATTTAACCCAACTGCTAGCGTGGATATTGAAACACACGCTAGCACACTGAGAAATATCCAGGACTTGACCCACTCAGGAAACAAAATAAGCAGGGTATCAGAACTTCCCAAAAGAATAGTAATTAAAAATATCTTCTTGAGGATAGAATTGATTTACAGGAGATAGCGTTCCTTTCTCAGGAAAATAGAAACAAACAAAGCTTATGTCCCTTTAAGCAGGTTGACAGTGGATAAATGAATATGTTTCTTTCTTGCAGGTTTGCAACAAACTAAGAATGTCCCTTTAAGCAGGTTGTTAGCAAACAAATAATAATGTCCTTTTAGCAGAATTAAAGCAAACAAAAATAAAGTCCCTTTAAGCAGGTGTCCACAAACAAATGTTAATGTCCTTTTAAGCAGGATTGTCAGCAAAGAAATAATAATGTCCTTATTAGCAGGATTAAAGCAAACAAAGATAAAGTCCCTTTAAGCAGGTGTCCGCAAACAAATGATAATGTCCTTTTAAGCAAGATTGTAAGCAAACAAATGATAATGTCCTTTTAAGCAAGATTGTAAGCAAACAAATGATAATGTCCTTATTAGCAGGATTAAAGCAAACAAAGATAATGTCTCTTTAAGCAGGTGTCCGCAAACAAATGTTAATGTCCTTTAAAGCAGGATTGTCAGCAAACAAATGATAATGTCCTTATTAGCAGGATTAAAGCAAACAAAGATAATGACTCTTTAAGCAGGTATCCGCAAACAAATGATAATGTCCTTTAGGCAGGTTAGCAGGTAAACAAGATTTGGAAGCAAGAGGCATTGGCAAAACAATGTCATGAAGGATAGGGTCAGATTTCACAAGATTGTACTCACATAGACAGGGACCGGCAGCAGAGAACAAACGGGCACCGAGTAAATCTCCCGCCGAGATTTAAAGGCAGAGAGAGACCGCCACGTCATAGGGGTTGTCAGAGAATGCGTCACGTTGCCTAGCAACGTGACGTAGGAACCCAGAAGAGATCCGGGAGCCGCGGCGACACGGCGATGAACGGCAAATTCATGACATCACCCCCCCCTCAAGGACCCCTCCGGGGGACAGGACCAGGCCTAGTAGGGTGAAACTTGTGAAAGGCCTTAATTAAGGCAGGGGCACGCACCTGCCGGGCAGGTTCCCAGGATCGTTCTGTAACAGGATAACCTTTCCAATGAATGAGATAATACAGTTTCTTACCACGAAGTTTGGAATCCAGGATGTGACTGACCTCAAATTCAGGTTGGCCATGAATCAAAAGAGGTGGGGGTTTGAGCAAAGGTTTAGAATACCTATTAGATAATACAGGTTTCAAAAGAGATACGTGGAATACCGGATGGGCTTTGAGGGTCTTGGGCAGAGCAATTCGGTAAGCAGTAGGACATACTTGACCCAGTATTCGGAAAGGACCAACATATCGTGGTCCCAATTTGGTGGAAGGCTGCTTGAGGCGAAGATGACGTGAAGAAACCCAAACCTTATCGCCAGGCCGATATTTGGGAGCCCTCCATCGCCGAAGATCAGAATAGAATTTATAACGTTCAGAAGCCTTAGAAAGAAGAAGGCGTATCTTCTTCCAATGACGAGTTAGCCTCCTGGCGGATAGATCAGAAGCAGGATTTTCAGTGGAAGAGGTGTGTAGAGGAAACGTTCTGGGTTGAAATCCATAGGCTGCATGAAAAGGAGAGGTCTGAAGAGAGGAGTTGTAACGTGTGTTATGAGCCAATTCTGCTAGTGGAAGGTAACCAGTCCAATTAGAATGATGATGATCCACATAATGCCTCAAATAAGTTTCAAGGCACTGGTTAACCCTTTCGGTTTGGCCATTAGACTCCGGATGATGTGAAGTAGACAAAGAGATAGTTGTTCCAAAGTGTTTACAGAGTGATCTCCAAAACCGAGAAACAAATTGTACTCCTCTATCCGAAACAATGTTCAGAGGGAAGCCATGTAATCTCACAATGTGTAAGAGAAAAAGTTCGGAAAGTCTTTTGGCAGATGGTAAACCAGGTAAAGGAATGAAGTGAGCTGTCTTAGTGAACCTGTCAACAACCACCCAGATAGTGTTGTTTCCAGCTGAAAGAGGAAGATCGGTAATAAAATCCATGGATAAATGGGTCCAAGGCTGATGAGGAATGGGTAACGGTTGAAGCAAACCGGAGGGAAGTTGACGAGGAGTCTTATTGCTGGCACACTGTGTACATACTGAGACATAATCTGTAACATCTTGAGACAGAGTAGGCCACCAGACATGTTGCTTGAGCCTTTGAGCGGTGTTACTGATGCCAGGATGTCCAGAGAGAGGACTGTCGTGAGCCCAATATAGAATCTTGGAACGAAGACGTTTAGGAACAAAGAGTAGGCCATCAGGAGGTTTGCAAGACAAAGGAAGATCCTTTGAGCAGATTGTAAGTCATGTAACCACGAGGTTGATAACTGGGCTAAGACTTTATGAGGTTGAAGTATGGTACCAGATTCAGGAGTTGAAGTATCTTGAAATTGTCTGGAAAGGGCGTCAGCCTTGATGTTCTTAGAACCGGGAATATAAGACAGATTGTAATGAAAACGTGAGAAGAACAAAGACCAACGTGCTTGTCTGGAGTTCAGTCGTTTGGCCGTTTGAAGATAGAGAAGGTTTTTATGATCTGTGAGTATAGTAAACGGCAAAGAAGTGCCTTCCAACCAATGCCTCCATTCATCCAGTGCCATTTTAATAGCAAGTAACTCCTTATTACCTACATCATAATTTAATTCAGAAGGAGAAAATTTCTTGGAGAAGAATCCCACAGGGTGGATCTTTCCTGTGTCAGGTATACGTTGGGAAAGAACAGCCCCAGCAGCAACTGAAGAAGCATCCACTTCAAGAATAAATTGAAAATCCGGATTTGGGTGACGCAGGATAGGTGCAGAAGAGAAAGCTTTTTTGAGAGAATCAAAAGCTTCAACAGCTTCAGGAGGCCAATCTTTACAGTTTTGTCCTTTCCTGGTGAGAGACGAAAGAGGTGACGTTATAGTAGCAAAACCTTTGATGAATTTCCTGTAATAACTGGCAAATCCCAGGAAACGTTGCAGAGCTTTAAGAGAATCAGGTTTAGGCCACTCCAAAATGGCAGAGAGTTTAGTTGGATCCATTTCAAATCCTGATTCAGAGATTACATATCCCAAAAAGGGAATGGACCTTTGATGAAAAGAACATTTCTCCAGTTTAGCAAATAGATGGTTATCTCTTAAACGTTGAAGTACTTTCCTGACGTGATGTATATGATCTTGGTAGTTTTGAGAAAAAATTAATATATCGTCAAGGTAAATGATAACAAAAATATTCAAGAAATCCCGAAAAATCTCATTCACGAAGTGTTGAAAAACAGCAGGGGCATTACACAGCCCAAACGGCATGACAAGATACTCATAATGCCCAAATCGAGTGTTAAAGGCTGTCTTCCACTCATCACCCTTGCGCATACGGATAAGGTTGTATGCTCCACGGAGATCGAGCTTGGTAAAAATGGTGGAACCTTGAAGATATGTGAATAATTCAGGTATTAGGGGTAAAGGATAACTGTTCTTGATGGTAATTTGATTTAACCCTCTGTAATCGATACAAGGTCGCAGTCCGCCATCCTTCTTTCCCACAAAGAAGAACCCAGCCCCTACAGGAGAAGAGGAGGGTCGAATGAATCCTCTGGCCAAATTATCTTTGATATATTCTTCCAAGGCTACATTTTCAGGCCTAGAAAGTGGGTAAGTTTTGCCTCGAGGATAAGGAGCTCCAGGAAGAAGATCAATAGGGCAATCAAATGAACGATGAGGAGGAAGACGTTCTGCTTCTTTTTTAGAAAAGACATCGACAAAATCTTGATACTGCGTAGGTAGAGGACCAGAAGTGTCGGTAGTAAGAGCAATAGTGAGTGGTATTTTAGTAAGTGGTTGAAGACAGTTAGTATGGCAAGATAATCCCCAGGAGGTGAGTTCACCATGGGTCCAAGAAAAGGTAGGATTATGTAACTGAAGCCAAGGAAGACCCAGGATTATGGGAAATTGAGGAGTAGTAATCACATCAAAACATATCCTCTCACAATGAAGTACTCCGACAGAAAAAAGTATGGGTATAGTAGTAAACTGGATGAGTCCGGAACCCAAAGGATCTCCACTAACAGTAGAGACGGAAACTGAAAACTTCTTTCTTAGTAAGGGAATAGTGTGAGTAGACACAAAAGTGGAATCAATGAACACTCCTCCAGCACCAGAATCAATAAGAGCTTGGGTATGAATCTTGTTATCACCCAATTGAAGGGTTACAGGAACAAAGAGTTTATTATAGAGGGAATGAACTTGTTTTTGGCTTAACTTAGTTCCCTGGACAGAAGTTAAGCCCTGGCTTTTACTGGCCTGGTAGGACAATCCCTTAATAAATGCCCTTTAAGGCCACAGTATAGACACAGGCCAAGAGAACGTCTTCTCAAACGCTCAGTTTCTGTTAATTTTATGGTTCCTACTTCCATAGGTTCAGCTTGATCAGGAGAAGGAGAGGCAGTCGTTACCGGGTTAGAAAAACGAGGAGCCAGACGAAAAGGAGTTCGATTCGAGGACCTCTGATTTCTTTCTCTTTCTTGTTGGCGTTCACGATATCTAGAATCAAGACTGATGCAAAGATTTATTAAGGCTTCTAGGGATTCTGGAAGTTCCCGATACACCAATTCATCTTTGAGACGTTCTGAAAGTCCTTTGCGAAAAGCTGCTCTAAGAGCTCCCTGATTCCAATTAATTTCAGATGCAAGAGTGCGGAACTCAATGGCATATTGAGACACTGATTGACCACCCTGACGTAGGTCTAATAGAGAAGCTTCAGCAGCGGAAGTCCTTCCAGGTTTGTCAAATACGTTAGAAAAAACAGAAAGAAAAGCATCCACATCCTGAAGTATAAGATCATCTTTTTCTAACAGAGGTGATACCCAGGCCAAAGCTCTTCCTTTCATTAAGGAAATAAGGAATGTGATCCGAGATGAGGGAGTAGCAAAAAGGGTAGGACTGTTACGAAAGTGAAGTCGACATTGATTCAAAAAACCCCTACAATCTTCAGGATTCCCATCATATTTATCTGGAAGAGGAATCCTAGGACTCAAGTGTCCTTGTGATTGGTTGTTGGGAATAGGAGGAGGGGATGCCTCAATGTTAGGATTGGGAGGGATAGGAGCAACCAAGCTCTGTAATAATGTAGTGATTTGATCCAGCTTAGTATCCAAGGATTGCAAGTGGGTAGCATGAGATCCCAGTAACTGTCCCTGGTGAGTCACGGCCATGGATAATTCAGTGGGGTCCATTTATGGCCCGTTTGTAATGTCAGCCGTATATAGTCAGTTCAGGATTTAACCCAACTGCTAGCGTGGATATTGAAACACACGCTAGCACACTGAGAAATATCCAGGACTTGACCCACTCAGGAAACAAAATAAGCAGGGTATCAGAACTTCCCAAAAGAATAGTAATTAAAAATATCTTCTTGAGGATAGAATTGATTTACAGGAGATAGCGTTCCTTTCTCAGGAAAATAGAAACAAACAAAGCTTATGTCCCTTTAAGCAGGTTGACAGTGGATAAATGAATATGTTTCTTTCTTGCAGGTTTGCAACAAACTAAGAATGTCCCTTTAAGCAGGTTGTTAGCAAACAAATAATAATGTCCTTTTAGCAGAATTAAAGCAAACAAAAATAAAGTCCCTTTAAGCAGGTGTCCACAAACAAATGTTAATGTCCTTTTAAGCAGGATTGTCAGCAAAGAAATAATAATGTCCTTATTAGCAGGATTAAAGCAAACAAAGATAAAGTCCCTTTAAGCAGGTGTCCGCAAACAAATGATAATGTCCTTTTAAGCAAGATTGTAAGCAAACAAATGATAATGTCCTTTTAAGCAAGATTGTAAGCAAACAAATGATAATGTCCTTATTAGCAGGATTAAAGCAAACAAAGATAATGTCTCTTTAAGCAGGTGTCCGCAAACAAATGTTAATGTCCTTTAAAGCAGGATTGTCAGCAAACAAATGATAATGTCCTTATTAGCAGGATTAAAGCAAACAAAGATAATGACTCTTTAAGCAGGTATCCGCAAACAAATGATAATGTCCTTTAGGCAGGTTAGCAGGTAAACAAGATTTGGAAGCAAGAGGCATTGGCAAAACAATGTCATGAAGGATAGGGTCAGATTTCACAAGATTGTACTCACATAGACAGGGACCGGCAGCAGAGAACAAACGGGCACCGAGTAAATCTCCCGCCGAGATTTAAAGGCAGAGAGAGACCGCCACGTCATAGGGGTTGTCAGAGAATGCGTCACGTTGCCTAGCAACGTGACGTAGGAACCCAGAAGAGATCCGGGAGCCGCGGCGACACGGCGATGAACGGCGAATTCATGACAGTAAATCTCACATTTGATGATGGACCACAGGTTCTCAATGGGGTTCAGATCAGGTGAACAAGGAGGCCATGTCATTAGATTTTCTTCTTTTATACCCTTTCTTGCCAGCCACGCTGTGGAGTACTTGGACGCGTGTGATGGAGCATTGTCCTGCATGAAAATCATGTTTTTCTTGAAGGATGCAGACTTCTTCCTGTACCACTGCTTGAAGAAGGTGTCTTCCAGAAACTGGCAGTAGGACTGGGAGTTGAGCTTGACTCCATCCTCAACCCGAAAAGGCCCCACAAGCTCATCTTTGATGATACCAGCCCAAACCAGTACTCCACCTCCACCTTGCTGGCGTCTGAGTCGGACTGGAGCTCTCTGCCCTTTACCAATCCAGCCACGGGCCCATCCATCTGGCCCATCAAGACTCACTCTCATTTCATCAGTCCATAAAACCTTAGAAAAATCAGTCTTGAGATATTTCTTGGCCCAGTCTTGACGTTTCAGCTTGTGTGTCTTGTTCAGTGGTGGTCGTCTTTCAGCCTTTCTTACCTTGGCCATGTCTCTGAGTATTGCACACCTTGTGCTTTTGGGCACTCCAGTGATGTTGCAGCTCTGAAATATGGCCAAACTGGTGGCAAGTGGCATCTTGGCAGCTGCACGCTTGACTTTTCTCAGTTCATGGGCAGTTATTTTGCTCCTTGGTTTTTCCACACGCTTCTTGCGACCCTGTTGACTATTTTGAATGAAACGCTTGATTGTTCGATGATCACGCTTCAGAAGCTTTGCAATTTTAAGAGTGCTGCATCCCTCTGCAAGATATCTCACTATTTTTGACTTTTCTGAGCCTGTCAAGTCCTTCTTTTGACCCATTTTGCCAAAGGAAAGGAAGTTGCCTAATAATTATGCACACCTGATATAGGGTCATTAGACCACACCCCTTCTCATTACAGAGATGCACATCACCTAATATGCTTAATTGGTAGTAGGCTTTCGAGCCTATACAGCTTGGAGTAAGACAACATGCATAAAGAGGATGATGTGGTCAAAATACTCATTTGCCTAATAATTCTGCACTCCCTGTACATGTGAAAGTGCAAAGCTGAAGGTATATTTGTTTGCCTGAAAATAAATTGTCAAAGGCACAATAAAACATTTTATCCAAAGTGTATTTATAAATGATGAAGTGTATGTATGTATGTGTACTGTATATAGTGGTACTGTATAGTGACACTGTTTACCCCCTGCCCCCCCATGCTGTAGTAACAAGGTCTGTAATTTGCTGGTTCCACAAACATACACACACACATACATGCATAAATACACACACATACATGCATAAATACACACACAGTCATATACATACACACACATACATACATGCATAAATACACACACATACATGCATAAATACACACACAGTCATATGCATACACACACATACATGCATAAATACACACACAGTCATATACACAAACATACATACACACATACATGCATAAATAAATACACACACAGTCATATACATACACACACATACATGCATAAATACACACAGTCATATACATACACGCACACACAGTCATATACACAAACATACATACACACATACATGCATAAATAAATACACACACCGTCATATACATACACACACATACATGCATAAATACACACACAGTCATATACATACACACACATACATGCATAAATACACACACAGTCATATACATACACACACATACATGCATAAATACACACACAGTCACATACATACACACATACACACACACACATAAACACCAATGGGTAAAACATAAACACTAACCCCTGTAGTCAGAGACACTAGTGAAGCATCACGTCACACTCACATGATATCAGTGCAACAAACAAATTAGGAAGACCCAGCAAAAAAGTATGTGGCCGGTTGGCCAGGTGCACGCAGGATTAGCTAGCGACCACTAGCTCAACATCTGAAGTACAAAGAGTCAGTTCCACAGCACCTTAAATAAAACGTCCTCTATTCATCAACTTTGGACAGCATATTATGCAACGTTTCGGGAACGTAATCCCTTAATCATGCATACCTCACTATACACCTGAACCTTTATTTAAAGGCATATCCAGCCAATCACTGGTTACCTCCATATAACTCTTCCCGCCTCACAATGTATGTACTTTACAATGCCCTCTAGTGGATAATAGAGATTTATATTTAAATAGTATATATTTGGATAATAGGTGTACTAGCATTCTTGTGTCTATGCATACACAATCAAACTTTTATCATAAAATCACACAATTGATAAAAAACACATATCAATATAAATAAATTATATACATAAAAAAGAACAAAAATAAATTTATAGATAAATACAGAAACTATGTGGCTGCCTACCTTAAGTAATCTACAAAGAATAATCTGAACCTATATTTGATCTTTTTTAATATAGACTAATAGTTGTTACTATATATAATAGACCATTTTTCAATATATAATAGACCATTTTTCAATATACCTAGAGGAAGACAGACAGGTCCAACTCTCTATTTAGACCATTTGGATACAAGGATTCCAACTTATGGATCCAATATGCTTCCTTTTGCTTAAGGATACGCTCCCTGTCACCTCCTCCCCTAGGTATATCTACGTGGTCTATAATCTGCCATCTTATTTGATTAATTTGATGTCCATTTTCCAAAAAATGGCTAGCTACAGGGGCTTGAAGGTCACCAGTTCTAATGTTGGACTTATGCTGATTAAGTCTCTCTCTCATCCTGCGGGTTGTTTCCCCTATATAAATCTTAGAACAGGGACATTTTATCATATATATTACAAAGTAGAATTACAAGTGTAATGTGATTTTAACTTGAATTTATGTCCGCTCCGCGGGTGTACAAATGCTTTGCCTTTAATTATTGAATGGCAACTGGCACAGTTCAGACATGGGAAACACTCTGTGTTCCGTTCAGTGATGTATCTAGTTCTACTACTGTGTTTAGTACCCATGCCTGACTGTACCAAGATGTCACTCAAATTCTTAACCCTTCGGTGTGCCATGATGGGACATTCCTTGAATATATCAATGTGTTTATTGCAAGTTTGAATTATATGCCAATGTTTTTTTATAATATTGGATACTTTAATATTGGATCTACTTTAAGCTCCAAGCCATCCTTATATATGACAGTGTCCAAAAATACCATTTTCTCCTTTCTAGCTACAAGGGTAAATTCAAGGCCATTAACCTCCAAATTTAGCTGCTTAACAAACTGTTTTAAAGAGTCTTCGCTGCCCCACCATATGCCAAACACATTGTCAATGAAGCGCCACCAAGTGGCTCCATACTGTAAAAACAGTTTATTATTATAAACATATTTCTCTTCAAAATAACTCATGTATAGGTTGGCATATGATGGGGCAACGTACGACCCCATGGCAGTTCCCTTCTTTTGGATGTACCAAGTGTCTCTAAATAAATAATAATTGTAATACAATACAATCCTCAATAATTCTTCCAAAAAGTCTACTTGTACCTCATTGTAATCATTATCATTAGACAAAACATGATGGATAACTCCTATTCCACTTTCATGTTTTATAGAGGTATATAAACTTTTGACATCAAGACTATACAATATATATTTAGTGTTCTCAAATTCCAGTGATGACAATTTTTTAATGAAATCCCCTGTGTCCCTGATGTATGATATAATTTTCTCTACATACGGTTGTAATATCCTATCTAAGAATTTTGCTATATTTGTGAATGCAGATTCTACATTAGACACAATAGGGCGCCCTGGTGGTTCCTTCAAATTTGTATGCACTTTGGGCACAGTATAGAACACCGGTGTCTTAGGGTGTTCATTACATAGATAATCACACATCTTTTTGTCAATTATACCCCTACTCTTAGCTTTATTGAGTACTCTCATTATCTCCTTTTGGAAAAAATGGGATTGCTATCTAGGACTTGGTATGTAATGGGATCATTCAATTGATTATTAATTTCCTGTATATAGTAATCTTTTTCAAGGACTACTGTAGCGCCGCCCTTGTCTGCTCTCTTTATCACTATATTACGTTTTTTATACCTCTATAAAACATGAAAGTGGAATAGGAGTTATCCATCATGTTTTGTCTAATGATAATGATTACAATGAGGTACAAGTAGACTTTTTGGAAGAATTATTGAGGATTGTATTGTATTACAATTATTTTTTATTTAGAGACACTTGCTACATCCAAAAGAAGGGAACTGCCATGGGGTCGAACGTTGCCCCATCATATGCCAACCTATACATGAGTTATTTTGAAGAGAAATATGTTTATAATAATAAACTGTTTTTACAGTATGGAGCCACTTGGTGGCGCTTCATTGATGATGTGTTTGGCATATGGTGGGGCAGCGAAGAATCTTTAAAACAGTTTGTTAAGTAGCTTAATTTGGAGGTTAATGGCCTTGAATTTACCCTTGTAGCTAGCGAGGAGAAAATGGTATTTTTGGACACTGTTATATATAAGGATGGCTTGGAGCTTAAAGTAGATCTCCACCGCAAAGAGACAGATCGCAACACATTGCTTAGATATGACAGTTTCCATAATCAGAAGATGAAAGAATCGCTCCCTAGGAGCCAATTAATGAGAGTAAACAAAATTGTCAGTGATAGTCACCTTAGAGACAAAAGACTGGAAGAAATGGGTGAGAAATTCCTAGAAAGAGGGTACCCTGAGAAGTTAGTGGTAAAAGAAACCTTAAATATCAAGCAAGAACATAGGACAAAGGATATTAAAAAGATAAAAAAGATACAAATAGATTAATTTTTGTTTCACAATTTAATGATCAAAGTACAAAGATATCCAATATTATAAAAAACATTGGCATATAATTCAAGCTTGCAATAAACACATTGATATATTGAAGGAATGTCCCATCATGGCACACCGAAGGGTTAAGAATTTGAGTGACATCTTGGTACAGTCAGACATGGGTACTAAACACAGTAGTAGAACTAGATACATCACTGAAAAGAACACAGGGTGTTTTCCATGTCTGAACTGTGCCAGTGGCCATTCAATAATTAAAGGCAAATAATTTGTACACCCACGGAGCGGACATAAATTCAAGTTAAAATCACATTACACTTGTAATTCTACTTTTGTAATATATATGATAAAATGTCCCTGTTCTAAGATTTATATAGGGGAAACAACCCGCAGGATGAGAGAAAGACTTAATCAGCATAAGTCCAACATTAGAACTGGTGACCTTCAAGCCCCTGTAGCTAGCCATTTTTTGGAAAATGGACATCAAATTAATCAAATAAGATGGCAGATTATAGACCACATAGATATACCTAGGGGAGGAGGTGACAGGGAGCGTATCCTTAAGCAAAAGGAAGCATATTGGATCCATAAGTTGGAATCCTTGTATCCAAATGGTCTAAATAGAGAGTTGGACCTGTCTGTCTTCCTCTAGGTATATTGAAAAATGGTCTATTATATATTGAAAAGTGGTCTATTATATATAGTAACAACATTAGTCTATATTAAAAAAGATCAAATATAGGTTCAGATTATTCTTTGTAGATTACTTAAGGTAGGCAGCCACATAATTTCTGTATTTATCTATCAATTTATTTTTGTTCTTTTTTATGTATTTATGTATATAATATATTTGCATATTTTGTATTGATATGTGTTTTTTATCAATTGTGTGATTTTATGATAAAAGTTTGATTGTGTATGCATAGACACAAGAATGCTAGTACACCTATTATCCAAATATATACTATTTAAATATAAATCTCAATTATCCACTAGAGGGCATTGTAAAGTACATACAAGGTGAGGCGGGAAGAGTTATATGGAGGTAACCAGTGATTGGCTGGATATGCCTTTAAATAAAGGTTCAGGTGTATAGTGAAGTATGCATGATTCAGGGATTACGTTCCCGAAACGTTGCATAATATGCTGTCCAAAGTTGATGAATAAAGGACGTTTTATTTAAGGTGCTGTGGAACTGACTCTTTGTACTTCACATGATATCAGTGCAGGCAGTGGCAGGTCAACGTTTTTTATTGGAAACATTTTTTTTTAAGCTGCCCCCCCCCATTTGCTACCCCTGTAGACCTTTACACCCCTTGTAGTTTTGCCCCTGCTTAAAGGGACAGTAAATCAATTGTATATAAAATACATTTCTGTAGTCTTCCTATGGAATAGCCAATTAACAACTTGTTTGCTGCAATCCTTTTTCAAGAGCCAAACTCCACCCACCACTTACCTCATTTGGAGAAGTCAATCTAGGCATGATAGTGCAAGTGAAATAATCACAATAAAACAAGCAAATATATAAACAATTTGATTGCAAAAGAGGATATGTAAACAAATAAAAAGTCCAACATGCAGATATCTTCTAATTATCACAATTCCCTAAAAAGAGAGACATTTACCCCAAAATGTTCTCTTTAATTTGTTCCCAATGATCCATTTTACCTGCTGGAGTGTATTAAATTGTTTACAAGTAGCTCTTTTACCCTTATTTAGGCATTTGAAATAGCTGTTTCAGCCTGTGGTATCCCCATCTATAGTGAAAGTTTATTTTAGTCCAGGCTATTAACAGATCATGTAAACACAGACAGCAGAACAAATTACACTCTGGTTTGGTGTAGAATAGTTAACTAATAAAATTATAATTTTCGTGGGCGTGTCCGAACAGCGTACCAGCCTGGACGCATTTTCTCTGAGCTCTGCATAAGATCCTCTCTAATCCGCCAATTAAAGAGCTACAACAGCAAAATCAACTACATTATTCTTCATACAATAGCTGTACTACAGCCTGTGGCTATATTTCTGTTTTTGATTGCCATTTTTATGACTCCAGGGCTACAGATCGGCAGTTTAAAACCTAGGGAGGCGGCCTATAATTAGGTAGTGTTTCCCCCGGGACCCACCGGGTTACCAGTGCTGGCAGAACACATCAGCCTTACTGCATCTATCTGCAACGCCGAAAACTACAACATACCTTTTATAACAACTATGAAACCGCAAATTGATAATCCTTCTAGCAACCCAGAGTGACAAATGGCCAAAATAGAAGCTTTATTAGAAGCAATGATTGACAAAGCTCCTTCAGAGCAGGACATTCAATTACTAATAAACCGAGCACCAACTACAAGAAGCATGCTAAATAACCCACGATACCTAAAAGTAGAGGGATAAGATCCGGCCTCATCATCAGAGGAGACCCGCTCAACTATCACTCTGACCGACAACACTATCTATACAAGCGGCGATTCCCTACCATCATCCCTGCCGATAATTCTAAAAGGCAAGTTCAGAGCAGTAAAGAACACACAAATGCAAGCTTCTCAGGATGAATTACTCTCTACAGAACGAGACACTTCGAGAGGGACCCTCAATATCACAATCTCCAAGATGGAGCCTGACATCACTCCAGGTAGAAACATGACGAAAGCCCTGAATTTACATAGCACAATCACCAGCAAAAAAGGACAGGGATTATCTTTCACTGCATACAGTGTAAAGGATCAGCACAAGACAGGGCAGAGACTGCAGTTCATAATGCCGCCACACGGGCTTGAGGGGGATCCGTTGATGGCCGGAGATCTTATTGAAAGGGGCTCTTTATTCTTCATAACAAGCCGGAGGACATCCTAACCCCTGTGAAAAAGAACAGGGCTTTTGATTTAACAAGAGACATCAAGGGGACTTTGAACACTCTCAGATCATTTCCTGATGATAGCATCGCCGGTTTCCTCAGTTTAAATATAGAAACTGCTCAAAATGTCCCAATCTTCGATTATGGAGGAGAAACGGTTCTAACTGTCCGGTTGACATATTCAAGTGGTGGATAGCATAGATGTAAAGCGCCATTGTCAATTGCTAAGTTAAATGAGGTTTAAGTATGTTCTGTATTCTGGTTATTGTTGGGAAAGTTTTGTTCATATATATCATATGTAAAAAAAATGTAGCTACAATTAGAGATATAGTGGACATTTTCTTTAAAATATATTAAATATAACCAACACACTGATTACTAAATACCATCTATACTATAGCTTAGATTGCACAACTGATATGCCATACCCTATAAAAAAAAATCAACAAAACTGCCTACCCTCACATATATTATATGCTACTAATAGAAATCTGTGGTAGGAATATTTATTATAAACACCATAGTGCAATAATGTCTGCTCTAATTATTTACAGGGCACAAAATACATCCTACTGGACATAGAGTTCAATTATAAATGCACCCTAACTAACATCCAACAAAATAGTATCTTTGTATGATTTAGATAAAGTTACTGCAAACGTTAAATATTAAGTATACGTTTTCTTATCCTGTTTTAACTGAGGCCTTTTGCTAAGGTATTGCTGAAGATAATGAGGATACAATTATTTCTGGTAATTTACATCTCCTCCTTGTTGTAACTAAAAATATATTTCACTTTTCCTTGATATACAGCAGTTATTTTTTCTTTTGTGTTTCTTATTTAAACCCCTACCTCTGACTTGATAGAACGTCAAAGGTCCAAGAGAGACCTAATATGTTTGAGGGGCAAAAAAAGAGGACTGGACTTTATAAGTTATAATATTGGATATGTTGTATTCATCAATTCATTTGTTATGTATGTCTAACATTTTGTAAGAACATATAATCTGTTGTCCTCAATAAAAATATTTAAAAAAATATATATATATAATTTTCCACTGTTCTCTCTTAGTATTGGGCTTTGGTTTATGATAAGGAAGCAAGTGTGTGTATAGAAAGTGATAACATAATGAAATCTGATTTTACCTGCAAGTTCAATCCATTTGAATAAGCTGTGGTTTAAAAGCACAAAATCAGCAATTTCATACACACAAATAAAGCTGAATATGCAATTTCTAATATATTTATACTCTGCAACTAGTATAACAAGTCATTGGAAATACATTAAGGAAAAAACTATTTTACAGTATACTGTACCTTTAAAGGGACAGCCTACACCAGAATTGTTATTGTTTAAAAAGATAGACAATCCCTTTATTACCTATTCCCTAATTTTGCACAGTTATATAAATACACTTTTTACCTCTGTGATTACCTTGTATCTAAGCTTCTGCAGACTGCCCCCTTATTTCAGTTCTTTTGACAGACATCCATTTTAGCCAAGCAGAACTGGCTCACCTGAACTCCACGTGCATGAGCATAGTGTTATCTATTCTATATGACACACATGAACTAACACCCTCTAGTGGTGAAAGAGTGTCAAAATGCCCTGAGAGAAGAGGCAGCCTTCAATGGCTTATGAATTAGCATATCAAGCTCCTAGGTTTAGCTTTCAACTAAGAATAACAAGAGAACAAAGCAAAATTGGTGATAAAAATAAATTGGAAAATTGTTTAAAATGACATTCTCTATCTGAATCATGAAAGTTTATTTTGGAATAGACTGTCCCTTTAAAGGATTACTTTCTGTTATAATTTTTAAGATAAACAACTAACATATTAAAGTTAAAAAACATTAATTAAAACCTACTGACCTATATTTTCTCCAAAACAAAGTTTCATAACGTTCTAAAAGTTATATCTTTTATTCGCCGATGATGTCACATTATCCTGCCCACTATTTTCAGCACTGCATGTTCAAAATACTTAAACCAATAACTTTGTGCTTAAAGCGCCATTTGGAAACCTAGGTATTGTAAACGGATTGGTACAGAGCAAAGGATACCCACGGAGTGGGTTTGGAAAACAATTAAATTTGCAGACAAGATTTCTGATATACGGTAGAGATATGTTAATGAAATACTATTGATAAAAAGCGTATTTGGGTTAGTTAGTAACAGGCATAGAAAATATTTACTTACAGTGGCCCTTTAAGATAGAAAAAGCACAATATAGTGTGATAATGTTGGAAATCCAGGAGAAGAAAACACTTTAAATGCCAAATTTGTACTCACATGTACTGGAGCAGATTTTGCTCTGTATAATCACTATATCAGTATGCCGTATGATTAAGGGCTCAAACATATACATTAGTATAAAGTAAATTTTTTGGCATTTGTTAAAGCCAATTGGAAAAAAAATATATAGCAGGGTTAGCCTAATGAAGTCAGCAGGGTGCATTTCCATATTTGAGAATTAGTAAAAGCCACAAATTTCAGAGATAAAATTATATGAATAGGTGGCCAAATAAATAATGAAAGCATATTGCAATTTTTTTTTACTTTGCAGATCTAAACCTTTTATAATCTCAGAGTGTTTTTTGCTTTCCCCAAATTACAAGTAGGTGTTACAGGTCAGTTGGTGTGAGATTCTGCTAAAGGAAAAGATGGAGCTTTCACCAAGATATCGCCCAGGTAAGGAAACACTTTGTGAATATTCTTGAAGCTGTAGCCAGACCAAATGGAAGAGCAACAAACGGAAAATGCCTGTCCAGAAAGGCAAACCTAGAAAATAATATATACAACTTTAAATAAAAAAGGAGGAAATATCAGGTTCAACATCAGATGAAGATTCCTCATCACCAGTGGAAATCACCATCTGAAGACATAACAGTATCCATGGTTTTGGGACACATAGAACTTGTAGAAGGTAAAATCTGAACTGACCTTTTACACTTGTTTAAAGGCGGGAGAGCAGACACTGCAGCCTTGACTACAAAAAATTCACAGTAGGTGAAACTATGTCAGTATTCTCCTGTAATGAACAAACAGAAGGTGCATTAATACCCAAAGAAACAGCATTAGGCTGGTCTGATTGCATTAACAATTCTAAACATGAGCCATATAAATGAGATGGAGGAGGCACTTCAGTCTTTTTACAATAAGAACATCTAATAATGGTAGAAATGTGTTCAGGGGACTTCGTTTCTTTGGTAGATTTAGGGACAAAATCAGACTGCTCCATTATATATAGCATATAGCAAAGGAATACAATAAACACTCCTAAGTAGCTTTTTACTGTAAATAAACTCACAGGTACAATTTGCGCTAAGCCGAACTGCAAAACAAAGCAGAAGACATTGACCTAACATCCAAAGGCAGATAAAGCTTATCAGAAACAAATAACGCACAGGAACAAAAAATAACAGCTAAAAATAATTGCCAAAACATAATGAACGTGCGCTAACCCGACATAAACCAGCCCGCGTAAACCAGCCGACACACACAAGAACTACAGAAAACTAAACGGACATGTGTTAACCTGACAAGCGATAAACTGACGTGGCCAAAAAAGCTGACACTCACAAAACTTTAAAGGAATAGTGTAAAGGATTCTGGCCCAGGGCCATATATATTAGCAAATATATATATACAAATTTAAGAAAGTGCCCATAACATAGCAATAGAGTATCTAAAATGTATAATAAATTATACTTTCAAGTAGACACTTGTCCACCAGCAAATAAGCAGCAGACAACCAAACCAGTAGTGAAACAAATCAGCAGTGGTTATGGAATAGGAGTATATTGTAGATCTATAATAGAAGGCAAAAGACAAGTCACTGCAACCAATTATGGAAGAAGGACAAACCATAACCCATTGTAAGGATTACACTCACCTTTTGCTTTGATTACTGTACCTTTAAGGAGATCACCTCCTTACCTATAAAAAGGACTTCCTCTCAGCAGCTCATTGCTGGTTAATTGAAGCCTACACCGGAACTTCAACACAGACAGCCTCAAAGTGGTTTTCACTTCACCTTGTGAACTCTCTTGAATAATCTCTCTCACAGATTGCTAAACTAATCTCTATACTTACTCCTTACCAGGTTAGTTTGCTCGGAGCCTTACTTCCACCTCTTGGCATTCCGTTACCTTGTTCTGACAGCCGGATCCTCACCGCAGCCTAATTACGTCATCAGCTACGGATGGATAGCTTCTGGCTGTGTCTCTCTCATTGCAGCTTGCCGGGTAAAGTCCGGAACGCTTCCTTTTGCTTGCAGCTACATTTGGACATCTTTCTGTGAGTAAACTACCTCCTGATCTGAGCTACACTTATCCTCATTGGAACAGAGGTAGGACTTAAACTTATTTCTGATAATTATCATGCCTTAAATCTTTCTGCTGATATTGCTAACATTGATACCAGTAGCTTTGCATATGGCTATATTAAGTCACACATGTTACTAGGGAAATCCTCACTAAAGGTAACTGCTGTGACACATTACTAATTTTTGTGGTGAACTTCTTTCCAATAATAATTTTTACATTGGTGTTGCATATTGGATAAATTATAAATATTACACCCATATACATCACTCTGACAAGCACTGTAGTCTGAGGGGAAATCAAGCCTCAAAATAGACTGAAAACCCCTCTCTCTGAAGAATCATATGCACATCTTCAATCAACTCCAGCGGAGGCAAAGTAAAGGCTGAGGTATGTGTGAGGAGTTTTGTAGGACTCTTGGTGTTTGGAAATCTTTGTCTCCTCATAGTGGTAGAGAAGAGTAATTCTTAGCAGTACTTGTCAAGCTTCTTTCTTTTGGTATTGTTTGCTGAGGCTTAGAACCTCTCCAGGTCAGCTCATGTGTATAGAGCATTATATGGCATAGATGCAAACACTGCTGCCATGGACTGCTAAATACACGTGCACACTCCAAAGCTTTTATCAGCCTACCTAGCTTTATTCTTAACAAAGGATATTAAGAGAATTAAGAAAATCTGGTAAAAGTAAATTGGAAAGTTGTTTAAAATCATATGCTCTATCTGAATCATAAAAGTTTAATTTTGACTTTGCTGTCCCTTTATATAGTGACAAAACAAACAAAAAAAGTCATGTGTGTACTATATCTCCCACTACAGCTGTAAAAGTATGATATTTTACACATAAAAACAAAGTTTCAAACACCCACCTAAGACAGAGGAAATGAAATATAAATATGTTTTTAAATATGTGTGGGCTTTGCAAATTCTTCTGGCGAAAGGTAAATGTGTGGAAAACATAACATCAAAATCTCTGCATGAAATCTACATATATTTATTTATAATTTGTTTGCTCTCAAATTCCCATTATGTGATAAACTGTATACATTTAGTAATATGAAATATGAGTTTGATTTTTTTTACTTCTCTGGTTAGTGTTTAAATGAGAACAAATAATGAGCTTACATCACTGAGTATGTAAGTAATGCACTTGTTTTATATATTTGCACAGCAGATACCTGAATAAATACATTACTCTGTTTATATGGACTATAAGTGTTGCTAAAATGGTGCATAACATTAAAATATGTAGGCTAAGTTAGCCAATGTGGCATCTCAATTGATACAGAGATCAGCATGAAATAATGCAAGTATTGTGGTCCGCAATGCACAAATTGGCAAAAAATGTGTATATATATATATATATATATATATATATATATATATATATATATATATATATACACACACACATACAGACATACACACGCAGGGCTCAAAATTTCCACTTGCCTATTCGCCATTGGGGAGTGAAAATTTAACGGGGTGAGTAAAAGTTAGTGAGTGAATGTTGAATCAACGTTCACTTACTGTAATGCTTGTGGGATATTCCTCTATCAGAACAAACTAGGCCAGTAGTCTTGTTATCCCGGCGTCGAGCCGGAAATATAGAGAATATCCCAGAGCAGAGAAAGTTAGTAAGATGAGGAAAGTGGCACTCACCACAGGAAGGGCAGTCCCCAGCGACCACAGCTGTGATATACCTTTAAGGTATATCCCTCCCACTCCCTTAATTCCTTTATAAGGAGGTTCTCAGCTCTCACTCAGTGCCTGATTATTAAAGTCATACAGCCTCTGTCTGAGGTGGTGTTACCTGAGACACCAGGTCTTATTAGCTTTAAGTGGTTTATTACGCTATTTCTCACCAACCTAACTCTGTTACTCTTCAAGTTACAGCTTTACCTACTTGATTCTCTTTTGTGGCACTCATTCTCAGAATGGTTCGTCTGAAGTTCAGTGCTGAGAGGTATCGATGAGAAAACGCTGTAGGAGACGCTGCCGTGCAGGACCAGAAGTAAGTCACACACTCTCTCACTCAAACCGCAGCACACAGCGTTCCGGACCGCTCCTCTCTGAGGTAAATCTAAAGCATACCAATCCATTGTAAATATCGCTACAAAGTCTTTTGTGGGCACAACTCTTGAATACAAAAGGATCACTCAAGTAATTGTTTATTATTTGGAACTTCACTAAACTTTGTACTTTGATCTGAACTCACCGTGTTATTCTGATATAATGTATCTAAACTGAGGAATGACTGTTTTGTATATATTTTATGTGAGTGAGTGTGTGTGAAGTTATCAAGCTGCCGCTTAAGGATTACAAATATCTCTGAATAACCTTTATGTGTCTATCAGCAACTCTGACATTAGGTTACAAATACAGGGAGTTTCATAAATCATTCTGTGATTCTCACAGTATTACATCTTACTGTGCATTAAAAGCGCTCACTGTGACTCAACCTTCATTACAGCTTATTGAAGGGTCTGTTAACAAAAGAGCAACAAACAAAAATTCATTAAATAGCCTGATACTATTGTGGATTCATTACAGAATAATCAGGCCATATTGCAGTATCTCTTTAACTATCTAAGTTAAATATGAATCCTGCAGAAATAAAAAATGAATTCACCAACATATACCAGAAGCTAGAATTTTTAGCCCATGCTTTACAAGAGGTTCAATCAGAAAATGCAACCATTAAAACTTTATTAAAAGATTGTAAGTTCCTGAACCACAAGTACAAACACCACAGCCTTTCTCAGGAAAACGTTCAGATTTCCGTGATTTTAAAAACGCCTGTAATTTGATGTTTTCCCTCAGACCACGCACATATCACTCAGAGCGCATTAAAGTTTGTACTACCATATCATACCTGATTGGAGAACCACGCACATGGGCAAACAGGTTCTTTGAAACTAATAACCCAATATTAGATTCTCTAACAGATTTCTTTACAGCCATGTCCAGTCTTTATGAAGATACCAACACCCAGCTTTGTGCTGAGACTAAGCTACGCGCCCTTAAACAGGGAAAAAGGACTGTGGAGGAATACACCACTGAGTTTCAGATGTGGGCTCCTGATTCTCAGTGGAACGAGATCAGTCTTAAGAATCAGTTCCGCCTAGGGCTCTCAGAGGCTTTGAAAGATGAACTTTCTCGTTTAGAAATCCCAGAGACCCTATCGGCATTGATTAAATTAAGCACCACGTTGGACAGGAGATTAAGGGAAAGGAAAGCAGAAAAAGGTTTATGTGATAACCTTACAAGACGACCATACTCAGCATCCTTTGGACCTGAAAGAAGCTCCAGTCACTCCACCCCCATGGAGATAGGAGTACTAAAAGGACCTCTGACACCGGAGGAGAAAACCAGAAAGAGACTCGCTAACCTCTGTTTATACTGTGCACATAAAGAGCACACTGTCGCAAGCTGTCCCTTATTGGCAAAACAAAAGAAGGGTAAGCCACCTGACATCATATCTGTTTGTAATCTCTCTAATCCTTCACAACTCACACTATCTCTCTCATTACAGTGGGACCAACAACATATCCAGAGTGAAGCTCTTATTGATTCTGGAGCATCAGGCATTTATGTAGATGTTCAATATGTAAAAGATAATAAAATTCCCACTGAGTGTAAAAAGCAACCCGTTTTTGTTCAATTAATTGATGGTTCTTTGATAGAAAAGGGACCGATTACTCACCACACAATTCCTCTACTCACTTCTATTGGGGGTCACACTGAATACTTAACCTATGATATCATACCTATAGAAAAACATCCAGTAGTATTGGGGTACACCTGGTTAGCCACACACAACCCAAACATTGATTGGTCAAATAACAAACTTCAGTTCACATCCCCGTATTGCCTCACAACTTGTTACCCACATTGTACTATAGCAAACATTGAGAGTGGTGTTCCATCGGTGTATTCGGATTTGGCTGACGTTTTCGATCTCAAGGAAGCAGAGTGTTTACCTCCCCACCGACCATTTGATTGTCCAATAGAAATCATTCCAGGTTCTCAAATTCCCTATGGGAAGATATATCCATTGTCACAAAATGAATTGACACATCTAAGAACTTACTTAGATGAAAATTTAAGGAAAGGCTTCATATCACATTCCACTTCCCCAGCCGCAGCTGGGATATTCTTTGTGAAGAATAAGGATTTGTCGTTACGTCCTATCATTGACTATAGAGCCCTTAACGCCATAACTGTCAAGAATAGGTATCCACTACCCTTGATACCAGAACTCCTGGAAAGGCTGACTGATGCCACTATTTACACTAAACTGGACTTAAAGGGTGCGTATAATTTAATACGTATTAAGAAAGGAGATGAATGGAAGACTGCCTTCCGAACAAGATATGGGTTGTATCAATACAACGTAATGCCTTTTGGGCTAAGCAACGCCCCCGCGACCTTCCAACACTTTATTAATGAGATATTCAAGGATCTCACAGATGTTTGTGTCATCATATATCTGGATGACATCCTTATCTATTCAAAGAATATCCAAGAACATGAAAAACATGTGAGATGGGTTCTCACCCGTCTAAGAGAACACAGATTATTTGCCAAGATGGAAAAATGTAGTTTTCATGTTCAACAAATTAAGTTTTTGGGTTATATCATTACTCCAAACCATATCCAGATGGATCCAGAGAAAACTACCAAGATTCAGGAATGGCCTAGACCTAGGACGATAGGAGTACTCCAAAGGTTTTTGGGGTTCTCTAACTTTTACAGGAAGTTCATTAAAGATTTTTCCTCATTAGTCCGGCCATTAACCCAACGAACAAGAAAAAATTGTAAATTTAACTGGTCTGAAGAAGCTCAGAACGCATTCACAACCTTAAAGGATAGGTTCTCTACAGCCCCTGTACTCATGTTACCCGATTACACATCTCAATTCATAGTAGAGGTAGATGCCTCTAACTCGGGTATAGGAGCTGTTTTATCCCAACTAAATAAACAGACACAGGAAATACATCCAACAGCTTTTTATTCAAGAACTCTCTTACCAGCTGAATCAAACTACAGCATAGGAGATAAAGAACTCTTGGCTATTAAAAGTGCACTTGAGCATTGGAGACATCTCCTGGAAGGATCCCATGAACCATTTTTGATATACACTGACCATAAGAACCTTGAGTACTTAAAAAAGAGTAAGACCTTGTCTTCTCGTCAAGTCAGATGGTCACTGTTCTTGGATAGGTTTAACTTTTTCATTACCTATCGACCTGGACATGCCAACACTAAAGCAGATGCACTTTCAAGAATTTTCGACTTAACTAATACTACTGTACCTTTAAACCCAATCATATCCCAAGACAAGTTCATCGGGTCACTTTCAACTTTGGAAAAAGAGATCCTAGAAGAACTTCGAGTAGACCAAGATCAGCCACACAACTGTGTAACAGATCCAAAGACGGGACTATTACGTTACAATAACAAGTTGTACGTACCTAAACGTATCAGACCCACAATATTAAAGTATCACCACGATAATGTACTATCAGGACATAAAGGGATACAAAAAACCACAGACCTAATTAAACGATATTTCTGGTGGCCTTCCATGGAACAAACAATCAATCAATATGTTACAACCTGTGAAGTCTGTATTAGAAATAAATCAGATCATAGAAAACCAATTGGTTATTTAACTTCACTTCCAATTCCGAGTATGCCATGGTCCACAGTCTCAATGGATTTTATCGTAGACCTGCCAATCTCTCACCAATAAAACACAATATTAGTAGTAGTAGATCACTTAACAAAACTTGGTCATTTCATGCCTCTCAAAAAATTACCCTCTGCCATGCTAACAGCTAAGGTTGATTTGGACAACATAGTCAAATTACATGGGATACCTGAAATAATAGTCACTGACCGTGGCACACAGTTTACCTCAGCATTCTGGAAATCGTTGTGTAAACTTCTCCAAATAGATTCAAGGTATTCTACTGCATATCACCCTCAGACAAACGTGTTGACTGAGCGATTAAATCAAACACTCGAGCAGTACCTAAGATGTTATCTCACACACCTTCAAGATGACTGGGTTGATTACCTTCCTATGGCGGAATACTCTTACAATAATTCCATCTCCTTATCTACTAAACTGTCACCATTCTACGCCACTTATGGTTATCATCCTTCTAACATTGCTATTTCCCAAACAGTGGTAAATTGCCCTGCAGCTTCAACATTTGCTTCTGAACTGCAAGACAGGCTTAGACTTCTTAAGTCACATTTGCTAGAAGCAAAAGCCACTCAGAAGAAATATCATGACTCACATCATACTCCTAGTCCTGAATATAAGAAGGGGGATATGGTTCTTCTCTCAACCAAATATTTGAAACTTCATGTACCGAGTAAAAAACTAGCAAGCCAGTTTATAGGCCTTTTTCCTATCGAAACTGTAATCAATGAAAACGCAGTGCGGTTAACCTTGCCTAAAACGTATGCTATACATCCATCATTCCACGTCTCATTGATAAAACCATATAAAGGTGTTCCCCGTGCTGGTTCTTCTCCACCTCCACCAGTTCTTAGTTCTTCTTCATGATCACTTGGAATATGAGATTGATCGGATTCTTGACTCTTGTATCCGAAGGGGTCGTTTGCAATATTTGATTAAATGGAAGGGTTACAGTTCTGAGGATAACTCTTGGGAGCTACGGGAAGACTTGCATGCACCTGACCTTTTGGCCGCTTTCCATCGTCGCTATCCTGGTTAACCGGGTTAGTTTGTTGGGCGTTATGTTTTTTTTTTTGTTTTTTTTTGGGGGGGGGGTATGTGATATACCTTTAAGGTATATCCCTCCCACTCCCTTAATTCCTTTATAAGGAGGTTCTCAGCTCTCACTCAGTGCCTGATTATTAAAGTCATACAGCCTCTGTGTGAGGTTGTGTTACCTGAGACACCAGGTCTTATTAGCTTTAAGTGGTTTATTACGCTATTTCTCACCAACCTAACTCTGTTACTCTTCAAGTTACAGCTTTACCTACTTGATTCTCTTTTGTGGCACTCACCTCTCAGCACTGAACTTCAGACGAACCATTCTGAGAATATCGATGAGAAAACGCTGTAGGAGACGCTGCCGTGCAGGACCGGAAGTAAGTCACACACTCTCTCACTCAAACCGCAGCACACAGCGTTCCGGACCGCTCCTCTCTGAGGTAAATCTAAAGCATACCAATCCATTGTAAATATCGCTACAAAGTCTTTTGTGGGCACAACTCTTGAATACAAAAGGATCACTCAAGTAATTGTTTATTATTTGGAACTTCACTAAACTTTGTACTTTGATCTGAACTCACCGTGTTATTCTGATATAATGTATCTAAACTGAGGAATGACTGTTTTGCATATATTTTATGTGAGTGAGTGTGTGTGAAGTTATCAAGCTGCCGCTTAAGGATTACAAATATCTCTGAATAACCTTTATGTGTCTATCAGCAACTCTGACATTAGGTTACAAATACAGGGAGTTTCATAAATCATTCTGTGATTCTCACAGTATTACATCTTACTGTGCATTAAAAGCGCTCACTGTGACTCAACCTTCATTACAGCTTATTGAAGGGTCTGTTCACAAAAGAGCAACAAACAAAAATGTATTAAATAGCCTGATACTATTGTGGATTCATTACAACAGCAGAGTGGTCCAAGGGCAAACCAGTAGAATAGTCAGTCAGGCAGGATTTGGCAACATTAAAGCAGTCCAAGGGCACACCACTAGAATGGTCAGGCAGGCAGGATTTGGCAACAGTAAAGCAGTCCAAGGGCACACCACTAGAATGGTCAGGCAGGCAGGATTTGGCAACAGAGAGGCAATCCAGACAACAGGGGTTAATAAGCAGAGCAGTCAGACAGGCAGGGTTTAGCAGCAGTATATCAATCCAGGAGTTAGGGGTTAAGAGGCAGAGTAGTCAGACAGGCAGAGTTCAGCAGCAATAATCAATAAGGTAGTAAGAATAGTACACTGAAGGCCAGTACACTGAATCCCCACCCACTACCTCTTAAAGTAAGCAAAACCTCCATTAATAAAGAAGGAACATGATCAAACTTAAACAAAAAGAGGAAGAAGCAGGCTATGAATCAGAGACAGGCCCCTGATCATCAGAAAAAAACTCACCCTCAGAAGCCTCATGAGATACAGAAATATTACTACTAGTAGGCATATCTTGTACTGACATTTTACGTTTACTTGGAGGAATGAGTGCCAACATTCCAGACACTGTATCCTTAATAAATACAGACAGAATACACCAATTTTCTATAAAAAATAATATGCACAGATACTGATATAAAAATCCAGTATAAAACTGTTTAAAAACTTATTTAGAAGCTCCCAGTTTAGCTCTGTTAAAAAAGTAAACTGGACCACCCACTGCAAGTGGTTCTATAGCAAAAAAAGCAGACACTACCCCTCTTCCTCTGAATATGAAAAGACTCTTTACACAAACAGGAGCAAGCTGGAGAAGGTATACATCAGTATTCTCCTAAAACGTTGGGGCCTGGTTAGGAGTCTGAAAATCAGCGTAATGTTTTTTTAAAAATAAGCAAAACTATACTTTTTTTAAAAAAAAAAGAAAGCTGTATAGGCTATATAAATGGATCATCTACAAAACATTTATGCAAAGAAAAATCTAGTGTATAATGTCCCTTTAATGCCAGGAGCAATTTGAGCCGAACCTTCCTTTATTGAACAAACAGAAGGGTTTCCCAGTGCATATAAACGTTATATTAACACTATAAAGTAGTCTATTAAGTGTGCAATAATATTTTGTATAACAAAAACAATGTAATATACCTTAATTAAAAAATACTTTATTGCTAAAAAAAATGATAACCATCATCTGAGCCTTCAGCAACTTGTAATCGTTTTTGTTGGTGGTGTGTGTGTGTATAATGTGTATATATGTTGGAAAATTGAGCCAATAGACTTGCTTGGCAAAAAGGGTTATCCCAAACCCTTAATTTGTAAAAAAAAAAAACAACCCATCATTTATGTAAGAACTTACCTGATAAATTAATTTCTTTCATGGTGGCAAGAGCTCTTGAGCTAGTTACTGATGGGATATACATTCCTACCAGGAGGGGGTAATTTTCCCAAACCTCAAATGCCTATAAATACACCTCCCACCTCACTCATACCTCAGTTTAGCATATAGCCAAGTTAGTGAGGTGTATGAGGATTAAAAGCATAAAAAAGGAACAGGATACATAATGTGCTTTATACAAAAATATCACAGCCCCCAAAAAATGGGTGGGTCTCGTGGGCCACCATTAAAGAAATTAATTTATCAGGTAAGTTCTTACATAAATTATGTTTTCTTTCATATAGGTGGCGAGAGTCCACAAGCTAATTACTGATGGGATATAATACCCAAGATGTCCACAAGTAACTATAGAGGGAGGGATAAAATAAAAACAGCTATTTCCGCTGAGAAATTAAATAAAAAAAATAATTAAGTTTTCTTAAAAATTAAAAAAAAAAAAAAAATCATTGGCACTAGAACCAAACTGAGACAGCTGCTTGAAGAACCTTTCTGCCAAAAGCTGCTTCCGAAGAAGCAAAAACATCAAAATGGTAAAATTTGGTAAATGTATGCAAAGAAGACCAAGTGGCTGCTTTGCAGATTTGATCAACTGAATCTTGAAAGCCCAAGATGTGGCAACTGATCTTGTAGAATGAGCCGTTATTCTCTGAGGCGGAGACTGCCTCGCCTCCAAATAATCTTTGTGAACCAGAAGTTTCAACCAAGATGCCACAGAAATGGCAGAGGCTTTCTGACCTTTTCTTGAACCAGAAAAAATAACAAATAGACTAGAAGTCTTTCTGAAATCTTTAGCAAACTCAACATAATATTTCAAAGCTCTTACCACATCTAAAGAATGTAAACACCTTTCAAAAGTATTCTTAGGATTAGGACACAAGGAAGGAACAATAAGTTCCCTATTGATGTTAGAATTCACAACTTAGGCAAAAATTTAAACGATGTCCGCAAAACAGCGTTATCTTTATGGAAAATCAGATAAGGAGACTCACAAGAGAGAGCAGACTATTCAGAAACTCGTCTAGCAGAAGAGATAGCCACGAGAAATAACACTTTCCAAGAACGTAGTTTAAAGAATGCATAGGCTCAAAAGGAGGAGCCTGCAAAGTCTTTAATACCAAATTTAGACTCCAAGGAGGAGAGATAAATTTAATAACAGGTTTGATATGAGTCAAAGCTTGTATGAAACAGTGAATATCAGGAAGATTAGCAATCTTTCTGTGAAATAAAACAGAAAGAGCAGAGATTTGTCCTTTCAAAGTATTGGCAGACAAACCTTTATCTAAACCATCATGACGAAACTGTAGAATCCTAGGAATTCTAAAAGAATGCCAATGAAATATAGGTTTTCCAAACCTTGTGATATATCACAGAGTCAGAGAAAGCTCTATGACTAAGAGTTCAATTTTCATGCCTTCAAATTTAGAGATTTGAGATACGGATGGAAAAAACAGTCCTTGAGACAGAAGGTCTGGTCTTAGAGGAAGTAACCAAGGTGGGCAACTGGACAAGGTCTGCATACCAGAACCTGTGATGCCATGCTGGTGCTATCAAAAACACATAAGATTGTTCCATTTTAATCTTTGAGATCACTCTTGGAAGAAGAACCAGAGGTGGAAAAATGTAAGTAGGTTGGTAAAACCATGGAACTGCTAGAGCATCCATCAATTCCGCCTGAAGATCCATGGACCTGGAGAGGTATCTGAAAAGTTTCTTGTTTAGACGGGAGGCCATCAGATTTGTCTGAAAGACCCCACATATGCACAATCAGATAGAACACATATGGATTGAGAGACCACTCCCCCGGATGATGAGTCTGACAGCTGAGATAATCCGCTTCCCAATTGTCTACACCCGATATATGAATCGCAGTGATTAGACAAGAGTTGGATTCCGTGCAAGAAAGTAATAGAGCTACTTCTTTAATTGCTAGGGGACTGCAAGTCCCCCCTTGATGACTAACATATGCCAATTGATGTGACATTGTCTATTTGAAACCGGATATACAATTCTCTCTTTAATAGAGGCCAAGCCTGAAGAGCTCTGAAAAACATAATTTATGTAAGAACTTACCTGATAAATTAATTTCTTTCATATTAGCAAGAGTCCATGAGCTAGTGACGTATGGGATATATATTCCTACCAGGAGGGGCAAAGTTTCCCAAACCTCAAAATGCCTATAAATACACCCCTCACCACACCCACAATTCAGTTTAACGAATAGCCAAGAAGTGGGGTGATAAAAAAGTGCGAAAGCATATAAAATAAGGAATTGGAATAATTGTGCTTTATACAAAAATCATAACCACCCCAAAAAAAGGGCGGGCCTCATGGACTCTTGCTAATATGAAAGAAATGAATTTATCAGGTAAGTTCTTACATAAATTATGTTTTCTTTCATGTAATTAGCAAGAGTCCATGAGCTAGTGACGTATGGGATAATGATTACCCAAGATGTGGATCTTTCCACGCAAGAGTCACTAGAGAGGGAGGGATAAAATAAAGACAGCCAATTCCTGCTGAAAATAATCCACACCCAAAATAAAGTTTAATGAAAAACATAAGCAGAAGATTCAAACTGAAACCGCTGCCTGAAGTACTTTTCTACCAAAAACTGCTTCAGAAGAAGAAAATACATCAAAATGGTAGAATTTAGTAAAAGTATGCAAAGAGGACCAAGTTGCTGCCTTGCAAATCTGATCAATCGAAGCTTCATTCCTAAACGCCCAGGAAGTAGAAACTGACCTAGTAGAATGAGCTGTAATCCTTTGAGGCGGAGATTTACCCGACTCAACATAGGCAAGATGAATTAAAGATTTCAACCAAGATGCCAAAGAAATGGCAGAAGCTTTCTGGCCTTTTCTAGAACCAGAAAAGATAACAAATAGACTAGAAGTCTTCCGGAAAGACTTAGTAGCTTCAACATAATATTTCAAAGCTCTAACAACATCCAAAGAATGCAATGATTTCTCCTTAGAATTCTTAGGATTAGGACATAATGAAGGAACCACAATTTCCCTACTAATGTTGTTAGAATTCACAACTTTAGGTAAAAATTCAAAAGAAGTTCGCAACACTGCCTTATCCTGATGAAAAATCAGAAAAGGAGACTCACAAGAAAGAGCAGATAATTCAGAAACTCTTCTGGCAGAAGAGATTGCCAAAAGGAACAAAACTTTCCAAGAAAGTAATTTAATGTCCAATGAATGCATAGGTTCAAACGGAGGAGCTTGAAGAGCCCCTAGAACCAAATTCAAACTCCCAGGAGGAGAAATTGACTTAATGACAGGTTTTATACGAACCAAAGCTTGTACAAAACAATGAATATCAGGAAGATTAGCAATCTTTCTGTGAAAAAGAACAGAAAGAGCAGAGATTTGTCCTTTCAAGGAACTTGCGGACAAACCTTTATCTAAACCATCCTGAAGAAACTGTAAAATTCTTGGAATTCTAAAAGAATGCCAAGAAAAATGATGAGAAAGACACCAAGAAATATAAGTCTTCCAGACTCTATAATATATCTCTCTGGATACAGATTTACGAGCCTGTAACATAGTATTAATCACAGAGTCAGAGAAACCTCTTTGAATAAGAATCAAGCGTTCAATCTCCATACCTTTAAATTTAAGGATTTGAGATCCTGATGGAAAAAAAGGACCTTGCGACAGAAGGTCTGGTCGTAGCGGAAGAGTCCACGGATGGCAAGAGGCCATCCGGACAAGATCCGCATACCAAAACCTGTGAGGCCATGCCGGAGCTACCAGCAGAACAAACGAGCATTCCTTCAGAATCTTGGAGATTACTCTTGGAAGAAGAACTAGAGGCGGAAAGATATAGGCAGGATGATACTTCCAAGGAAGTGACAATGCATCCACTGCTTCCGCTTGAGGATCCCTGGATCTGGACAGATACCTGGGAAGTTTCTTGTTTAGATGAGAGGCCATCAGATCTATTTCTGGAAGTCCCCACATTTGAACAATCTGAAGAAATACCTCTGGGTGAAGAGACCATTCGCCCGGATGTAACGTTTGGCGACTGAGATAATCCGCTTCCCAATTGTCTATACCTGGGATATGAACCGCAGAGATTAGACAGGAGCTGGATTCCGCCCAAACCAGAATTCGAGATACTTCTTTCATAGCCAGAGGACTGTGAATCCCTCCTTGATGATTGATGTATGCCACAGTTGTGACATTGTCTGTCTTAAAACAAATGAACGATTCTCTCTTCAAAAGAGGCCAAGACTGAAGAGCTCTGAAAATTGCACGGAGTTCCAAAATATTGATCGGTAATCTCACCTCCTGAGATTCCCAAACTCCTTGTGCCGTCAGAGATCCCCACACAGCTCCCCAACCTGTGAGACTTGCATCTGTTGAAATTACAGTCCAGGTCGGAAGCACAAAAGAAGCCCCCTGAATTAAACGATGGTGATCTGTCCACCACGTTAGAGAGTGTCGTACAATCGGTTTTAAAGATATTAATTGAGATATCTTTGTGTAATCCCTGCACCATTGATTCAGCATACAGAGCTGAAGAGGTCGCATGTGAAAACGAGCAAAGGGGATCGCGTCCGATGCAGCAGTCATAAGACCTAGAATTTCCATGCATAAGGCTACCGAAGGGAATGATTGTGACTGAAGGTTTCGACAAGCTGAAATCAATTTTAGACGTCTCTTGTCTGTTAAAGACAGAGTCATGGACACTGAATCTATCTGGAAACCCAGAAAAGTTACCCTTGTCTGAGGAATCAATGAACTTTTTGGTAAATTGATCCTCCAACCATGATCTTGAAGAAACAACACAAGTCGATTCGTATGAGATTCTGCTAAATGTAAAGACTGAGCAAGTACCAAGATATCGTCCAAATAAGGAAATACCACAATACCCTGTTCTCTGATTACAGACAGAAGGGCACCGAGAACTTTTGTAAAAATTCTTGGAGCTGTAGCTAGGCCAAACGGCAGAGCCACAAACTGGTAATGCTTGTCCAGAAAAGAGAATCTCAGGAACTGATAATGATCTGGATGAATCGGAATATGCAGATAAGCATCCTGTAAATCTATTGTGGACATATAATGCCCTTGCTGAACAAAAGGCAAGATAGTCCTTACAGTTACCATTTTGAACGTTGGTATCCTTACATAACGATTCAATATTTTTAGATCCAGAACTGGTCTGAAGGAATTCTCCTTCTTTGGTACAATGAAGAGATTTGAATAAAACCCCATCCCCTGTTCCAGAACTGGAACTGGCATAATTACTCCAGCCAACTCTAGATCTGAAACACAATTCAGAAATGCTTGAGCTTTCACTGGATTTACTGGGACACGGGAAAGAAAAAATCTCTTTGCAGGAGGTCTCATCTTGAAACCAATTCTGTACCCTTCTGAAACAATGTTCTGAATCCAAAGATTGTGAACAGAATTGATCCAAATTTCTTTGAAAAAACGTAACCTGCCCCCTACCAGCTGAGCTGGAATGAGGGCCGCACCTTCATGTGGACTTAGAAGCAGGCTTTGCCTTTCTAGAAGGCTTGGATTTATTCCAGACTGGAGATGGTTTCCAAACTGAAACTGCTCCTGAGGATGAAGGATCAGGCTTTTGTTCTTTGTTGAAACGAAAGGAACGAAAACGATTATTAGCCCTGTTTTTACCCTTAGATTTTTTATCCTGTGGTAAAAAAGTTCCTTTCCCACCAGTAACAGTTGAGATAATGGAATCCAACTGAGAACCAAATAATTTGTTACCCTGGAAAGAAATGGAAAGTAGAGTTGATTTAGAAGCCATATCAGCATTCCAAGTTTTAAGCCATAAAGCTCTTCTAGCTAAAACAGCTAGAGACATAAACCTGACATCAACTCTGATAATATCAAAAATGGCATCACAGATAAAATTATTAGCATGCTGAAGAAGAATAATAATATTATGAGAATCATGATCTGTTACTTGTTGCGCTAAAGTCTCCAACCAAAAAGTTGAAGCTGCAGCAACATCAGCCAAAGATATAGCAGGTCTAAGAAGATTACCTGAACACAGATAAGCTTTTCTTAGAAAGGATTCAATTTTCCTATCTAAAGGATCTTTAAACGAAGTACCATCTGACGTAGGAATAGAAGTACGTTTAGCAAGGGTAGAAATAGCCCCATCAACTTTAGGGATTTTGTCCCAAAATTCTAATCTGTCAGACGGCACAGGATATAATTGCTTAAAACGTTTAGAAGGAGTAAATGAATTACCCAATTTATCCCATTCTCTGGAAATTACTTCAGAAATAGCATTAGGAACAGGAAAAACTTCTGGAATAACCACAGGAGATTTAAACACCTTATCTAAACGTTTAGAATTAGTATCAAGAGGACCAGAATCCTCTATTTCTAAAGCAATTAGTACTTCTTTAAGTAAAGAACAAATAAATTCCATTTTAAATAAATATGAAGATTTATCAGCATCAATCTCTGAGACAGAATCCTCTGAACCAGAAGAGTCATCAGAATCAGAATGATGATGTTCATTTAAAAATTCATCTGTAGAGAGAGAAGTTTTAAAAGATTTTTTATGTTTCCTAGAAGGAGAAATAACAGACATAGCCTTCTTGATGGATTCAGAAACAAAATCTCTTATGTTATCAGGAACATTCTGCACCTTAGATGTTGAGGGAACTACAACAGGCAATGGTACATTACTAAAGGAAATATTATCTGCTTTAACAAGTTTGTCATGACAATTAATACAAACAACAGCCGAAGGAATAGCTACCAAAAGTTTTTACAGCAGATACACTTAGCTTTGGTAGTTCCAGCACTAGACAGCGATTTTCCTGAAGTATCTTCTGACTCAGATGCAACGTGAGACATCTTGCAATATGTAAGAGAAAAAACAACATATAAAGCAAAATTGATCAAATTCCTTAAATGACAGTTTCAGGAATGGGAAAAAATGCCAATAAACAAGCTTCTAGTAACCAGAAGCAAAGAAAAAAATCAGACTGAAATAATGTGGAGACAAAAGCGACGCCCATATTTTTTGGCGCCAAATAATACGCCCACATTGTTTGGCGCCTAAATGCTTTTTGGCGCCAAAAATGATGCCACATCCGGAACGCCGACATCTTTGGCGCAAAAGGACGTCAAAAAATGACGCAACTTCCGGCGACACGTATGACGCCGGAAACAGAAAAGATTTTTTGCGCCAAAAAAGTCAGCGCCAAGAATGACGCAATAAAATGAAGCATTTTCAGCCCCCGCGAGCCTAACAGCCCCCAGGGAAAAAAAGTCAAATTTTTAAGGTAATGATTGATTCAAACGCATTATCCCAAATATGAAACTGGCTGTCTGAAAATAAGGAATGTTGAACATTCTGAGTCAAGGCAAATAAATGTTTGAATGCATATATTTAGAACTTTATAAATAAAGTGCCCAACCATAGCTTAGAGTGTCACAGAAAATAAGATTTACTTACCCCAGGACACTCATCTACACGTTTGTAGAAAGCCAAACCAGTACTGAAACGAAAATCAGCAGAGGTAATGGTATATAAATAAGAGTATATCGTCGATCTGAAAAGGGAGGTAAGAGATGAATCTCTACGACCGATAACAGAGAACCTATGAAATAGACCCCGTAGAAGGAGATCACTGCATTCAAATAGGCAATACTCTCCTCACATCCCTCTGACATTCACTGCACGCTGAGAGGAAAACCGGGCTCCAACTTGCTGCGGAGCGCATATCAACGTAGAATCTAGCACAAACTTACTTCACCACCTCCATAGGAGGCAAAGTTTGTAAAACTGAATTGTGGGTGTGGTGAGGGGTGTATTTGTAGGCATTTTGAGGTTTGGGAAACTTTGCCCCTCCTGGTAGGAATGTATATCCCATACGTCACTAGCTCATGGACTCTTGCTAATTACATGAAAGAAATAGCACAGAGTTCTAAGACATTGATTGGTAACTTCGCCTCTCGAGGATTCCAAACTCCTTGTGCTGTCAGAGACCCCCAAACAGCTCCCCAACCTGTGAGACTTGCATCTGTTATGATCACAGTCCAGGTAGGATGAACAAAGGAGGCCCCTTGAACAATATTGTGATGGTTTAACCACCAAGTCAGAGAGAGTTGAGTGTTTGGATTTAAGTATATCAGTTGTGATATCCGAGTATAATCCCTGCACTATTGGTGAAACATGCAAAGCTGTAGAGGTCTCATATGAAAAGGAGCAAAAGGGATTGCATCTGATGCTGCAATCATGAGACCTAATCCTTCTATGCACATAGCCACTGAAGGGGATTACAGAGACTGAAGGTTTAGACAAGCTGAAACCAATCTCAAATGTCTCTTTTCTGTTAGGGAAAGAGTCATGGACACTGAATCTATCTGGAAACCTAAAAAGGTGACCTTTGTCTGAGAAATCAAGAAACTCTTCGGTAAATTGATCCTCCAACCATGTCTTTGAAGAAACAACAGAAGTTGTTTTGTGTGAGATACAGCTAAATGATAAGATTGAGTTAGTACCAAGATATCATCCAAATAAGGAAACACCACAATACCCTGCTATCTGATTACAGATAGAAGGGCACCTAGAACTTTTGAGAATATTATTGGTGCTGTTGCAAGGCCAAACGGAAGAGCAACAAATTGGTAATGCTTGTTTAGAAAAGAGAATCTCAGAAATCGATAGTGATCTGGATGAATCAGAATACGAAGGTGCAAAGGTAAGCGTCTGTAAGTCTATTGTGGACATGAAGTGACCTTGCTGAACAAAAGGCAGAATAGTCCTTATAGTCACCATCTTGAAAGTTGGGACTCTTACAAAATGATTTTTTCAGATCTAAAATTGGTCTGAAAGAATTTGGCTTCTTTGGTACAATGAATAGATTTGAATAAAAACCCAATCCTTGTTCCTGCTGTGGAACTCGGACAATTACCCCTGAAAGTTTTAGATCTGAAACACTTTTCAGAAAAGCTTGAGCCTTTACTGGGTTTTTTGGTACAAGGTTAAGAAAGAATCTTCCCAAGGCAAGTCTTATCCTGAATCCTATTCGATACCCCTGAGAAATTATATTCTGAATCCACTGATTTTGGACAGAGTATGTCCAAACCAGAAGAACTGGCTTGAGGGCCGCACCTTCATGTAGGTTTAAGGGCAGGATTTGGTTTCTTATAAGGCTTGGATTTATTCCAATTCAGAGATGGTCTCCAATTAGAGCCAAAGGCTTTAGGGGAAGGAGCGGTTTTCTGTTCTCTATTCTGACGAAAGGAACGAAAACGATTGGGAGCTTTAAATTTACTCCCTTACCCCCAGTAACATTGGCGATAATAGAATCCAATTGTGAACCAAAAAGATTTTTACCTTGAAAAGAGAGAGATAATAATCTAGTTTTAGACACCATGTCAGCATTCCATGTCAGCATTCCAAGATTTAAGCCATAAAGCTTAATCTTCATAACATCAAATATAGCATCACAAATAAAATTATTTGCATGTTGAAGTAAAACAATGTTATATAATTCAGAATCTGAAGACAACTGCTGTGCTAAACTGTCCAACCAAAAAGTAGAAGCAGCAGCAACATCAGCCATAGATATAACGGGTCTAAGAATATAGCCAGTATGTAAATATGCCCTTCTTAGATGAGATCTGTTTCCCAAAGTTCTAAATTGGCTACATGTAAAGGATACAATTTCTTAAACCTAGAAAAAGGGATAAGAGAGGTACCAGGCTTAGACTGTTCTTTATCAATCATATTAGAGATAGAGTCAGGAATAGAAAATACTTCAGGAATAATAACAGTAGTCTTAAATACAGAATTTAGAAGATTACCAGCTTTATCATCAGGAGGTTTAGACTCCTCAATACTTAAAATAAACAAAACTTCCTTTAATAGAGATTAAATGTATTCTATCTTAAATAAAAAAGATTTATCTATATCTGTCTCTGACGTGGCATCCTCTGAATCAAAGGAAACCCCATCAGTAGAGGATACATCAGTATGCTGAAAGTCAGAACTTAATTCACTAGGTTTAGGAAAATGTTGCAAAACCCATTTATGTTTTTTGAAGGTGGAATAGTCATTGCCTCCTCTATAACTGCAGCAATAAAATCTTCCATTTCTGCAGGAATGCTATGTACATTAGACTGAGATGGAATAACAGTGGGTGCATTTGTACTCATAGATATATTATCAACATTTAACAAATTGTCAAAACAAGAGCCAGATAATTGAGCTGAAGATATTATATCAGCTTTTTTACAACAAACACACAGCTTTGGTAGATACATGTTCAGTCATCTCAAATCCTATGGTAACATCAGAGGCAGGTTCAGTTTGAGACATAATTGCAAAAAGATAAGTTAATTCTGCAAATGTATATCCATGCTCCTATATATGATAGATATAACAGGCTTGAGAGAATGGGAAACAGAGCGAAAATGTATAATTAAAAAAAAAAAAAGACAACTGATTCATAAAATAATGCTGCATAAAAGCTCTCTAAGTGTTTTCTGAGAGAGCACTGAATGAGCTGGGGGCGTAGCCTATAACTGCAATTTTGGCAGGAAAATTTAAATTTTTGACTGGAAATTTTTGAAAGTGGATTTCTAATATATACAAACAAAACAAAATGTACCTAAATAAAGTCTAATGGATACTTCTATCCATTCTACTTATAGCTGCATAAAATGTGATTATTAACATTCCATGAGACTAACATATTACGTAGCATCCTAATTTATAAATAAATTACTAGCTCCAAAAAAAACCCCTGTATGTTTTACAGACTACCAACCTTGACAAATATTTAGCCACAAATAAAGTCGCTAAAAAAGAGCACTGAATTACTGACTCAAGGCATGTATACAAACAGTATATAACAACTTTACTTAAAAAGTGCCCAATCCATAGCTGAGAGTGTCTTATATAATAAAAGTATATACTTACTGTGTAAGAGAGTCATCCACATATAGCAGACAGCCAAACCAGTAATGAAACATATCAGCAGAGGTAATGGTACAAGAGTATATTGTTGATCTATAAAGGGAGGCAGCAGATAAATCCCTGCGACCAATTTATATAGAGCCTTATGAAAATCTTTCCCATAGGCGAAAACATGGTATATCAACAGGCAATACTCCCTTCACATCCCTCAGACAAACACTGCACTTAGAGAGGAACTGGGCTTCAATATGCTTAGAAGAGCCTTTCACTGAGGAAATCAAGCACATCATGCTTCACCACCTCCTAAGGAGGCAAAGTTTTTAAAACTGAGGAATGAGTGAGGTGGGAGGTGTATTTATAGGCATTTGAGGGTTGGTAAACTTTGCCCCCTCCTGGTAGGAATGTATATCCCATCAGTAACTAGCTCATAGACTCTCATCACCTATAAAATGAGGTGCACCTGTATAACACTTAGAGAAAAGAACAATTGTGTGTAAAAAAAAAAAAAGACACAAAGATGAAAGATTGTTTTGTGAATAAAACTTTATTTACCTTTCCACTTACCAGGATTTACATTGAAACCGCCACAAAACAGTATTATGATACAGTTATGTAAACTATTTACAATATACAGTAGTATATTTAATCAATGAAAATAAGTACAAAAAGCTAGAAGACCAATGAGGTACTCCAGGTTTAGATCTTCATCATAGATGAAAGCATAGAAGAACTGGCCCATAGCGAACAAAATCAACCACAGATAACGCAGAATAAAATAATTCAACTAAGTCACAAAATAATTAAATATGTTATAATAAACCCCAAATTACCCTCCATTAAAGTATTGCACAATTCTTTCAAACAAAATGATCAAAAACATAAAAAGTAGCTGAAATTTAATAAATGGTTCAGTCTTTATGAAATATGTATATGATTATAAATGTTATGAATCTGACCACAGTACAGAGGTCAGACACTTGCATATTAAGAACAGCTATAAAACACTTAGTTATAGCATGCCATTACATAACAGGATTGTGTTGTCCTCTATTACACGGTGACTGTAGGAACATATTTATGCATCGTTCTGAAGTGTTGTTATAAAGGGACATTGAACTGCTGGGCACTGCTACAATAGCATAGATACTACTAACCTCGCTATTGTTATTGCTCTCTTTAAAGCGGTTATTTGATAACCCCTAACTGGTGCCGAGTATAAAGTTAACCGCTGAATGACCGACATGTACCCTGTACATTGCCGGTCGTTAAGGGTTTGCCTGGTTGCTATAGCGCGAGTCTTGCCACGAGCAGCAAGACTGCGCTATTGGACCTTCCCTCCCTCCTGCAGGCTTGTTAAAATAGCATGGTCTCGCTGCTAGCGGCAAGATTGGGCTAAAATCACACCCCCAATAGAAAGACCGGCGACCTACAGAGTATGTCGCTTCTCTTTAAAGGGTTAATGATACTGGGTGCCACCATCTTAGAGCTTAGGTATTCTTGCACTCTATGACAAAAGTGGATTCACAGATCAGTGACGATGTTGACTTTTTGACAGCCGCACTGTGGTTAAGAGTGCATAACACAGAATGGGAGTTTTTCATTTTTGCAGTCGTTATGTTGTTCTATATTAAATACATTTCAAACTGTGTATAAAACTTCAAAGCTATAAACTTCCCACACAGTATTGTGAGTGCTATCCTAAGGCGCACATTACAGGTGTGAAAAAAAACAGCAATATTATCAATGTCAGTCTCCTTCCAAGGACTTTTTTAATAGGCACATCACAAGGCTGATATTAAAGGGACACTCAAGTCAAAATTAAACTTTCATGATTCAGATAGGGCATGTAATTTTAAACAACTTTCTAATTTACTTTTATCATTAACTTTGCTTTGTTCTCTTGGTAATCTTTGTTGAAAGCTAAACCTAGGTAGTCTCATATGCTAATTTCTAAGTCCTTGAAGGCTACGCCTCTTATCTTAGTGCATTTTGACAGTTTTTCACAGCTAGACAGTGCTAGTTCTTGTGTGCCATATTGATAACATTGTGCTCACTACCATGGAGTTACCTAGGAGTCACCACTAATTGGCTAAAATGCAAGTCTGTCAAAAGAACTAAAATAAGGAGACAGTCTGCAGAGGCTTAGATACAAGGTAATCACAGAGGTACAGAGTATATTAATATAACCATGTTGGTAATGCAAAACTGTGGAATGGGTAATAAAGGGATTATCTTTCTTTTTAAACAATACAAATTCTTGAGTAGATTGTCCCTCTGAGCTAAAATAAGCTATTACTAAAATGCTTCAATATTTATTGCACAACATATCATTAAATACATTTATGTTAAATTATGTAATAAATTTGTGCTTTGTATAACAGAAAATATTATAATATTACAAAGTTTTACTCTGCCTCTCCTGCCTACTCCATAATACCACCTGACATGTAACATTCAGTGTACTCCACAGTACATTTACCAATCTGTGAATTTTCATCACTTCTGTCACAGGGTCCAAGAACTGCAGAGCTTCACCAACCTGCATCTGTAAAGGGTTAACCTAACAGATTAGCTCCGAACAAAGCTGCAGACAAAGGAGCAAAAACACTAGTGAGAAGTAACTATTCTGTTAAACGTCCCTTTAAATCCAGCTATTTTAGGGGAAAGTGTAGCAGCTTTTAAAAGTGGTCTTGTCATGCTAAAAAGGTGACTTCAAAAGGACAATACATTGTCAATTTTTCTATCATTCATTTGTTTTAAGAGCCTACTTGAAAGATCAATATTTTTTTACACAAAATAAATTAATTTGAAGTCTAGAAAACATAAAATTATCTTGCAGTGCAGGCAACCCACAGCTCAACCGTATCTATTCAGTTCAGTTGCATTGTGATATGTAAAGTGCAATAATGTGAGGCAAGTATTCCTCCTACCAATGGTGGAACCTAGGGTAATCAAGTACTTCCATCCTATGCTAGTACTGCAGGATAATATATGATTACTAGAATCTATTCATCTTTAAACGTGTTCTTATACACAGAAAAATCTCAATAGACTAGCTGTATCTACAGCACTAGCTCATGGGAGATACAGATGCATTCATTGGTATCCTATTCTCTGCCCATTGCTTTTTTAGTTATGAACTTTAGTCCTAACGGGACACTAAGCCCAATTTTTTTATTTCACCATTCAGATAGAACATGCAATATTAAGCAACTTTCTAATTTACTCCTATTATCAATTTAGCTTTGTTCTTTAAGAGCCGGCTGATTTTTTGTTTGGCCACCAATCAGCAAGTGCTATCCATGGTCCTAAACCAAACGTGGGCCAGCTGCTAAGCTTAGATTCCTGCTTTTTCAAATAAAGATGACAAGAGAACGAATAAAAATTGATAATAGAAGTAAATTAGAAAGTCGTTTAACATTGCATGCTCTATCAATGCCTGCTTAAAGGGACATTATACTCAAAACTGAATCTTAGAAATGTTTGAATTATCAACAGTAAGCTGCAATGCTCATTCATTATCCGTTTTGCCTTATTTACTTTTTTTTTTTTTAATAGAGTGGATGAAATGTAATCCTGCAACGATCTACACAGTAATTGCTTAATCATTAGATTGTATATATATATATATATATATATATATATATATATATATCCCTAACTAGCCACAGCATAGGTGATAATATAATAATAGTTTTATTAAGGAATATATCCTCAGATAGCAGAACGATACAAATATTGCTAATAAAATTAAAGTTTTAATCATTTTTAACACATTTATTTTGTATGCAGATAATTTAGAATGTATTATCTAACTGTTGATGCATTCTATGTTTATATAAATATGAATTTAATGTCCCTTTAAGCAAGCAAATTATTTTTCGTATCACCATCCTTTACAAGCCTTCACTGTTTAGCTAGTAACACAATAAGTTTAGCAGTTTGGATTTAATACATTGTTTAGTTATCACCATAGTATGCATGTATCGTTAAATAAATAATCAGTTGACATATTTAAGAAAACAGGAAGAAAAGGAAAGGAAATTAATCGTGTTTATGTAAAGATGTCACCATGTGGCATCAGCTCATGTCAAGGCCATTAATGGTCAGAGTGCTTGATTGTAGAACTTGTTAAACAGATATGAGTCGCAATTCACAGAATCTGTTTTTGGAAGATATTGATTACATTTACAGCTAAATTACGCAGTATCTTCAAAATGACTCGGAAATGGTCTTCAGGTTGAAGGTCGAAGCCAAGACTGGAAATAAAGGCAAGACAAAAAAAAACAAACAAAAAAGAAAACATTTTTATTTATTTATTATTATTATGCACATATAGAGATCAAAGAATTTGGTGTAAGATATAGTACAAGATCTGGACACACACACTATGATCTGGAAGCACAATATGATAATTAGCAGGATCATGCATTCATTTGCTTAAGAGAAGACCAAAAATTTTCAAATTCATGCACGTATCTCTCTTCCTCCATTTACAAGATAAATCACACAAACATAAAACACAATTTCTTAGCATTTAAAGGACAGGATATTTATATAAAAAGGATTAGTAAAAAAAAAAAAGAGGAATTGTAATCAGATTTAAAAAGAAGCAAGAACTCCAAATGTGATTATTTTATGTTTTTACTACATCTCTTTTAAAACACAATCGCCTAGATTACGAGTTCTGCGTTAGCCTTAAAAAGCAGCGTTGAGAGGTCCCAACGCTGCTTTTTAACGCCCGCTGGTATTACAAGTCTGGCAGGTACAAGTGTACCGCTCACTTCTTCCGCGACTTTTGGCTACCGCAAATCCCCTTACGTCAATTGCGTATCCTATGTTTTTAACGCCGGTATTACAAGTCTTAGAAGAAGTGAGTGGTAGACCCTCTCCTGTCAAGACTTCTACCGCATTTAAAAGTCAGTAGTTAAGAGTTTTATGGGCTAACGCCGGAACATAAAACTCTTAACTAAAGTGCTAAAAAGTTCACTAACACCCATAAACTACCTATGAACCCCTAAAGCAAGGCCTCCCCACATCGCAAACACTATAATAAACATTTTTAACCCCTAATCTGCCAACCGGACATTGCCGCCACTATAATAAATGTATTAACCCACTAAACCGCCGCACTCCCACCTCGCAAACACTATAATAAATTTTATTAACCCCTAATCTGCCGTCCCTAACATCGCCGCCACCTACCTACAATTATTAACCCCTAATCTGCCGCCCCAACGTCGCCGCTACTATATTAAATGTATTAACCCCTAAACCTAAGTCTAACCCTAACCTTAACACCACCTAACAAATCTATTTTTAATAAATATAAATAAAATTACTATAATTAAATAAATTAATCCTATTTAAAACTAAATACTTACCTATAAAATAAACTATAATATAGCTACAATATAACTAATAGTTACATTATAGCTATTTTAGGATTTATTTTTATTTTACAGGCAACTTTGTATTTATTTAAAATAGGTAGAATAGTTATTAAATAGTTATTAACTATTTAATAACTACCTAGCTAGCTAGAATAAATACAACATTACCAGTAAAATAACCCCTAACCTAAGTTACAATTACATCTAACACTACACTATAATTAAATAAATTAATCCTATTTAAAACTAAATAGGATTAAAACACTTTTTTTTCTTGCAAGGTGATCACTGTTACCACAGTGGTCACCTGGTTATACAGAGACAATTCATATTCTACTAGGAAATAAACTTTAGATACAAATTCAATTTGTCTACTAGAAAATAAACTTTATGCACATAACAGAATTTGTTATTTTTGAGCATATAATGTCCCATTCACAATCAAATCCCCATGTGTTGTATTTATACTTTTTTTTAAGAATCTGCTTTCATCTGCTTTGTACTGCCTTTCCAATACCACTATTTGAAAGAGCAGGCGATTCTCTTTCAAATGAGGGGTATTGGAGGTCAGCTGAGATCAAGGAGTTTTACCAGCAAACCCCCCCCATACAGTTACCTTCCTTCTGGAAATATTGTACAAAATTTTGTATTTATTTTAGCTAGGTAGTTATTAAATATTTAATAACTATTTAATAGCTATTGTACCTAGTTAAAATAAATACAAAGTTGCCTGTAAAATAAAAATAAATCCTAAAATAGCTATAATGTAACTATTAGTTATATTGTAGCTATATTAAGGTTTATTTTATAGGTAAGTATTTAGTTTTAAATATAATTAATTTATTTAATTATAGTAATTTTATTTAGATTTATTTAAATTAGATTTAAGTTAGGGGAGGGTTAGGGTTAGACTTAGGTTTAGGGGTTAATAAATTTAGTATAGTGGCGGCGACGTTGGGGGCGGCAGATTAGGGGTTAATAATTGTAGGTAGGTGGCCGGCGACATTGGAAGTGGCAGATTAGGGGTTAGTAAATAAACTGTAGGTGGCAGCGGTGTTAGGGGCAGCAGATTAGGGGTTAATAGTATAATGCAGGTGGCGATGATGTCGGGCGGCAGATTAGAGGTTAATAAGTGTAAGGTTAGGGGTGTTTAGACTCGGGGTTCATGTTAGGGTGTTAGGTGCAGACATAACTTTTATTTTCCCATAGGAAAAAAACAGAATTTATGCTTACCTGATAAATTACTTTCTCCAACGGTGTGTCCGGTCCACGGCGTCATCCTTACTTGTGGGAATATCTCTTCCCCAACAGGAAATGGCAAATAGTCCCAGCAAAGCTGGCCATATAGTCCCTCCTAGGCTCCGCCCACCCCAGTCATTCGACCGACGGACAGGAGGAAAAAATAGGAGAAACCATATGGTACCGTGGTGACTGTAGTTAGAGAAAATAATTCATCAGACCTGATTAAAAAACCAGGGCGGGCCGTGGACCGGACACACCGTTGGAGAAAGTAATTTATCAGGTAAGCATAAATTCTGTTTTCTCCAACATTGGTGTGTCCGGTCCACGGCGTCATCCTTACTTGTGGGAACCAATACCAAAGCTTTAGGACACGGATGAAGGGAGGGAGCAAATCAGGTTACCTAAACGGAAGGCACCACGGCTTGCAAAACCTTTCTCCCAAAAATAGCCTCCGAAGAAGCAAAAGTATAAAATTTGTAAAATTTGGCAAAAGTGTGCAGTGAAGACCAAGTCGCTGCCTTACATATCTGATCAACAGAAGCCTCGTTCTTGAAGGCCCATGTGGAAGCCACAGCCCTAGTGGAGTGAGCTATGATTCTTTCAGGAGGCTGCCGTCCGGCAGTCTCGTAAGCCAATCGGATGATGCTTTTAAGCCAAAAGGAAAGAGAGGTAGAAGTCGCTTTTTGACCTCTCCTTTTACCAGAATAGACGACAAACAGAGAAGATGTTTGTCTGAAATCTTTTGTAGCTTCTAAATAGAATTTTAGAGCACGGACTACGTCCAAATTGTGTAACAAACGTTCCTTCTTTGAAACTGGATTCGGACACAAAGAAGGTACAACTATCTCCTGATTAATATTTTTGTTAGAAACAACCTTTGGAAGAAAACCAGGCTTAGTACGCAAAACCACCTTATCTGCATTGAACACCAGATAGGGCGGAGAACACTGCAGAGCAGATAACTCTGAAACTCTTCTAGCAGAAGAAATAGCAACCAAAAACAAAACTTTCCAAGATAACAACTTAATATCTATGGAATGTAGAGGTTCAAACGGAACCCCTTGAAGAACTGAAAGAACTAGATTTAAACTCCAGGGAGAAGTCAAAGGTCTGTAAACAGGCTTGATCCTAACCAGAGCCTGAACAAATGCTTGAACATCTGGCACAGCTGCCAGTCGTTTGTGTAGTAAGACAGATAAAGCAGAAATCTGTCCCTTTAGAGAACTCGCAGATAATCCTTTATCCAAACCTTCTTGCAGAAAGGAAAGAACCTTAGGAATTTTTATCTTATTCCATGGGAATCCCTTGGATTCACACCAGCAGATATATCTTTTCCATATTTTATGGTAAATCTTTCTAGTTACCGGTTTTCTGGCCTGAACCAGAGTATCTATCACAGAATCTGAAAACCCACGCTTTGATAGAATCAAGCGTTCAATTTCCAAGCCGTCAGCTGGAGGGAGACCAGATTTGGATGTTCGAATGGACCCTGAACAAGAAGGTCCTGTCTCAAAGGTAGCTTCCATGGTGGAACCGATGACATATTCACCAGGTCTGCATACCAAGTCCTGCGTGGCCACGCAGGAGCTATCAAGATCACAGAGGCCCTCTCCTGTTTGATCCTGGCTACCAGCCTGGGAATGAGAGGAAACGGTGGAAACACATAAGCTAGGTTGAAGGTCCAAGGTGCTACTAGTGCATCCACTAGAGTCGCCTTGGGATCCCTGGATCTGGACCCGTAGCAAGGAACCTTGAAGTTCTGACGAGACGCCATCAGATCCATGTCTGGAATGCCCCATAATTGAGTCAACTGGGCAAAGATCTCTGGGTGGAGTTCCCACTCCCCCGGATGGAATGTCTGACGACTCAGATAATCCGCTTCCCAGTTTTCCACACCTGGGATGTGGATCGCAGATAGATGGCAGGAGTGGATCCTCCGCCCATTGTATTATTTTGGTCACTTCTTTCATCGCTAGGGAACTCCTTGTTCCCCCCTGATGATTGATATACGCAACAGTCGTCATGTTGTCTGATTGGAATCTTATGAATCTGGCCTTTGCAAGCTGAGGCCAAGCCCTGAGAGCATTGAATATCGCTCTTAGTTCCAGAATCTTTATCGGGAGAAGAGACTCTTCCCGAGACCATAGTCCCTGAGCTTTCAGGGATTCCCAGACCGCACCCCAGCCCACTAGACTGGCGTCGGTCGTGACAATGACCCACTCTGGTCTGCGGAAGCTCATTCCCTGGGATAGGTGGCCCAGAGTTAGCCACCAACGGAGTGAATCTCTGGTCTTCTGATCTACTTGAATCACTGGAGACAAGTCTGTATAGTCCCCATTCCACTGTTTCAGCATGCACAGTTGTAATGGTCTTAGATGAATTTGCGCAAAAGGAACTATGTCCATTGCTGCAACCATCAACCCTACTACTTCCATGCACTGAGCTATGGAAGGACGTGGAACAGAATGAAGAACTTGACAAGCGCTTAGAAGTTTTGACTTTCTGACATCTGTCAGAAAAATCCTCATTTCTAAGGAATCTATTATTGTTCCCAAGAAGGGAACTCTTGTTGACAGAGACAGAGAACTTTTTTCTATGTTCACCTTCCATCCGTGAGATCTGAGAAAGGCCAGAACGATGTCTGTATGAGCCTTTGCTTTTGAAAGGGACGACACTTGTATTAGAATGTCGTCCAAGTATGGTACTACTGCAATGCCCCTCGGTCTTAGAACCGCTAGAAGGGACCCGAGTACCTTTGTGAAAATCCTTGGAGCAGTGGCTAATCCGAATGGGAGGGCCACAAACTGGTAATGTTTGTCCAGAAAGGCGAACCTTAGGAACTGATGATGTTCTTTGTGGATAGGAATATGTAGGTACGCATCCTTTAGATCCACGGTAGTCATAAATTGACCTTCCTGGTTAGTGGGTAGAATCGTTCGAATGGTTTCCATTTTGAACGATGGTACCCTGAGAAATTTGTTTAGGATCTTTAAATCCAGAATTGGTCTGAAGGTTCCCTCTTTTTTGGGAACTACAAACAGATTTGAGTAAAATCCCATTCCTTGTTCCGTCATTGGAACTGGGTGTATCACTCCCATCTTTAACAGGTCTTCTACACAATGTAAGAACGCCTGTCTCATTATTTGGTTTGAGGATAAGTGAGACATGTGGAACCTTCCCCTTGGGGGTAGTTCCTTGAATTCCAGAAGATAACCCTGAGAAACTATTTCTAGCGTCCAGGGATCCTGAACATCTCTTGCCCAAGCCTGAGCAAAGAGAGAGAATCTGCCCCCCACTAGATCCGGTCCCGGATCGGGGGCTACTCCTTCATGCTGTTTTGTTAGCGGTAGCAGGCTTCTTGGTCTGCTTACCCTTGTTCCAGCCTTGCATCGGTTTCCAGGCTGGTTTGGACTGTGAGGCATTACCCTCTTGCTTAGAGGATGCAGAATTAGAGGCCGGTCCGTTCCTGAAATTACGAAAGGAACGAAAATTAGACTTATTCTTGGCCTTGAAAGGCCTATCTTGTGGGAGGGCGTGGCCCTTTCCCCCAGTGATGTCTAAGATAATCTCTTTCAATTCTGGTCCAAAGAGAGTTTTACCCTTGAAGCAATTTTGTCTTGGATGATACATCCGCTGACCAAGACTTTAGCCAAAGCGCTCTGCACGCCACAATTGCAAACCCTGAATTTTTCGCCGCCAATCTAGCTAATTGCAAAGCGGCATCTAAAATAAAGGAATTAGCTAACTTAAGTGCGTGAACTCTGTCCATAACCTCCTCATATGGAGTCTCTCTACTGAGCGACTTTTCTAGTTCCTCGAACCAGAACCACGCTGCTGTAGTGACAGGAACAATGCACGAAATGGGTTGTAGAAGGTAACCTTGCTGTACAAAAATCTTTTTAAGCAAACCTTCCAATTTTTTATCCATAGGATCTTTGAAAGCACAACTATCCTCGATAGGAATAGTAGTGCGCTTGTTTAGAGTAGAAACTGCCCCCTCGACCTTAGGGACTGTCTGCCATAAGTCCTTTCTGGGGTCGACCATAGGAAATAATTTCTTAGATATAGGAGGGGGAACAAAAGGTATGCCGGGCTTCTCCCACTCCTTATTCACTATGTCCGCCACCCGCTTGGGTATAGGAAAAGCGTCGGGGTGCACCGGAACCTCTAGGAACTTGTCCATCTTGCATAATTTTTCTGGAATGACCAAGTTGTCACAATCATCCAGAGTAGATAACACCTCCTTAAGCAGTGCGCGGAGATGTTCTAATTTAAATTTAAATGTCACAACATCAGGTTCAGCCTGTTGAGAAATTTTTCTGAATCTGAAATTTCCCCATCTGACAAAACCTCCCTCATGGCCCCTTCAGATTGGTGTGAGGGTATGACAGAACAATTATCATCAGCGCCCTCCTGCTCTTCAGTGTTTAAAACAGAGCAATCGCGCTTTCTCTGATATGCAGGCATTTTGGATAAAATATTTGCTATGGAGTTATCCATTAAAGCCGTCAATTGTTGCATGGTAATAAGCATTGGCGCGCTAGAAATACTAGGGGCCTCCTGCGTGGGCAAAACTGGTATAGACACAGAAGGAGATGATGTAGAACCATGTCTACTCCCTTCATCTGATGAATCATCTTGGGCAACTTCATTACCTTTGACAGTATTGTCCTTACATTGTTTGGACGCTATGGCACAATTATCACACAATTTTGAAGGGGGAGACACATTGACTTTCATACATATAGAACATAGCTTATCTGAAGGCACAGCCATGTTAAACAAGCTTAAACTTGTCAATAAAGCACAAAAAACGTTTTAAAACAAAACCGTTACTGTCTCTTTAAATTTTAAACAGAGCACACTTTATTACTGAATGTGTGAAAAAATATGAAGGAATTGTTCAAAATTTACCAAAATTTCACCACAGTGTCTTAAAGCATTAAAAGTATTGCACTCCAATTTTCAGAGCTTTAACCCTTAAAATAACGAAACCGGAGCCGGTTACAGATTTAAGCCCTATACAGTCCCAGCTACAGCCTTTGCTGTGACTTTACCAAGCCCAGAGGGGAATACGATACCAAATGACGCCTTCTAGGAACTTTTCCAACTACTTTCAGGTCCTCACACATGCATCTGCATGTCTTGCTCTCAAAAACAACTGCGCAGTAATGGCGCGAAAATGAGGCTCAGCCTACAACTGGGAAGGCCCTTCCTGACTGGAAAAGGTGTCTAACATAGTGCCTGACGTTAAAAAATGTTCCCCAAGTTTATAAGTGTGAATTATCAGCATAAACATGTATAAAATGTCCAAATAAAGCAATCGATTTAGCCCATAAAAGTGTCTACCAGTTTTATAGCCCATATTAAGCCCTTTATTCTGTTTGAGACTAAGAAAATGGCTTACCGGTCCCCATGAGGGGAAATGACAGCCTTCCAGCATTGCACAGTCTTGTTAGAAATATGGCTAGTCATACCTTAAGCAGAAAAGTCTGCTAACTGTTTCCCCCAACTGAAGTTACTTCATCTCAACAGTCCTATGTGGAAACAGCAATCGATATTAGTTACTGTCTGCTAAAATCATCTTCCTCTCACAAACAGAAATCTTCATCTTTTTCTGTTTCAGAGTAAATAGTATATACCAGCACTATTTTAAAATAACAAACTCTTGATAGTAGAATAAAAAAACTACAACTAAACACCACATACTCTTAACCATCTCCGTGGAGATGTTGCCTGTGCAACGGCAAAGAGAATGACTGGGGTGGGCGGAGCCTAGGAGGGACTATATGGCCAGCTTTGCTGGGACTCTTTGCCATTTCCTGTTGGGGAAGAGATATTCCCACAAGTAAGGATGATGCCGTGGACCGGACACACCAATGTTGGAGAAATGGGGCTGCGTTAGAAGCTGGACGATGCTTTTTTGCAGGTGTTAGGTTTTTTTTCAGCCGTCTCAGCCCCATTGTTTCCTATGGGGAAATCATGCACAAGCACGTTTTAGCCATCTTACCGCTACCGTAAGCAACGCTGGTATTACAGTGAGAAGTGGAGCTAAATTTGCTCAACTCTCACTTTTCTGAGGCTAACGCAGCCATTCAGAAAACTTGTAATACCAGCTTTGTTTTAAGTGAGCGCTGGAAAAAAAGGCTTGTTAGCAATGCACGGCTTTACAGACAAAACTCGTAATCTACCCGAATGTTTGTGGTCTATGAAAAATATATCCACAAATCTACATTTTAATGAAGAACAAGCCACTGAACTAGCTGACTACAAATAATCTGTAATAAGTACTTTTATGTGTCTTCATTAAACAACATTCTTTTCTCCTAGGTTACATGTAGACCCAAAGCAATTTTTAGCACTAAATAAATCTCGACTTAAAATGAGGGTACCTAGAAACGTCACAATTACGAGATGTAAATGGAAGTTTTATATGCATTTGTATTTGTAACTCTCCTCTTATTGAGCCTAGATGGGCATGAGACCCCTCAATGGAAAGAGGATAATCTCCCAGCCTCCTGGTTATCACATGCTCAATGTGAGTAGAACAATTTCCACACCCAATAAATTGCTGAGATCTTCCATGTGTGGTACAGAGCATAGGATACAACATGATTATTATTTTTATTATTATTAAGTCCTGCTTAAAAGCTTTTGAAATTATTGTCTATCAGAAGTCATATTGAATTTCTGTAGAGCTCCCAAACGTATAGGAATAAGTTGTGCAGTGGAGGAATAAGTTGTGTACAATGTTTCAAGTTTGTCATTTTTTTGTACGATACATTAATTTATGTGACCCTTTAATGGGATAGTCTAGTCAAAATTAAACTTTCATGATTCAGATAGAGCAGGAATTTTATGTTGAAATGTTTTTATTGAACAGTATTTATCATACATGAATATTCATACAGTGGCGTGATACTCATCCAAAGAAAATAAAAGACATAATAAAGATAAAAATGAAAATACTACAAAAATGCAGAATGTTTGAGTCAGTAGATATTCATACATATCTAACAGTTCAAGTGGGAGTGTGCTTATTTTAGTTCTGTGGGTGTTGAGGATATGGAGTGTTGATAATGAGCAATAAATCAAATGTTTATGTGGAAGTATGAGTGACGTCAGACCCTCCTTTTAATATCCAATAAAACCATATTCTGTCCACTACTTCTTTATTATCTAGGATCCATGCTGCAGATTCATACATAGAATGTGTTGTCTTAATTTTGCTTAAAACCTCCTGCCATGTCAGGGATCCAGTTTTCCAGTGTCTAGCCATACAAGATCTTGTAACCGTGCACAAGATCTTGATAAATGTATTAATTGGTTTATTAAAGTTGGGAATTCGAACATGTAGCAGAGCCTGAGCCTGCGTGAGCCGAATATTTGTATCCAGAATGTTACTTAACAAGAGAGAGAGATTGTCCCATACTTGTCTGATTTTGTCGCAATCCCACCATAGGTGCGAGTATGTTCCCAGGGTGTCACATCCCCTATAGCACAATCTGTTCCCTGTAGGGGACATATGCGCTGTCTGCAGTGGAGTCAGGTACCATCGATAGGCGGTCTTAAGTGCATTTTCCCTAAGGTCTGCATTTATTAGTCCTTTATCTGTCTCTTTGAAGATGTTGACCCAATCCTGCATGTCTAACTCCATTTCTAAATCTATTTCCCAGTTTAATATCAACTGAGATTTTATTAGGGCCTGTGATGCTTGTATAGCTGAGTATAGCCTCGAGATAGCTTGTTTCGTTCTATGTGGGGCTTTACATATGACCTCTAGTATTGTAGTATTTTTGGTTATGTACATTTTTTGGAAATCTCTAAGGGCGGATACAATTTGAAGGTATAGGAACCAGTTTACCTTTAGGGGTGTAATTTTGTCCTGTATCTACTGAAATGTTAAAATCTTATTATTTCTTATTAGATCAGCTACTCTATAAAGTCCTTTATTGCACCATTTGTCTATTGGTGGGCGATGCTCCTGAGATAACAAATATCTAATTGGCATATTTCTAGGTTGTGCTGGTCTTAATTTAGTTGTTTTGGCTAACTTGTTCCATGATACCATTGTGGAGTCTAGAGTAGGGGGTCTGAACTGTTGCTTGGTGAGCATATGTGGTCTCTCCTCCCAAAGAATGTCAGCTGGAAGATTCCAGCTTCCCATTTCAGCTTCGATAGTCGGACAGATAGTCTCTATGTTGGGGTTATCTAGAAGTGCTGTTTGAGCTAGTCTCGCCGCCTTGTAATAGGCAACGAGATTAGGGGCCCCTACTCCTCCCAGTGATCTATGTCTCGTCAAGCAGGAAGCCGGAATTCTGGGAGATTTTTTTCCCTCTAATAAATCTAATAAGGTCTGATTGAACCTGTGTTAGCTCTGGGATTGGGATTTTAACTGGTAGAGCTCTAAAAAGGTACAATAAGCGTGGCAAGATATTAATCTTAACCGCAGAATTTTTCCCATACCAAGAGAAGGATTATTGTGACCATTTCTGGATATCGTGTCTGATCTCTCTGTATAACGGTAAGTAGTTAAATTTATATAATTGGTTGAATTGGGTTGTTAAGTTTATTCCTAAATATTTAATAGTTTGTGTGGCCCATTTCATGGTGAAGTTTAATTCAATTAGTTTTTGTGTATGGTGTGGGAGCATAATAGGAAGGGCTTCACATTTTTCTAGGTTAATTTTGTAACCCGAGATAGATGAGAACTTATCTAGGAGTTGGTATAAATTCGGAAGGGAGAGCAACGGTTTGGTGATTGTAAGTAAAACGTCATCTGCAAATAACGTCAATTTGTATTCAGTGGATCTAAGTTTAAATCCCGAGATGTCTGGTAAATTTCTAATTTGTGCTGCCATGGGTTCTATGCAGAGGGCGAATAGAAGGGGTGACAGAGGGCACCCCTGTCTCGTTCTGTTTAGAATGGGGAAGACTTTGGATTTGTAGCCTGCTGCTGTAACTTGCGCTGAGGGGTTCGAGTATATCTTTTCTATTGCCTTTACAAAAGGGCCTCTAAATCCCATATTGTGCAGCACCTGTAATAGGTATTTCCAATCTATTCTATCAAACGCCTTCTCCGCATCCAACAATAGAAGCAGAGAAGGCGTTTTGGATTCAGACAGGTAGTGAATGGAGTCTATCATTCGTCTGATATTGTCTGGGGCTTCCCTATCCTTTATGAAACCGACTTGAGCGGGGTGTGGATAGAGCAGGAATTTTAAAGGGACACTAAACAAAAAAAATTTCTTTCATTAATCAGATAGAGCATGCAACTTTCTAATTTACTCCTTTTATCAATTTTTCTTCGTTCTCTTGCTATCTTTATTTAAAAAGCAGGAATGTGATGCATAGGAGCCGGCCCATTTTTGGTTGAGAACCTGGGTTATGCTTGCTTATTAGTGGGTAAATGTAAACCTCCAATAAACAAGTGCTATCCATGGTGCTGAAACTAAAATGGGCTGGCTGCTAAGATTTACATTCCTGCTTTTAAAATAAAGATAGCAAAGAAAAAATGATAATATGAGTAAATTAGAAAGCTGCTTAAAATGTCATGCTCTATGTGAATCATGAAAGAAAAAAATATGGGTTCAATGTCCCTTTAAAGGGACACTCAATCAAAATTAACCTTTCATTATTCAGATAGAGCATGCCATTTTAAACAACTTTCCAATTTACTTCCATTAATAAAATGTGCACAGTCTTTTTATATTTAAAATTTTTGAGTCAACAGCTCCTACTGAGCATATGCAAGAATAAGTGTGTATGCATTTGTGAATGGCTGATGGCTGTCACATGGTATGTGTATGCATTTGTGATTGGCTGATGGCTGTCACATGGTACAGGGGGAGTGGAAAAAGACATAACTTTTAAAATTGTCAGAAAAAAATCTACTACTCATTTGAAGTTCAGACTAAGTGCTATTGCATTGTCTTGCTATCTCGCATTTGTTGATTATGCAAATCTACTATGTTGACTGGTCCTTTAAGCAACTTTCTAATTTACTCCTATTATCAATTTGTATTCGTTCTCCTGGTATCTTTATTTGAAAAAGCAAGAATGTAAGCATAGGAGTCGGCCCATTTTTGGTTCAGCACCGTGGTAGTGCTTGCTGATTGGCATCTAAATGTAGCCACCAACCAGCAAGCGCTACCCAGGTACTGAACCAAAAATGGGCTGGATCCTAACCTTACATTCAAATAAAGATACCAAGAGAATGAAGAAAAGTTGATAATAGGAGTAAATTAGAAAGTTGCTTAAAATTGTATGTTCTATCTGAATCATGGAAGTTTAATTTTGACTAGACTACCCATTTAAACAAGTTATGATAGAAAGCTGGATAAATATGAATGATTAATTCCAGATTTATTAGAATAATGTACACACACACAAAAGAGATTTTCTGGAGCTCACTCCTCAAAAGTTCTAGTCATTTAGATTTATATAGGATATGTAAGATATGCATAGTGTATGGCTGAATCTATTTTAATTATATATTTCATATTAACTATTTGCTATGACAGCTGCGAGCATATATAGCATTTGCCAGCATCAGATGAGAGTCCTTGAATATAATTGCTACTATTGGAATGAACCAACTGCAAGCTGTTTTTAAAAGGGTTAAATAGAAGGTATAAGACAGTGAATCATTTGTATATTTTAATAAATATTGGCTTAGTAGGTGCTTTAATATACAAAAATTAATTTTACCCAGAAGTAATCAACTTACAGACAGCTGGTATACATGAATTAGTTTTACAGTACTCAACTATAATAATGCAGAGTTAAATAAATATACTAAACACTGGCTCCATATAATAATACACAAGCAATGTTACACTAATAAATTGCAATGACATACATGCACTGATATAATAATAATGTAGGCGGTTCAGAAAGTTCTTTTATGCATGTGCAGCCCCTATATCATCTGAGTCTTAAGTTTCAGGATTTACATTTTCTGTAAAGTAAAGTCAAAATAGGAATAAAATCTAGAAGTATTCAAAGAACCCCACAAAACGTTTAAGTGTCTAAAAGGCAAGAAGACTTTTCCAAATACACTTGATGAATTTCTTCAAATTACTGCTGCAATCACATTAATTTGCCCTTCAGCATAAAATTTAACCTCACGCTAGTGGAGGATTTGTAACTTTTAAACTCCTCCAAAAGTACAACAGGAACACTAGAACCATAATTAAAGACAGTAAAACACCCTGTTTGTCAAAACCTCAAAACCAAATTAGTAACCTAGCAGAATTACTGGGATACTACATCCACCAACATTTCTTTCTTTTTTTTCCCCAGAGTTAAATTATATTAGTTTGTGGCACCCTATTCATTCATGTATCCCTTTTACGTTGTGCAAATGGTTATCCATAGTATGATTGGGAGAAGACACTCAAAACAGTGTGCCACTAACTCACAGTGGGACTTGACTAGACACTAGAAACCATGAGGGCTACTAAAATGGTGCAAGGGCTAGGAAATAAACATAACAACAAACATTGTGACCTTAATAAGTATAACTCAGAAGAGAAAAGAAGAGATGGGATACAGCTGCATTGCCTCGCCAGCAGCACTACCCCTTTAAATTGTAGCTAGTACATCCCACTGGGAAATCTCCCGGTATACTGGTAGGCCAATCCAGCCTTGATTTTAACAAAATACTGGATTTGCACATAATAGTACTTAGTAAACTGTAAAGTATACCATTTGAGAGTTAGCTATAGCATATTAATGATAACCCACCCAACTGAAAACTTTCTAATGTGATTAGATGCGTGCTGTCAGGGTACCCAACTTTGGGAGGTTTTATTATCTATTAGTAGTTAATCCACCTTTCCTCATCAGCATCTCTTCAAGGGCATAAAACCGAAAATGTTTATTTTGTGAGCTAGAAAGAACATACAATCTTAAACAGTTTTCCAATTTACTTCTATTATCAAATATGTTTCATTCTCTCAGTATCCTTTGTTGAATTAGCAGCAATGCACTACTGGGAGCTAGCTGAACAAATCGGATGAGACAATGACAAATGGCATATATGTGCAGCCACAAATCAGCTTGCTCCCAGTAGTGCATTGTTGCTGCTAATCCTACCTAGGTATGCTTTTTAACAAAGGATATCACAAGTACAAAGAAAATTAAATAATAGAAGTAAACTCAAAAGTTTTTTTGTTTTTTTTTATTGTATGCTCTATCATGAAATTTTTATTTTTACTGTCCATTTAAGATGGAACAGATTTCCAGCTCAGCTTAAATACAAATAAGCATAAAGTAAAGAAATTGAGGGAAGTAGGGGGTACTATTCAGACTTCTGGGTGGAATTTCTGCTTTTTCCAGACGGTTAATAGATTACATGCCTACCAGTAAATATGGTCCTATGAAGAGATTTTTTTTATTGCGGGGCAGGTTTGCACATGTGAGCCTGCTTCCCGCAATGTAAGACGTCAAACTGCTGCTTACTTGATTGACAGCCGCACAAGTAAAGGGGGCGGGCATTACACACTCATCGGAGTGTGCATAAGATGCATAAGGGCCAGTGGACATTTTTTTCTAAGTTTTTTACAAGGACAAGGCAAAGACATTCTTTTTAAAACACGAAATGTGCCTGAAGCAAATTTGATATCAATATGAACATTTGGGAGTGTTTTTTTGTGAGCAACTGAAAGCAACGGAGGCAGATGCACCTTTTAATTTTCAAACATTGCCCAAGTGAGATATTGATTTTAAAGCACTTATAACGGACTCTCATTTTTTGACTACAATTTATATCCCTTTAAATTATTCCTAATAAAATCATTCCTAAAAAGCCAAAAAGGTATTGGTATTGTAGACAGTAATTTCTCGCTAAACGGCTCAAGATTACATCACATTGCATACACATCATCATTAGCTTAACAGTTTATCTACTGGCTGTTTCCCTTTATTTCTAGCAATAGATAGTAAAGTTTTAATCAGAGAGTGAAGGTATTAGCTTTATAAGGAAGAACAGGTAATTCCTCACTCACCCGCATGCTACCTAAGCACAGATTCAGAAGATACCACTGCGAGGCTGTGTAGACTAAAAAGCCAGGAAGAAAACAGCTTAGTGCATTGAATTAGTATACATAGAATTAGTCATTACAGTGAACCATGCTATTAAAAAAAACGCCAGGAAATGTGTGTGTGGGGGGATATTCTATATCACTATATAACAATAACTGTATAAATATGTAAATGTATGCCCATCAGTTTAATGCAGGAAACATAAAATATACGGTTGAACATTCTAATTACATAATGCATTTTACATGTGGTTTCTAAATTAGAGGTCTGCACACTATGTTTATTCTATCAACTAACTAAATGTAATCAGCATTGCTTTTAAATATTTAGGACTATTTAAATATAATGCAAAACATGATGTTAAAAAATTCTAGCATTTTATTTACTCATATTTGACTAAAAGGACCCTTAAAGGGACACAGAACTCAGAATTAAGCAAAAACAAACGTTCACCAATTAACTTCTATTATCAAATTTAACTCTTTCGGTATTTTTTTGGTTGAAACCTTGCTATAAGAGCATATCTAGATAGGTTTGGGAGTGTGCATATGTTTCAAGCGCTGTATGGCAACAGTATCTCCAACAGTAATTTTAATTATGAAATACATTTGCAAGCCATGTGAACCGAGCCTATCTAGATATGCTCTCATTAAAAAGTTTCAACACAGAATATGAAGATTCAATTTGACAACAGAAGGAAACTGGGACCTTTTATAAAATTGTACGCGGTCTCTCCAGGTCCTTTTAATGAAAACAGACTGGATATCGTCATGCTACTTATCACACTACATGTTCTAAACTATGAAGTAAAAATGTAGTTTATAATTTCAGGATAGGGACACCAGTAGTTTTGTACTTCCTGCGTCTTAGTTTGTTTTAGCAATGAGTATTAGTGAAACCTAACAGCCAATGAGACTTTAATAAGAAACGCGCAATTGATACAGCTGTATTAGTTTCAAGTTAAATTTAAACAGCTTTTACCGCACATCATTTTCCCACATTATTTTCCAAAGACGCAAATCTCTATTTTAAATTCTTGTCTTTAAGGTTAATAACAGAATAAAAAGTCTAAACGTCCCTTTACGGAAAATAAAACAATTGATCTTGGTTAATTAAACTATTAAAAACAAAGAAACATGGTTGAAAAGTGAAAGGCAGCACACCATAGGAGGGTTAGTAACATACTTGCAGCATGCAGTTAGGAAGAGGGTCATTTTTATTTAGAGGATTCATTGTAAGGAAGATGTTAAGTAACGTTTACTGACACAACTTGCAGTTTACTATTGATAATGGCCATTTGTATGTTACTAAATCTACTAAAACAGCAACGGCTATTACTTTTACTGCTCATGGCAGAATACAAGATTTAGCCCACATTTTATATGGGACAAAGACAAAATTAAAGGGACATTAGTACAACTACAGTAGCAGGTTACTACTAGCATGCTATTGTTTTTCCTCCTGTGCCTGCAGCTGTCTTCAAACTCACTCTCTTATTTTAACCCCTTATAAGTATCAGTCAGTGAAGTTCTGCATATTCACACTGGGCGCCGCCATCTTGAAGCTTATATTTGTTATGTAACTTTTAAACTGTGCAGAAAACTGCAAAAATTAACTGCAAAATGGTAACACTTCCGCTTTCTATTATGTGAGCTAAACTGAAGTGAAAGGTGCAGATGTCAAAAAGCAGATCTGTGAAAGTGCGTTGCTTCTGTCACATGATGCACCAATACACAAGCTACAAGATGGTGGTGCCCAGTATAAAATGCAGAGCTTTACCAACTGGATTCTGTAATGAGTTAAAATACGAGAACAGCTTTAAAGAGAGCAGCAAGTACAGGAGGATAAACAATGGTATGGCGAGTATTTACTTCTATTATCAAATGTATTTTGTTCTCTCTGTACCATTTGTTAAAAAGAATAGCTAGGAAGGGTCAGAAGAAGCAATGCACTACTGGTTGCTAGCTGGTGACATAAATCTGCTTCTTGTCATTCGTTTGCCAGATGTGTTCAGCTAGCTCCCAAATAGTGCATTGCTGCTCTGGAGCTGATTGTAACTATGTGTTTAACCCCTCTGCAGGGGTTATATGAAAACAACAGTGCAATAATAAAATGCTCCAACACTTGAGAGCATTTTCTTTTTGTACTTTTATGTCTCTTTAAATGCTGTACGGATTAGCCTTATTACAAACACTTTTGGGGAAAGAAAGTTGTCATTTTGCTTCTCCAATAAATATAAAAGAAAGTCTGAGGTTTGTTACAATAATATTACATTTACAGAAACGTTTGTTTTGTTGCAATTATATATTATAAAGAAAGCAATGTGTCAGTCTTTTGCTTAAAAACTGATCCAGCCAATAACGTGAGAGAAAACAACTTGTAATTATAAGATTTTTCTGAACTCATAAGTGTGAAAGTTTTTTGGAATACATAAATCCCTTGTTTACTACAACTGTTTTTCATCAACCTCCCCTCATCACATGCCTTTTTTGGAGAGCTGGGCTTGTTACTTGAGTAATCAAGGCTAGCCACTGCCATTTTGGTACTAAAATATCCATTGGTTAGCAGTTCCTTATAAGTTCAACCTTGCTGAAGACAGAGACGGGTATGTGGCAGGGTTAGTCTTTGTGAAGTCTGTCATGTGCACTTCCAATTATCAGAAATGGAAATCCGCAATTTTCAGACACATTACAGGAAGAGGGGCAAAATAAATAATAAAATTATACTGCAAAGTGTCATTAAAGTGACATTGTACTGTAGAAAAATATTCTCTCCATTTTCCTACTGGCGTATTAAATTGTTTGCAAACAGCTGTGGTATTAAATTGTATGCAAAATCAAAATTTAATAAATAAATAAATCACCTGATAATATAATTAAAAACAGAATTTATGCTTACCTGATAAATTACTTTCTCCAATGGTGTGTCTGGTCCACGGCGTCATCCTTACTTGTGGGAATATCTCTTCCCCAACAGGAAATGGCAAAGAGTCCCAGCAAAGCTGGCCATATAGTCCCTCCTAGGCTCCGCCCACCCCAGTCATTCGACCGACGGACAGGAGGAAAAATATAGGAGAAACCATATGGTACCGTGGTGACTGTAGTTAGAGAAAATAATTCATCAGACCTGATTAAAAAACCAGGGCGGGCCGTGGACCGGACACACCGTTGGAGAAAGTAATTTATCAGGTAAGCATAAATTCTGTTTTCTCCAACATTGGTGTGTCCGGTCCACGGCGTCATCCTTACTTGTGGGAACCAATACCAAAGCTTTAGGACACGGATGAAGGGAGGGAGCAAATCAGGTAACCTAAACGGAAGGCACCACGGCTTGCAAAACCTTTCTCCCAAAAATAGCCTCCGAAGAAGCAAAAGTATCAAATTTGTAAAATTTGGCAAAAGTGTGCAGTGAAGACCAAGTCGCTGCCTTACATATCTGGTCAACAGAAGCCTCGTTCTTGAAGGCCCATGTGGAAGCCACAGCCCTAGTGGAGTGAGCTGTAATTCTTTCAGGAGGCTGCCGTCCGGCAGTCTCATAAGCCAATCGGATGATGCTTTTAAGCCAAAAGGAAAGAGAGGTAGAAGTCGCTTTTTGACCTCTCCTTTTACCAGAATAGACAACAAACAAAGAAGATGTTTGTCTGAAATCTTTTGTAGCCTCTAAATAGAATTTTAGAGCACGGACTACGTCCAAATTGTGTAACAAACGTTCCTTCTTTGAAACTGGATTCGGACATAAAGAAGGTACAACTATCTCCTAGTTAATATTCTTGTTAGAAACAACCTTTGGAAGAAAACCAGGCTTAGTACGCAAAACCACCTTATCTGCATGGAACACCAGATAGGGCGGAGAACACTGCAGAGCAGATAACTCTGAAACTCTTCTAGCAGAAGAAATAGCAACCAAAAACAAAACTTTCCAAGATAGTAACTTAATATCTATGGAATGTAAAGGTTCAAACGGAACCCCTTGAAGAACTGAAAGAACTAGATTTAGCCTCCAGGGAGGAGTCAAAGGTCTGTAAACAGGCTTGATCCTAACCAGAGCCTGAACAAATGCTTGAACATCTGGCACAGCTGCCAGTCTTTTGTGTAGTAAGACAGATAAAGCAGAGATCTGTCCCTTTAGAGAACTTGCAGATAATCCTTTCTCCAAACCTTCTTGTAGAAAGGAGAGAATCTTAGGAATTTTTATCTTATTCCATGGGAATCCTTTGGATTCACACCAACAGATATATCTTTTCCATATTTTATGGTAAATCTTTCTAGTTACCGGTTTTCTGGCCTGAACCAGAGTATCTATCACAGAATCTGAAAACCCACGCTTTGATAGAATCAAGCGTTCAATCTCCAAGCCGTCAGCTGGAGGGAGACCAGATTTGGATGTTCGAATGGACCCTGAACAAGAAGGTCCTGTCTCAAAGGTAGCTTTCATGGTGGAACCGATGACATATTCACCAGGTCTGCATACCAAGTCCTGCGTGGCCACGCAGGAGCTATCAAGATCACCGAGGCCCTCTCCTGTTTGATCCTGGCTACCAGCCTGGGAATGAGAGGAAACGGTGGAAATACATAAGCTAGGTTGAAGGTCCAAGGTGCTACTAGTGTATCTACTAGAGTCGCCTTGGGATCCCTGGATCTGGACCCGTAGCAAGGAACCTTGAAGTTCTGACGAGACGCCATCAGATCCATGTCTGGAATGCCCCATAATTGAGTTAGTTGGGCAAAGATCTCCGGGTGGAGTTCCCACTCCCCCGGATGGAATGTCTGACGACTCAGATAATCCGCTTCCCAGTTTTCCACACCTGGGATGTGGATCGCAGATAGGTGGCAGGAGTGATCCTCCACCCATTGAATTATTTTGGTCACTTCTTTCATCGCCAGGGAACTCCTTGTTCCCCCCTGATGATTGATATACGCAACGGTCGTCATGTTGTCTGATTGGAATCTTATGAATCTGGCCTTTGCTAGCTGAGGCCAAGCCCTGAGAGCATTGAAGATCGCTCTTAGTTCCAGAATGTTTATCGGGAGAAGAGACTCTTCCCGAGACCATAGTCCCTGAGCTTTCAGGGATTCCCAGACCGCGCCCCAGCCCACTAGACTGGCGTCGGTCGTGACAATGACCCACTCTGGTCTGCGGAAACTCATTCCCTGGGATAGATGGTCCAGGGTCAGCCACCAACGGAGTGAATCTCTGGTCTTCTGATCTACTTGAATCATTGGAGACAAGTCTGTATAGTCCCCATTCCACTGTTTGAGCATGCACAGTTGTAATGGTCTTAGATGAATTCGTGCAAAAGGAACTATGTCCATTGCTGCAACCATCAACCCTACTACTTCCATGCACTGTGCTATGGAAGGACGTGGAACAGAATGAAGAACTTGACAAGTGCTTAGAAGTTTTGACTTTCTTACCTCTGTCAGAAAAATCCTCATTTCTAAGGAATCTATTATTGTTCCCAAGAAGGGAACTCTTGTTGACGGAGACAGAGAACTTTTTTCTATGTTCACCTTCCATCCGTGTGATCTGAGAAAGGCCAGAACGATGTCTGTATGAGCCTTTGCTGTTGACAGGGACGACGCTTGTATTAGAATGTCGTCCAAGTATGGTACTACTGCAATGCCCCTCGGTCTTAGAACCGCTAGAAGGGACCCTAGTACCTTTGTGAAAATCCTTGGAGCAGTGGCTAACCCGAATGGGAGGGCCACAAACTGGTAATGTTTGTCCAGAAAGGCGAACCTTAGGAACTGATGATGTTCTTTGTGGATAGGAATATGTAGGTACGCATCCTTTAGATCCACGGTAGTCATAAATTGACCTTCCTGGATAGTGGGTAGAATCGTTCGAATGGTTTCCATCTTGAACGATGGTACCCTGAGAAATTTGTTTAGGATCTTCAAATCCAAAATTGGTCTGAAAGTTCCCTCTTTTTTGGGAACTACGAACAGATTTGAATAAAATCCCATTCCTTGTTCCTCTATTGGAACTGGGTGTATCACTCCCATCTTTAACAGGTCTTCTACACAATGTAAGAACGCCTGTCTCCTTATTTGGTTTAAGGATAAGTGAGACATGTGGAACCTTCCCCTTGGGGGTAGTTCCCTGAATTCCAGAAGATAACCCTGAGAAACTATTTCTAGTGCCCAGGGATCCTGAACATCTCTTGCCCAAGCCTGAGCAAAGAGAGAGAGTCTGCCCCCTACTAGATCCGGTCCCGGATCGGGGGCTACTCCTTCATGCTGTTTTGTTAGCAGCGGCAGGCTTCTTGGCCTGCTTACCCTTGTTCCAGCCAGGCTGGTTTGGGCTGTGAGGCATTACAATCTTGCTTAGAGGATGCAGAATTAGAGGCTGGTCCGTTCCTGAAATTGCGAAAGGAACGAAAATTAGACTTATTCTTGGCCTTGAAAGGCCTATCTTGAGGAAGGGCGTGGCCCTTTCCCCCAGTGATGTCTGAGATAATCTCTTTCAATTCTGGTCCAAATAGAGTTTTACCTTTGAAAGGGATGTTAAGCAATTTTGTCTTGGATGATACATCCGCTGACCAAGACTTTAGCCAAAGCGCTCTGCGCGCCACAATTGCAAACCCTGAATTTTTCGCCGCTAATCTAGCTAATTGCAAAGCGGCATCTAAAATAAAAGAGTTAGCCAACTTAAGTGCGTGAACTCTGTCCATAACCTCCTCATATGGAGTCTCTCTACTGAGCGACTTTTCTAGTTCCTCGAACCAGAACCACGCTGCTGTAGTGACAGGAACAATGCACGAAATGGGTTGTAGAAGGTAACCTTGCTGTACAAAAATCTTTTTAAGCAAACCTTCCAATTTTTTATCCATAGGATCTTTGAAAGCACAACTATCCTCGATAGGAATAGTAGTGCGCTTGTTTAGAGTAGAAACTGCCCCCTCGACCTTAGGGACTGTCTGCCATAAGTCCTTTCTGGGGTCGACCATAGGAAATAATTTCTTAAATATAGGGGGGGAACAAAAGGTATGCCGGGCTTCTCCCACTCCTTATTCACTATGTCCGCCACCCGCTTGGGTATAGGAAAAGCGTCAGGGTGCACCGGAACCTCTAGAAACTTGTCCATCTTGCATAATTTCTCTGGAATGACCAAGTTGTCACAATCATCCAGAGTAGATAACACCTCCTTAAGCAGAGCGCGGAGATGCTCTAATTTAAATTTAAATGTCACAACATCAGGTTCAGCTTGTTGAGAAATTTTTCCTGAATCTGAAATTTCCCCATCTGACAAAACCTCCCTCGTGGCCACTTCAGATTGGTGTGAGGGAATGACAGAACAATTATCATCAGCGCCCTCCTGCTCTTCAGTGTTTAAAACAGAGCAATCGCGCTTTCTCTGATATGCAGGCATTTTGGATAAAATATTTGCTATGGAGTTATCCATTACAGCCGTCAATTGTTGCATGGTAATAAGCATTGGTGCGCTAGATGTACTAGGGGCCTCCTGCGTGGGCAAAACTGGTGTAGACACAGTAGGAGATGATGTATTATCATGTCTACTCCCCTCATCTGAGGAATCATCTTGGGCAATTTCATTATCTGTGGCAGTACTGTCCTTACTTTGTTTGGACACTATGGCACAATTATCACACAATTTTAAATGGGGAGACACATTGGCTTTCATACATATAGAACATAGCTTATCCGAAGGCACAGACATGTTAAACAGGCTTAAACTTGTCAATAAAGCACAAAAAACGTTTTAAAACAAAACCGTTACTGTCTCTTTAAATTTTAAACAGAAACACTTTATTACTGAATATGTGAAAAAGTATGAAGGAATTGTTCAAAAATTACCAAAATTTCACCACAGTGTCTTAAAGCATTAAGAGTATTGCACACCAATTTTCAGAGCTTTAACCCTTAAAATAACGGAACCGGAGCAGTTTACAAATTTAACCCCTATACAGTCCCAGCTACAGCCTTTGCTGAGACCTAACCAAGCCCAGAGGGGAATACGATACCAAATGACGCCTTCTAGAAACTTTTCCAGCTACTTTCAAATCCTCACACATGCATCTGCATGTCTTGCTCTCAAAAACAACTGCGCAGTAATGGCGCGAAAATGAGGCTCAGCCTACAACTGGGAAGGCCCTCCCTGACTGGAAAAGGTGTCTAACATAGTGCCTGCCGTTAAAAAACGTTCCCCAAGTTTATAAATGTGAATTATCAGCATAAACATGTATAAAATGTCCAAATAAAGCAATCGATTTAGCCCATAAAAATGTCTACCAGTTTTATAGCCCATATTAAGCCCTTTATTCTGTTTGAGACTAAGAAAATGGCTTACCGGTCCCCATGAGGGGAAATGACAGCCTTCCAGCATTACACAGTCTTGTTAGAAATATGGCTAGTCATACCTTAAGCAGAAAAGTCTGCTAACTGTTTCCCCCAACTGAAGTTACTTCATCTCAACAGTCCTATGTGGAAACAGCAATCGATTTTAGTTACTGTCTGCTAAAATCATCTTCCTCTCACAAACAGAAATCTTCATCCTTTTCTGTTTCAGAGTAAATAGTACATACCAGCACTATTTTAAAATAACAAACACTTGATAGAAGAATAAAAAACTACATTTAAACACCAAAAACTCTTAACCATCTCCGTGGAGATGTTGCCTGTGCAACGGCAAAGAGAATGACTGGGGTGGGCGGAGCCTAGGAGGGACTATATGGCCAGCTTTGCTGGGACTCTTTGCCATTTCCTGTTGGGGAAGAGATATTCCCACAAGTAAGGATGACGCCGTGGACCGGGCACACCAATGTTGGAGAAAAAAACATTAAAAAACTTGTAAAACAAAACAAATTTGACTCTTTTAATTGGCTCTATAGTATATCACTGGCTTTTTTGGCCCATGTTAAGTCTGTAGTAATTTTAACTTATTTTACATGCTCTGCAGCATTCCATCTGCATGATATTTATCACAGACAATACCCGGTAAATGACTTGGTGAGTTTTTTAAGGTTATTCTTCAAGAATAACAGGAAAGATTTGGGGCATATGAAATGCTCTAAAATCAGCTAAATCCAGCTCTATTAGTGGGAAATATTTTTCATTGTGCATGAACATTTGCAGCGCACACCTGATGCAGTCACCATTATACAGAGGTAGTTGTGCACAGCCTATATGCTGCTATATTATTGCTGTTAGCAATACCAAGTGACAATTAGATATTTTTATACTTTCAAACTTTATTTTTAAGAGTCTGATGGGTATATTTGGTCTTGTTCTCGCTGCATTTAGAGAGTAATTTTGTTTATTTTAAATACATAAGGGATTATATTATCTTTTTATTATCCATACAAAATCATTTTTTTGTCCAAATGATAAAGTATAAGCACATGTAATATGGAATTCATTAGCATGTTATCAATGGAGAAACTATAATATGTAGCAAGTTGGATTTAGGAATTGTGAGTCTTTGGATTTTATTGTTTAAATAATAAAATCAGTTCTAATTTAAAAGGACATAATACTTATTTGCTAAATAACTATATAAATGCAGCATAACTATAAAAAGCAGACAAAATATCAATTTAACATCTCTATGTAAAAAAGAAAGAACTTTTACCTTAAATTTCTTAACCCTTTAAGGACCTGGCATTTCAGACTAAAACTTCCCAAAAAGCATTTTTAGAATTTTTCCATCACTACATTTAAACAGAAATAGAGGCTTCTTTTTTTTTTTATTTAACCTATCAAAACTATATATATATTATATATTTTAGTAGACAACCCGAGGTATTGATCTAGGCCCATTTTGGTATATTTCATGTCAGCATTTCACTGCCAAATGCGATCAAATTTAAAAAAAAAAGGTTAACTTTTTTACAATTTTAGGTTTCTCACTGAAATTATTTACAAAAAGCTTGTGCAATCATGGAACAAATGGTTGTAAAAGCTTCTCTAGGATCGCCTTTGTTCAGAAATAGCAGCCACCAACGATCAGCACCACCGCTGCCCGATGCAGAGAGGGCCACAGAGTGGCCCTCTCTGCATCGGTACCTCTGCCCATTTATTTCTGCACTGCCCCACTCGTAGGGTATGCAGAAATAGCGCGATCTTGGCAGAGAAAGACCTTCACAACCAACATCGGACAGGAGTTAAACTCACAAAAGTAAGTGTTCTGTGAAGTTAACCTTCAGCTACTGTCAACTGCATGTAAAAAAAAAAAAGCTTAATCAGTGCTGATGTCACACTTTACTGAAATATTGTGAGATAGTAAAATTTCCTTAAACTAAGGAGGGAAATAAGATGAATGTGACTGCACATGCCAGGTGCCACTTCCTGGCAAGTTCTGGGACTAGCATTCTGATTGGCTGCATATAGTCCCTTTACAATGGGATGTGGCTACTGAGAAAATTATGAGGTAAAATATCTTCTTTTTTACATAGTGCTCAGGTGATATTTTCTAGTCATCTTTTCACAGCTATGCTGCATCACTTTCAAATAATTCAACATTTGGTTATCAAGTCCTTTTAACTAGTAAGTTGTAGTAATTGACAAAGGATTGTTTTCTAGTCTTCTGTTTGCATCGAGATATAGAGGTACAGGGAAACATGTATTGTAATGTTGCAGCCTCAACCACCAATTAAAGTCTTTACATGAATTATATTTGTATTGTGCTTGGTTCCTAAAGCTTGATCTCTTAAAATAAAAGGGGTGTGACAATGAACTCCAAAGATATAACAAATGTACTTTTTTTTATCAGAAATACTAATTTTAATTAACTTGCCAAAAACTCTGCAGAAGCCTATCAAACATTATAAAATTAAGAATAGTTTATTATAACTATATACTGTACATCACTAATATATAGAATTACAATCTTACCAAAGGCCGGGAGTCTTCCCTCTCTAAAATCTTTTCTGCCTGGTCAGCTGGGAACCTCAGCACTGTAGTTATTACTTTTGCCATTGTCTGATGGAAGAAAGAAAAAAAAAAAAAAAGAGTTAATGAAATAACAAATTAAGAATATTAATTGATAACGTAGACAGAAAAGTTTTTTAAAGGGACATGAAACACAATTTTATTTAATAATTCAGATACAATTATAAACAACTTTCCAAATTACTTTTAATCTCAAATTTGCTTCATTCTATTGGTAGCCATTCTTGCAGGAGCAGCAATACACTACTAGGAGCTAGCTGAACACATTAGATGAGCCAATGACAAGAGGCACATAGTGGATTGCAGCTCCTGAGCCTACCTAGCTATGTTTTTAAACAAAGGATATCAAGAGAATGGGGCAAATTAGATAATAGAAGTTCATTGAAAAGTAGTTTATAATCACTTGCTATATCTGGATAACAAAAGAAAATTGTTTGATTCATGTCCCTTTAAGTTTAATTTGTTGTCTGCTTGCGGGTGCCATTCACCTGGAATGTTATTCTGTTTTTTTTTTTTTTTTTAGTGAATGGCATCCATTAGGAAATGTAAGACCATATGTAGTCAAAAGCATTATTTATCGTGACTAACACTTTCGATGTAACATAAGTGATCAATATATTACTTAAAGGAATAGGAAAGTACAAATTAAACTTGCGTGATTCACAAAGGTCATGCAATTTTATGTTTAAATGTTTTTATTAAGAAAAAAAAAACCAACCAATTTTCACATACTTTTTAAGTCAAATACAGCCTGATATATATCTCAATACTCTTTTTGGTAAAATACGTGAATACAAAAGAAGGAAAAGGAAAGTCAACACAGTATAACCATCATAAACTATTGTCCAAAATGACTCCCAGATCCTTTTCAATTCAAAATGTTGCTTTGATCATTTACACTATAAACGCAAACAAGGGGAAAGGGGGAAAGAAGGGTAGTGTATCCCCAAACTCAGTGACATCCATTTGTTTTTAAATAATTGATTACTCTCTTGAGGTCATGCAATTTTAAAAGGGCCAGTAACTACAGTAGATTTGCATAATCAACAAATGCATGATAACAAGACAATGCAATAGCACTTAGTCTGAATTTCAAATGAGTAGTAGATTTTTTTTTTCTCTGACAAATTTCAAAGTTTTGTCTATCCTTATATTATTTTATTTTTGAATGAGCAGTGGATAATTAAGCATGACAGCTAAACACTTACTTTAGTTATTGGAGGTATGTTAATATTATGGAATGCAAGGTACAAGGGCCAAAATTGTGATTATGGGAGAAAATATCTGGAGATCCACCTAGGGGGTTGGAAACATTATGGCACGACTTAAACATTAACATTTTCTACATAGGAAAAAGACACAGCATCTAGTAAAACAAAACCAGTTTAGCTAATCCTATGAACTGAAAGCGATATTAAAAAAAAAAAGAGAGAAAAAAAAAAGATGACTATATACTGTAGCCAGGGGTCGGCACACTTTTAAGAAGCCAGGTAGTTGTATATACATATATGGAGAATAACCTAAAAATATAGGAGCCAGGGGTACAATTTTAGGAGCTAGGGGTTCGCTGGCTAATGGGTTTGTCAAGCCCTGCTGTAGCTATATTGGTCTCCTAGGAATCTACTTAATATAATCAATTATTCTATAAAGAATTTAGACTAAATAATTTGGCAGTCTTTTTTTTGCAACTTCAGTTTATTAAAGTAGACAACCAAAATCCAGGGACAGTAAAGTTAAAATTAAATTTTCATGATTCAAATAAAGCATACAATTTAAAAAAAAAAACTTTTCAATTTACTTCTCTTGGTATCTTTTATTGAAGAGTAAAGCTAGGAAGGCTCATAA